>NC_072870.1:9084134-9391923 GCF_028858705.1 Grus americana | reverse complement strand
TTTATGGTTCGGAGACAATGGTCCAAGACTTAGTTGCTGCTTGTTGTAGGAATTCTTCCAGTCAGATTGGCCATTAAATAGTAGCACTCGTGTATCCTTTCGATACCAGGTTGACTGTGATCCAACTGATCACCTGTATGCCCTTCCTGAGGATCTATTAGCTCATTAGTAGCAAATGAATCTACTTTTGTCCTACAGCACTAGCTACTTGTAGTAAATTGTAAACAATTTGCATATGCTTTAGTGATATTTTGTTTTGGGGAAAAGCAGTAGCAGCAGTGTAGTAAACGTAGGAAAGAAAAAAACTCATGCAGAATCCTTAGACTTAGTCCTCCAGACTTAAAGATGGAAAACAAGAATCAACTTTCACCTTTTCCTTTATTGCATCAACCTGCAAAGGAATTCAGAAGGTGCAGCTTAGAAAAATCAAATTCCATATTTAGCATATAAAAGGTAGAAACAAAAGCGTCAGGGAAGAAATAATTAAGATACAGGCGAGTAAAAACAAAGATACACCAGAAGTATCTGCTTTAGAAAGGCAGCTCTGCTTGTTGCTAGATGTTACTGCATTGATTTCATTAGCTACACTACAGTTATATCCTAATCCTTTAGCAGATTATGAAGTTTTAATTTTTAAGAATCCTGCTCCAAGACTACTACTCTCAAGAGAAGCCTAATATTAGCTGGGTACGTCAGGCATATCTGACAAGCAATGTTATTGCTTAGATAGCTCCCCACCTCCCCCCAAATTACAGCATTTAAGGACAGCAGATTGCTATAGGACCACAGAGTAGTCCTGCCTTCAGCAGTTAACAGCCAGGCAAATCTTCTAGGCAAACAGGCACTCCAGTCCTCATCGACTCAAGCCTGAGTTAAGCTTTTACTCCTCACAGAGTCTTCATCATTAAGGATTTTACGCCATTTCACTGGAAGATACTCTAAAAGCTTCAGCTGGGTAAATCTTGCTAGTGACAGTTGGTATTTAACTCAAATCTGGTTCAAGTCTGTCAGAGCATTACCAAATACTGTCCCCATCCTAAGGCACTTCAAACAAAAGCTGAGTCATAATTAGGGCAATTAAGTATCAGAGCCACATTTTAGAGTTAAACGCACAGCAGAACAAGTTAACTCAAGATCTGGCTATAAAGCTTTTTTTAGTATACAGTCTAGAATTTAGTTAGAACTTGATCTCAGCTGGGATTCCTGACTGACATGGCATATGAAAAGCCTGAATCCTGGATCTATTTTAGGACACTGCCCATGGTCAGGCAAATACTACTGATGTAGGTTCCGTAACAGGCAGATAAGGTGGAGTCTGCAAGTGTTTCAGTCTCTTAGAGGGCGAAGTCTCTCCCCAGATGGACTGAAAAATAAGTGTGGACATGGACAGACAGACATTTGACAAAGCCCACATCAATGTTAGTAGCAAGCAGACAGTCTCAAGGCATACACCACAGTGACTAACAAGCTTGCAGCATTGGAGAAGCTCCTACCTTGGTCAAGTATTCCTTCATGACCTGAATAAAGTATGGCATGGCAAAGTCCATGATGTTGTGCCTCCATGCTGTTTCCAAAACAACATCTGGCCTCAGGAGATCATAGCAGGTGAAGAGACAAGCACCAAAGCATTCTCTCTTGTTCTCCTGCAAGAACCACTGCAACAACTCTTCTGCCAACTCAGTATCTTTGGATTCTGAAGCATACTGCATTGCATCCTACAAGAGAAGAGAGTCTCTTTAGCCTCGGGTGCCATAATACAATCAGTGACATGTATGTGGTATTTAACTAAGCTGCAATCTATTACTGACATTAGCAGAGAGGAAGCACTCTGACTTATTTCCAGGAAATCCGTCCATCTACTGCCACTCTGAAGCAAGACTTGGCAGATTAGCAACAGGCACCACCTAGTGGCACCCAAAAAGATGCACCTTTACTAGAAAGTCACGGCTCTCCAAGCAAGCTAAACCAGACCTGCGTAGTGGTCTTACCTTATACAGTCTGTCTTTCTTACAGAGTTCTACACTCTGTTTCCAGCGGTTGTTTCCTTTGAAGAGATACGCAGCAATTCTTCGGAACTCTATTAGTTCATGTTTCTCCAAACGTTGAGCAAGAGAAATGTTGTCAAAGTTGTCATAAGCATCTATAGAAGTCCTAAGGGCCTGAGTTAAGGAGAAAAAAAGCTATTCACACCTCAGATGTACTAAGTGCATCCACGAAGATGCAAACATTTTCCATATGTCTTAGTTCTGTATTGCTCCTTCTAGGAGGATAAAGTATTCCAGCCAGACTTGCAGAGACAGTTAATTTTTTTTTTTTTTGAGAAGCTAGTGTTTGACACACATGGAGTTAAGGGTATTCCAGTTAATGTTTTTCAGTAGTGATCACTGATGTTAAGAGCCTCTGAATACCAGACAGCTGTTCTCTGAAAACAGCAGAACAGCTAGACATCATAACTGTTTGCCCTTTCTATGAGTTCTTTCCTTAGCACCCACTGTTTGCCTTAAATAAAAGCTGATCCATCACACTCAGAGTAGCCAGCCTATCCCCAAGTAGGAATGACCCAAAAAGCTCTCAGAAAGTCACTAAGAGTTCTCCACTTAATCCTTGGCTAGTCACCACTTGTTCAGTTTGAAGTGACAAACAGCATATGCTTAAGGAATGCAAGTTAACAGCGAACAGGTAAGGTCTACTGAAAATGAGAGAGAAACCTGTGTTTCTAGACATTAAAGGCACAGCCAGAATGTAAGGTTAGTACTGACACAGAAGGCAGCTTGAACAGAACTTTGAAATTCAGGAATAGCTGCTTCTATTATGAAGCATATAGAACATGCAAGTCGATACTCATTGCAGACATTACCATTTCACAAGACGACATACCTGGTAGTCTTCTTCAATAATGAAGAGGTTGTTCAGGGACTCATTCACTGATTTGTTGTTGTGATTTTGAACAGAGCGCAAGTAAGGCTTAACCAGTGGTAGCTGTTTAACCTTCAAGGAATCAGGTAGATAAATTTAAGTCAAGATAACTTTTTGTAGAGGTCTCCTAGCATTCTCCCTGTGAGGCAGTAAAGTAGCTAAGCACTTTAAAATGCTACTACAACTAAATGCTTTTCCAATTGCAACTTGTTCTTTGATCCGGATAGCAGGAAAATTACCTTTGTGAAGAAGGTGACAGCACGAGTGTGGTCAAGCCGAGGGGACAACACCATCAGCAGATCATTCAGCAACAGAGGTTTAAATTCCAAATAGAATTGAACTGCCTTGTAATACAGCTCCACATTGGCCACCTAGAGATGAGTAAGGATGCACATTCAGAGCAGAAGCTTAATTATAGAGGAATACAAATGAAAGACAGACATAACTTTAGATATTCCAGCACAACTGAGCCACCCATCCAAGACTTGTTCTTGTCTTTAGAAATCTCTTTAGTTACTGCAGTTGACGTGCTTTGAAATTATGTGGCAATATCAAGAACTTTGAATTTTAAAAAGGCTACTAGTGAAGAAAAAGCTCTGAAGTACACATAGCAAGAAATTTACCTCCTTTCACTAGGAAAGTAATACCTTAGTGATGATATCTTTGAACTGGCCTTCCTTCCAAGCATCTGTTGGGTGATTCATCATTGTGATTATGGCGTTGTCATATTCTTCATACTTATCATACAAGAACACCAGTTCGGCCCAGAGATGGGCTTGTTCTGCAGCTCTCAGAACCTAAGCAAAAGGCATATTAGAAATTCCAGTTAACATCTATTGCTATCAGCATCCATCGCTATCAGCATCCATCAGTGCTTAGGCTTTAGTTCTATTAATAACCTCAAGAGCTACTATTGCAAAAGCTAGGGTACAGACAATCCTGACAGATGTGTTTTAAGTTAGATGCGAGGCCTCAGACTTTCACCTTGGGGATGTTGACTCTGGACCAGAACAGCTCCAAGTGCTCCCTCATCTTCTGTGGCTTGAACTTGGAGTAGAGAATTGCTAGCTCTGTAAACATTCCCATGTGTGCTCGCTCAAGTCCAAGTGCTGCTTCCAGCATAGTTATCAGCTCTTCAAAGTAGCCACGATCCTAAGATACAGGCAGAAAGGTTACAACATTAGGAACCAACCCAACTCTAAATTTCCAGCTTTGGACAGAGTCACCATTAAAAGAACTTTCACTTCAACTGTAAAACAGGAGTCAGCTTAATTACCTGATAATAGTTGATTAGCTCTTCCAACTCATCTGCATGCACTACAATATGGAGTCCACACATCTGGGCCAGGCGGAACTCTTTTCCGTCAACACAAGCAAAGCAAACCTGGAATTGACAATTGCATTATTGCTTATAACCAAAGCTTCTGAAGACACTACGGCTTTGAAGTCCCTTAACTTATTCAATCAGTAAGTTTACCTCTTTCCATGTGCGAGTACTGTTTGCTTTCCGAGCACCATCCACAGCTGCCTGGTATTCACCTAGGTGAACTAAAGTCGAGGCTAAACGGCCAAAGTTGGACACATTGTTATACAACAGCTTAGCTGCTTCATACATCTTTTCATCATAACAGCGATCACCAACCTACAGGAGAGCATAATCAGGTTATTCTTGTAGCTTTTCAGTCAAGGGCTTACATAAAGCGTGTAGCGTTCAAGCCATTATCAAAATGGAAATGCCTTTAAAGTGCAAGATCTATCTGCACGTCCAAAGAGATCGAAGTCCCAAAACCCCTCTGGTTAGCCAGGAGCCTGCTGCTGTGATTCAGCAAAACCGAAACTCAGTCTCACTCACTTGCTGGATATGTGCATTGTTGGGTCCATTGATAAACTCCTCTAGCTCTGCTAGACGGTTTGTTTTAGCAAGAGCAAAGATTAATTCCGTTTCCACATATGACTCCCGGGCCTTCTTGCGTGCCATCTGGAGATACTTCACCAGTTCTTCCCAGTTTCCTATGAAACAGAGTTCAGAATGCTTACTTCCCGCTGTTGAGGACACTTGTCCTTAACTATACCACCAGCTCACCCTAGTTTGACATAAGTATTTCTACAGCTATTGCCCAAAAAGACTAGCCTTCATGCTGCACATGCTACACTAGATTAATAAGGTCACCTTATGATGGGCCTAACTAAATAATTCCTGGTATTTAACTTCATGCAGAGACCTCCTTAGTTAGCAACTGCTCTGACAGAAGTCTCCAGCTAGCTAAAGAAGGTAGTTACAAGACCACTAATTATCTGCAAATAGAATACACTGTCTTTTCCCCTTCTCATTTAGGGCAGTCTTTGAAGGACCAGATTCCTCTTTTGCATCAAGACACAGGTTTGGCAGAACTGCAGTTTGAGCAACAAACCACGCAAACAAACTGAGCAGCATCAACAGCAAAGACTTAAAAACAATCGTACCACTGGCGTTGGCAGCTTGAACGACTTCCATGTACGAGGAAGGATCATCTGCTTTAATATATGAGTCAATTGCTTCCTTTACCATCCCTTTCTGAAGCTGTGCTTTAGCCAGCTGACTCCACACAGCAGGCTCATTGCAACGTTCAGCAAATTCATACGCACGATCCAGGTTTCCGATGTGCTCTATTAATACCTAAAGAAAGGGTTATCGTGATCAGCCACTATCCATAAAGGTCAGTTTTACAAGACACTGTGTTTTACGTCAGTTCAACAGATCCACAGTTGCTTTTAAAATAGAGAGTACTCTATACAACCCACACCACATGAGTGATTTTATGCTTACAAAGTTTCACTTTACTAGAGGGTTCAATACACAATGTTTGTTCTACTTCATAAGACACTGAGCAGTTTTGGGTCACTTTGCTACATGGTGTTTAGTACTGAAGTCACAAGTTAACAGCAAAGTCCTTGTGCGAGGATGCACATGTCACAAGGAGTTATTATAGACTGAGATTTTAAAAGATACCTGTACAGCTGATGTGTTGACATCAAACTTCCTGAAGATAGCAAATGCCTCCTCGAAAAGCTCATTGCTGATAGCTATATTGGCTATATCTGGAGCATCATAGTTATCCAGGCGATTGATGTATTCCATGACACGGGTGCGATCAGCCTTAATAGCTGTAAGAATGAGAAGATTCTGCAGATTCCTAAATAGAGAAAGAAAATATTAGTGCATATCAAGTAATTCACCCTCCCTGTCTGCAGTAAGTATTAGTTATTTGCTGTTGCACATTACAGCAATTTAACACCTGCACCAGGTATAATTTCAAGGTCCCCGTGACTTAGTTTTGACTTTACGCACCTGTGCTCACTGAACACAGAGTTATCAAGAACTATTTTCTCCAGTAGTTCAATGAGCTCATTAGGAAGATCGGCAGTCATGAAGGCCTTCACAGTAACAGAGACCTCCTCAGGGTCCTGTGTCTCCGACAATGCAGTCTGTACAACCTGCGGGCAGAGTCAAGCCATTGACAAATCAGTTAAGTCAGGTACTCGCAAGTCAGGTTAGGACAGTAAAGGCTTTTAACATTTTGTCAGTTATACCTGGTCAATGAGCGGTCTTCTGTAAGGGTTGCTTTCCAGTAGTACGCTGGCCCACAGTTCGGGGTCTTTACGGCGAACTAAGTAGCGGGAAAGGCTTTTGAAGAGGGAGTTCTCATTGCACACCTAGTGGAAGGCAAGGTTTATTCAGAGTGAAGTCACAGCTATTGAGCCTACAGTGGCTGAACTAGTTGTATTGCAACATCAAATAAGCCCACCAGAGATGCAGACTAGAAATCTCAGGCTTTGATATTTCCATTAGCTTCCCATTCTAGGATGTCCAGGGGAGTCTCGCACTTCTCATTAAGTTGCGGAGAGAGATTAAATAGCTACCTATTCTATTAGAAGTGAGCAGTTCCTAGCTTAATACTTTTTAGGAAATAAATGCTTCTGTCAGTCATGAACCTGAATATCTATCCCATGATACTCAGGTTAGAACTTAACCCATGTGTCAGTTGCTTTGGCATACATACATTAATAAGTTCCAAATCGCACTGTCCACGCTCATAAGCCACACAGGCCAGGTGAGGGTCCCTCTTCTCACAGTACTTGCCAACAACGCGACTATCATAATAAGGATTCTCACGCAGGAATCGTTCTGGGTTGTTGTTGCTATCAATGTATATTTTGGCCAGTGCATTGTGAGTTGCAGGCTCCTCACAACCCTCGTGAATTCTTGCTTCCAGCCAGGGCAGAAGCAGTTTCAGCCTAGAAGGAAGTGGTTTTCACATTAGAGAGGTTCAGTGAATAAGAAGTACCCACTTGCACAGTTTCTTCACTAACTAAACTCAAGTTATATTACTCCATTTTGACCTGCGTTCTGGTTCTTTATTGTAACGATATAACTTTCTGACGCTATGAAGAACATCACATGCCAAAGACTCATTATCTGGAGGCTGCTTACAGGAGGTCCCCACATCAGCCAAGTAAAGCAGATTTTGGCTGCTTGCTCAACCAGTGGCAGCTTCTTGTTATGTCAGTACCAGCTTTAGCTGTGTAATGAGAACACATGTTGATGGACAAGCAGTGTAACCATTACCAGTCTGGCAGCGTTAAGGGACTTGCACAAGTTTAATACCTGTTTCTTTTCTCAACCTCTGCAACAAGCTCATCAGTTGAAAATTGACCTCTCACTACAAGGATAAGGTTCTTTATCACATCTTCAGAGCAATCCACATCAAGCAGTCCCCCAATAACAACAGGCAGACGGCTTGGATTCACCTAAACGGGATCATTTAAAGAAGTCAGTGTGTTACCATGCAATATAGGCAGTAAATACTTATCCCTAGAAGTATATGTGAAGGCTTCTTGTTAAAATTGACCTCATCATCCTGCTTTTACTCCCAGCTTCCTGAGGTTCTGGACAAGCTTGAAAGTCAATTCTTCAGTCAATAGAAGTTCACATCACAGTTCAGTGGCTCACTAATGCTCAGTCTCCATAGGAGGAGCTCCTGAGCAAGCCAATTTGTCCCTGCAGGAAGTATAAAGGAGAACTTTTTCTCCCTAAAATGCTGGAAGTTATGATTACCCTAAGAACACCAAAGTTATTCTACCAAGTCTTCCTCCTTCACAAAGCACATTAGTGGGGGTTACTGCTCAGCTTGAGCAAAGAATAAATAAAAGATCTGAATCACATAAGGGCTAACTTCCCAAGGGCGCTAATAAGTGTCAGTCTCAAGCATGAGGCTCTTTGCAGAATACTTGCAAACACAGTGCCTACAGTTATACATAATACTAGAAAGATTGAGCAGTTTGACTCATTAAAGCCAAGTGACAGATTGTAACTTACCTTCTGTACATAAATCTCAATATATTTTTGGAGATTATTTCTATACAAATACAGCACCAAGTCGTGGACAAAGTCAAAGCGATCACATACAATGATGAGTGGTAACTGGTCAGTGAGTTTAGCTTCCTACAAAGAGAAGAGCTTCAGTAATTTGGTTTTGTTCTCAGGCTTAAGCAGACAAATACCATCACTTAAACTGTTAAAGCAGCTGAATTTGGAAAGCCAAAATTCAACAGTCAACCAAATAATGACAGCTTATTGATCAACTAATTGTTTGCAAAATGTAGCAAGTAGGAGTACTCACACTTCAGGGCTACAGCAAGAAGCTTTCTGAAGTTTAACCCTGCTCCTTTGCATGGCAGATTCTACAAAGTTTTACAACACAGTAAAACTATTACAAGCCTAAGCTATAAACAACATTTTTAGTTGCCAATGGTGTTTGGTGTGCAGGATTAGCACTCTGGGATTTCAAAAGAAATTTAACCAAGACTAGACAAGTTGTGGATCATAATGTAAAACTTTATATATAGATAGATTCGATTTCAAGTGCCATGTCTCTTGCAATATCTTCTAACTATGGATTTAGAAAACAGTAAGACTCAAGCTAGTAGCAGTACTACTTAAATTGCTAATCAGATTAGTTATCTAAAAGCATTCCAACTTTCAGCATAAGATTACAATGGTTACAGTACAAAAGCTTAGTCTAGGTGGCAGACAGTATTCCAGATGCATATTTCAGATCACTTATTTTCCACATGCACATCCCAGAATATAATCCTACATATAAATTACACTTAAAAACTTTACACAGGGAGGCCTGTACTGGGAGATTTACCTGGTACATGTCCTGCACATTCCAGACATGGAACAGCACAAAAAACAATAGCTTTCATCAGGAATTTGACAGTTTGGTAACTTATCTTAGGTGGCTGATCAATTTACATACCTTACACCTCTGTGACACCAGGTTATTTTTATAGAATTGTCATTTGAAGAGTTTTGCCATCTTCAGATATGATTGCAAAAACTAAGACTACGCTATGTAACCGACAAACATGAAGGCAGGAAATGTTCCCAGATAAAGTTTTCCCCTCCCACGCTGTTTCTCTCATATTTCTAGCAGTGCTACGTTTGTCAATAAGCTCAGCACTACTAACAGGCTACAGAATCTGAACTCTGAGCACACCTCAGAAGGGTTTCAGCAATGCTCTGAATCCTACCTGTGGCAGTCAGCATGTATTTACACTGACTGGCACATCCCAGCAGAACTAAACTGCAGTTCACCTAACTGAAGTTTCAGTAAGCATATACAAATAAGACGAGTGGGATAGATCAACCTCCAACTCTGAAAGCATTTATGGAATTAATTGATACTATTCCTTGGTTGCTTCTGTAGTCACGCAGTTGAAGCTGATTACA
Organism: Grus americana; assembly: GCF_028858705.1. Lineage (NCBI taxonomy): Eukaryota > Metazoa > Chordata > Aves > Gruiformes > Gruidae > Grus > Grus americana. The sequence continues at coordinate 9,382,232 of NC_072870.1, read as the reverse complement.
CTGTAAACAAGCATTAAGTTACAAACTCATTTGGCACTGTGGTGGTTCTCAACCTTCAAGTTACCCATTTCCTACTTTATAGCACACATCTGTAATGAGTTCTAGATGAGCTGGTGCTATTATTACAGTTTAAGAGTTCAAGCCAGGTTAACCTTACTAAGAGCAGCAAGGAACTGATCTGATTCTCCATTTTTTAGATACTGTTCCAGGCAAAGCCTCTTTCAGGAGGTACTGCCAAGATGCTAGATACTTCTGGTTTAAAAGGACGGGTGGATCCTTAAGTGCAAAGGTTAAGAATCATTCATATTTCACAGAGCTGCCTCATTTCACCAGTGACACCCACCGTGTTTTATCAGAACCCCAAACAGGCCAAGACAGTCCAGTGCTACCCAAACATTACCTTGAGGAAGTTTTTAACACGTTCTGGATCATAGCAGTTACTTTCCCTGCAGATTCTTTCCACTTCTTTAATTTGTCCTGTCTTGCATGCAGCTTGAATATACTTGAAGTGCACATCTGGATCCTGGCTGAAGTTTACGATAGAGCCCAGGAAATAAAACAAACCTAGAGGGAAACAGTCAACATGTTACTCTGCTAAAGCACTTGAGTTGGATCAATATTAGCTTTTAAGCAAGCTTTCCAAGTTACAGTTACATGAAAATTTGAATCTGACTACTACAGAAGTTTACAAAGAACTGAAAAAAAAAAAAAAACCAAAAACATTCAAGCATTGTAATTGTTTTACAGAGACCAGATTGTCCTAGCTGAGTTGAGCCTGGTTTTGTTCCCCATGTATTACACAAACTGGTGTGTTATATACAACTTCGATAAACGTATCATCATCAATAGTTTTGTTTAAATATTCAGCACATGCCTTCCATACACCCCCTAGACAGCAGCAAGGAACAGCTTAGAAAACCAAAACTAGTTGTACCCAAAAGCTACTATCACACCTTTCACCAAAACAAGCACACAGCACAAGAGCTGCCTGCACGACCCACAGCTAAAGATCACTTAAAGCTGATGCCCTTACAACACCGGACTACTTTAGACAAGTCACTGCCAAGTCACTTAGTCAAGATTCAAGTGGGTTTTGGAAAAACACACATAGGCTGCCCTATGCAAGAAACCTGTCTACAATAGAGAATGGTTAGCAGAATAAGATGCTAAGTTCCAAGAGTCCAAGATTATGTTGTGTTCTCAGTCTTTAAGGAAGTTTTCTTTAAAAGCTTAGCAAGACATGTTCAGCCACATGTCTGAGAGATTTGACCACTGACATACTGCCATGCTGACTAGACTATACACAGCTAGTCTTGTTGAGAAGTACAAAAGACCAAAACCAAAACGTTACACAAATCAAGATGAGCATTTTGGACAAAGGAAAAAGGCCAGCAGCTTCAGTTAAATTTTTAGGCTGGCTACAGCTCCAAGCTTTTTGGTAGCATTTCAGAAAACCAAAATATGCAACACTGTTGGTGCCCCCCCTTAACGGGGTAACTTTAAGGTTTAGGTCAGGTTTCAAGACAGCTCTGAGGCCTAAGTACTGAAGCTCAATATCACACTCTAGATTTCAGCAGACGGACAGTCCTTCATATACAATGTATGAGGTGGCGAGCACTAGCTCCTTTTGCTAGAGGCAATAGCATGAACTTACCTTCGAAGCTCTTGAAGGATTCAAACAGCTCAATAAGTGACTGTGTTGACAGTTGTTCATGGTATTTTGAAGCTACCTGGACACAAATCTGCAGGTTCTGGCGAATGTTAGCAGACAACATAGCACGCAGACATTCCAGAGAGTCTTCTACCGATAAGGAACCAAAATAATTCACTAGCCACTGCAAAAAACCACAGAAGCCATTTTAGATCCAAGTAGAACACTCTATGCTCTGAAGTCAAACTTTAAAGCTATTATTAATGGCCTGGCTTTTGCTAGATTTAGGATATTTCATCTCATACCTCAGGATTGAGAAGATGAGTGTGAACTACTGCACGCTTGATGTCATACAAGTCTGTGAAGTGTTCAAGTGCTCTCTGCAGCAAGCCAGCTTTCTCACACAGCTGAGCTATGTGAGCCCGGTCATAATGAGTAAACATTTGGTTTCCCAGGATAGCATCTGCAACCTAGAAGGAATATTGAAAAGTTTCATTTAGTTTGTAAACACTATCATTAGCATTTGATATGAACCACTATGTGGTGGCTGGTCTAGCTACAGACAAGTCTGATCCAACATAACTCTGAAAGCATACCTGAGGTGCATGCATGAGGTTCATCTCAAGTAAACGTGTTTGCAGGGGACCTTCAGAGGGACGATTATTCTTCAGTGCATCCAGCAAGAAGGCTGTACATTGCTGTATTAAATTATATTCCATAAAGACATCCACAATCTGCAAAAAGAGAATTAGGCTTTTGATTAGAAATTGGAAGCACATTTAAACAAAGTAACATCGAATACAGCTTCCAAAACCAAACTGTTTATCCTGGCACTGCACTAAGCCATCCTTTAGTGTTCTTAAAACTAGGCAAGGAAGAACATTGTCCCGATAAAGTAAATCCAAAAACTCCTAGTTCAAAAATCTTTCTCTGATGGTAAGAGTATGGCTCCTCTTATCAATTTAAGGCCTTGAAGTTAATATTTCATAGCAATAAAATTATTTACTTGTGTTATGTCTGCAAGAGGCTCTTCATCTTGAACAAGCATTTGTGCGAACTGCTGTCCTTGATCAGGGCTGATCCTCATTACATTCCTCAGCAAAAAAATCCAGTCTGGAGTATACCCAACCTGAAGAGAGAAAGAAAAGTAATAACTCGGCAAGAGCATATCCCTTGTTATATACAGAGCTCAGTAAAAGCTCCTGTCAGTAGCTTACACTGCCCTGTCAGGATTTCCTCATTTGGAAAAGACTACATAGGGAAGTATGAAAGGACACACGTATGAAGTCTAGCAGTAATTATTCACACAAAACCTTAGGCCAAAGTAAGTACTACACAGGCTCTCAGATTCCCCCACAATTACTTATAGGTACTTTGGAACATACAGGAAAGATATGGCAATTCAATTTCCTCTCACCTTCTTAGCATACAAAACAATTTTCTGGACTTGTCCCGTTTCAGCAAAACACTGGATGACTTTGTTGGGAACATTGGCTCTCAGATAGACACTAAGTGCTAGCGTAGGATCTACAGACTTCACAAGGTCTCCCAGCTCCTCCGAGCACTCCAGCTGTTTAAAGATATAAATACAGTCAGTCCACCCTGACAGTGCCATGCTGAAATGGATTACTACTTTCTTCCTCATTTGTCTTCCTTTTGGACTTCTCAAAAAAAAAAATTAAGGCCCAGCCTGATAGCACTATCTGACTCTCTCAGCATTGATCTAGTGGGCTCTGTTCGTTATGCTGTCCTGTAAGAGTCAGAAATGCATTTGTAGAGCTAAAAAGAATTAGGTGATGTATTGTATCAGCACGTTTCTTCACCTAATTACAGAAATGTAACCACAGCTCAAAGTATATGCAAGTCAGTATCCAAAAAAGCCTGAAGTGGTTTGGGAAAGAACAGCCACAGCTCAGAAGCTTTCCATACTAAGTTCACCCTGCTGTAATTTTAAGTAGAACGAGTGAAGCTCTTCAAGTTTTTGATCAATTCTCTTGTAGTACTATGGGTCATAGTTACAGGTAGAGTGAACACCTATTGCTCAACTGTTTGATCACACTAGGGCATTGATTGCCCAGTTGAGTTTTCCTGGGGGCAGGGAGGAGGCTGTCAAGCAGTTACATCCCTCTCCCTCTAAAGATAGCTAAAGACATCTACCCCAAGTTTACCTTATCTTCTTTTAACCATTTTTCCAAGAGCTGTTTGCGTCCCTGCTGAAGCACTGGTCGGCAGAGTTCCAGCGACTCGTACTTATTCAGCTGCCCTTGATCAAGCAGAATGCCAAAGTATTGGAGTAAAGGGGAAGTCTGTCCCGGCTGAGCTGGAACACTCTGGAACCGGCGTATGGTGTCTGGAGTACGCAGGATTCCCTGCCAGAAATAGAGAGATGCATTTTAGTTTTCTGTTCTGCTATCGTGGCTTGGCAAGAGTTTCTCCAGAAAGCTGAAGTTAGAAATGCTTGCTACAGCAACATTATGTTTTGCCAGCCCAGAATAAAACAGAAGCAGTACAGCTGAACATCAGCTCAGACACGTGCAGCCTCAGCTGGAGGCTGTCTTTTCATGGAGACTTTTTTAATCATTGGAGCAATACAGATAAGTACCAGAAACATCAAGCCTCGTCACTATCGTTTATTTGTCTCCCTCTCTATAGGCTTCATCCAAGCATTAAAATCTCCCAGCATACAATCAGTACTCCCAGCACATAGCAAACAGGTTCTTCACAGGTATGTTCAGAGTACTACATTAGGACAGGAGCAGTAAAAAGATTCTTGTCATGCCACTATGAAATTCAGTGAGATTTCCTGAAGCAAGAAGCTCAAGCCAGTAGAGTGCAGTACTGTTCTGAATATTGGTCCATTACCTTTGGGGCATTAGCCGCCACTTTTGCTGCCTCTGAATAGTTCCCTTGTGCAAACAGTGCATTGAATTTTCTGGCAAAGAGTTCCTCAGCACCTGCCAGGTTGTTGCGGACAGCCATTCGTAAAGCTAGGTCAGGATTCTGCAGCACATTTGTGATATAGGGAATAATATTCTCTTCTTCCACACACACTGACAGCACCTGAGTAAATTATGAAGGAAAACTTCCAGTTAGTTCAAACATAAGAAGTGAGCCAAGGGCTAAGCTAACCTCTAAAAGGAAAGCTATGGCATACATGGAAAGCTTTTTCATCCTGATAATTGCAGAGTCTCATCATTTTATTTCAGAAACAAATCTGTTAGAAAGAACCTCTACCACCAAATTACTGCATCAAGGCAGATGATTAACAGTCAGTTTAAACTAAAGCATTAAGACAGTGTTATGAACACTACAGTGTATCATTAAGGGCCAATGGGATTAGGTAAACCAGTGGTTTCCAGACCAAACTTCCTTACTTGTCCCTTTCTGTTTACTCCAATAATTCCAGCTGTTGCTTCGTGCTGTGCAGTAACAAATATGGTCTCTCCACTGATTCTGTTCATATAGATACAGGTGCCAGTTTCCAGGTCATACAAGTGGATATAGCCATATTTTGTTATGAGAAACACCACATCATGCTTGTCACTGATCTGCAAAACAGGAATAGATTAATCAAATTTGGTATTGGATAAAATGAGTGCTTTTAAGAGTCAGTAGATAGCTTCGCCATTTCAGGACAACTAGAAGTGCTGTTTAATTTTTACTTAATACTTGAGTGCTATTGCAGTAGAATGATGTTTTAAGAGCTTGAAAGACAGTTAAAAATATACTTGGATAATTCTTCCATAAATAAGAACATGCTACTTTTGAATGCCACTTCAGTCTACCTTTACTTTAACACCACTGAAGCAGGAGCAGAAATCAAACCAGTTTATGCCAAGTCTCAGGTCAATACATTCACCACCTGGCTTCCAGTGCCCTGTTACAGTGTCGGATCCACCAAGAGAAGCTACAGATTTGTTCTTGCGCTCTTGTTTGCAGCTGTCATACCTGCATGGCAACAGGAAAGTCGTTTTGTGCTTCAGGAGGAAAGAAGACATCCACTGCTTTCTTTGGAAATGGCTGATTCCCAGTAGGTGGTGTGCCAACTTCAATGATATGCAACTGTGCAATAGATAAGATTCATCTGTTAGTTCTTGTACTTAGTTTATGTAACAATAGATTCAACAATGAAGAAACGGCAATTCTTTTGCTGCTGAGCCTTAATCCCAAGCCTATGCAAGGATAAACTAAGTCAGTCTTCCTAAGTGTTTTCAGCAGCTAAAGGTGTGGCATACTGTATTCATGTACCATAGATTAGGGAAACAGTTAAGCATGATTTTTAGTTACCCCTAGCTACTTCGAAGTTTAAGGATTCAGTTAGGTCACTTTATACACACTTTGTCAACTTGGTTAACATTCTACAGAGACAGTTCTGAAGATATTTCTCTGAATCTAGCTTTGGTTTTGCTTTGTTTTAGCTGTCACAAAGTAGCTCACAATTCCAGTGCTAGCATTAGACCACTTGTTAGCCTTGTAACATTAGTGTTTAATTTTTTTCATCCAATAATTTGGAAATAAGTTAAGCCTGATACTGGGGATCAACTTCAAAGAAAGATTACAACAGCTTTTCCCTTAAGCTTAGCCTGTGAAGCTGAGAGTCACATGTTTCAGGCAGCTAATTAAGCTGGTCATGACATGCCACCTCACTTCTTGACTCAAAACAGACTCCTGCTACATCAGGTAGTCCCGGCTGTGAAGCTCTGTATGCACCAGTTTTCATATACATTAGATATATAGCATTCAGACTGACACACAGTCCTTCACTTTTTTTCCTAAAGGCAACTTTGTGCATTAAACCACTTGTTTCCCTGGAAGGTAACCAGGGTAAGTCATTAAAGATTATAGCATATTTAGAACCAAGTCTTACCTTACCCCCAGCTTGCCCTCTTACTGCAAAACAGAAGAGAGTGGATTCTTCAGCATTTCCTTCCATCTTGAACTGCGCAAAGCTAGCTGCATGTCCCTCAATTGGTTGTGACACTTTTCTGTCTACAGAATATAGCTGCATTGCTCCCACAACACGATTTTGCTGGACAAGACAGAACAAGGAGTCAGGAATAACAGACGCTCGGCCAGTAACTTCATTTAAGTTAGTGTTGGTAAATATGTTGCCATATCAAGCTGAAGTACCATGCCGTGCTTTCTCTTATAAAGGCATCACTTAAGACTCTTAACCTTGTACTAGTGTTTATACCATTACTGTGAGATTTTCAGGTTACACTCAAGTTCATCGTTGGAAGATCAAGACAAGCATTTACATTCCCAACAATGTTTTAGGAAAGAAAACAAACATATCAGCCCTGCTCCTACAGAAGGAGGAAACAAGACAAGCTCTGGGCCTTCCACAGCAGGCCTCCCTAGTGGTAAAGTACCTGTGCAGATATGCCAGTTAGCAGTAACCATTTCTGCTTAGCATCAGTACGGTAGTTGATGATCTGGCAGCCAGCAAGACTAGAATGGCGATCAAACATTTTCACAGGCTGGGACTCCCCCTCCATACTCCAATGGTAGACTGCATTATCCGTTACAAGGGCAACAGTATTCAGAGAGATCCACTTCCAGAAGGTGACATCATCTGTCATTGTATGAGCCTTCATTTTGCTCTTCATTTCAATGTTAAATATTTGAAGCGTTTTCCCAGCTAGAAAACACAACATTGTTAGCCAGGTTGCAGTTTCTACTTGTTACTTCAAGTACCGGTTAAAAGTATGAGAGCCACGCTATGATATTGAACCCTCATAACTTCCTTTAAGAAAACACTGTTATATACTGGCAGTATCTTCAGGGATCAGCTATTACTTTTAACCAGACCACACTCCCAGGGCTAATTTTACCAATTTGTCACTACTGAGCAATCAAACAGATGTGGACAGGAGACGAGAGCTTCAGCTACATGAACAAGTTGTATGATACTTCACATACATCAAAACTAAGTTACAATAATGCTGAGTCTCTTGAAAGTTGTGAGGACGGCTATGCCAGTGTCATTAAAAACTATGTCCACATCTGTTTTAAGTATTAAAAAAGCACAACATGGAATAGTCAAGTTGGCAGAGGGCTTTTGTAATTCAGACTCATTAAACAAAACCCATAGGTTGCACTAATGCAATACACAGAGCTACTGGCTGCAAATCAGACTAACAGAAACTGCGCAAGGAAAGGAATCTAGTGACCAACACAAGCTCTAGAAGGTAAGAGGAAAAGTTCTCTGAATTCCACAGAATGGTGCATACATACATCCCAAACAGCCACCTGCAGTCATTTCTACCAGTTTTTACAATACGGTGGCATATAAGAAATTATCTCTTCCTGTTGAGAAGCTAAGGAAAGTTCTGACCAACTTCTATTAGTTTTAGGAGACAGCTATTTAAGCGCATGCTAGCGTAGCCCAAGAGGAATATTAAATCATGTGAAACTAGGTGCAGGTCAGAATATCTACTACAGTTACTAACTGTAACTCAGCTTGATAAAGTCACAGTGCCATTTGGGCAAGTGCCTTCACTCACCAAGGATTAGTTTAGTTAGAAGTCACCATTAGTTGAGCAATTGACATAAGATGCAGAGTCAGGAGTTTCTCCAGAGCTCGGAGAAGACTCTCTAATACAGTGTTATTCAGGCTACAGACTAGCAGTTTATTTCCACATCTGGTGCAGCTGGAGCTTTAGAGTCAAGGGAGATTACATTCAGGTGACATGGATCCTACACACTATGCAAGGCATATTAAGAGGCAAAATCTAGACTTAAGTCAAAAGGGTCAGTCCTGTTTATAAAAAGCTTAATATCAAGTTCACTTTGAGTCCCTGAGTGGATTAATTTGCTGAATCTTAAGGATTCCCTTGTTTGGAAGGGCATGGAAAACCTCTGAATTTTAGGCTTTCAGTTGCTTAACACCACTGTTCAGCCATGTACACCACAGATCTGAGCCATTTGATTCTGCTTTCTCTTTTCATAAGACAGGACAAGAACTAGTACAGTCAATTGAAATAACTCACCATCTGCACACGCAAGAAAGCATTAAAGTTGTGACAAAACAGGAGCACAGTATTAAAGTCAAATTTAAGTTAACACTGAATACATATACATCTTTCCATTAGCAATATATGCGTTTCTAGAGTGACGGTATTTGAGTTTCTTGGGCCTCTTGGGGCAAGAGATCCACATTTCTGGAGACTCCAGAGGAATGCTTGTTCTCTGTATCACCAGAGATACCAAGTTAGCTGACCTTGTGCTTTATTCACTACACAAGTCTTCTCTGCATAGTTTTACTTTTCTTATCACTGACAGAATAAATACGCACAGATTGGTGCACTGGCCTCTTCCAGCAAGGCCAGACTAAGGCCTTCAGGAACATTTCCCCTCCTCCTAAATCTTACTCTTCATCTCTGTAAAGAGAGCCTTAGTTAACAGATCTTATATGCTTAGGAGATTGGGTCTTGCTTCCCTCTAAGATGATTCCAGACTAGACTCGAGAATTTTCTTAAAGCCTGAACTTTCCTTCCAGCTCTCCCCACTCAGAAACTGTAAGCATTCTGACTGAAGCAAAAAACTCATCTTAATGATCAGCAAAGAACAGGAAGCCTCAACTGAAACTTAACTGTCCAGCCACCTTCAGAAGAACTGAAAATGCATTAAACTTGCATTCCCATTAAGCTGTGGAAAATTGGTAAGGGACCTTCCCACATAAGTTGCCTGAAACTTAAGTCAGTCATAAACTAGTCTCACAGAAAGCTCTCCATCCACTTCGAACATTTCTTTATCCATACCTTTTAATGCAATGACTTTACTGGCAGGGTTCATGATAGCACTGTCAGCTGAAATTGGTCTTCGAATAGGGTTGCTGGGGTCATTCATGTCAATGATCACCACTTGAGCCTGTTCTCCCACTTTCTCTCTTATGCAGATGAATTTGTCAGACTCCATCGTCAGAGTGCTGAACCCAATGTTTGCTGGGTTGATGCCCAGATTTTGGAGCTGGAAGAGAAAAAAGGGTTAGCATTAAGTTACCACCTCAGTATAGCCATGAACAGCTTTTGTGAAAGTCACAGGAGACACTAGGCTTTACACATCTTTTTGTAACAATACAACCATGCTACCCAAAAACGGCATGGCACACAAATTCTTGCCCGTCATCAATTAAGGCCAGCAGGTTTCCTGAAGAAGCCTGGCAGCATTCAAGTGCTTGGTACCCTGTCTTCGAGGTCCGTTTACAAATTACTGCTTTGAGAACTTAACTGTTGAACCCCTCATATGGTTTAAGGCACACTGAACTTGCCTGCTCCCAGCAGCTGTGCTAGAATTGCAGCTTCAGTACTCACTCTCACCAGCTTTGCTTCCAGAGCCCTTTCTTATTCCACTGAGGCTGGCAGCTATCACTATTTCAAGCTTAACATCCCATGTGAGGCGTCTGAGCTTTATCTTTATCCTCGTAGAGTTAAAAAAAGCTACCTGTCTAGCAATTAGCCTAGTCCTGTCTAGCAGCAAGGCTGTATACCAGCCAGGAGGCAGAACTAACACATATGAGACGGACACTAGTGAAATCAGAAGTGGCTCATCCACAGCCATGCTTGACACCGAAGATATCAAACCGCCTCCTTTTCTGCTGAGCCACAGTCTGCTTCTGTAAACCTTTAAATGCATACCTTGAATTTATGTTTCTAGTACAGCTTGCAATAAAACACAGTTTAGTTAATACCACTTCATTGTGTTTGCAACAGACTAGTGTATTAGGATGTCAGTAGTGAAACAAAGTTTATTCCATTTTTAACAATGGAAGTGCAGAACAGTTAGTTCACCTCACAGAGATAACCAGCTTGTGGGTCAATATACCTCAAAAACCTCAAGATCAATTTTCTACTGTTAGAGGAATTATCACTACTTCTAATACTTCAGATATTTTTCTTTCTGAGGGACTGTTTGAACATCAAGCCCAAGGTCTCCCAATAAGGGCTAGACCATCAAAGCCATTTTAGTATTATTGCATTAGTTTGAAGCAAACCACTAAGCTCTTATCAGCTGTGCTCTGCAGAGGCTCCAAGACGACCACGCCTCAGCCACTCTGTTCCTGCCTACTTGCAGCTTCTGATAAAGAGGGTGTTTTACTACACTTCCCCTTTGCCCCAGCTTTCAGACAGCACACGTGAGGAACAAGTAAAAATCAAGTTATGGTGCACCAAGTTAACAGAACAAGCTTCACAAAAGGCACTTCAATAGACGATCTGTATCATCCAGTGAATCAAGACAGCTAGACCTTGGTACAGTTTAAGTTAAGACTCAAAAAGCAAGTCAGTTTTAGTTCCTTGGGTCTGCTGAAGGAGAAAATTTCTAGATGATTCAGCCTTTGTACATGGTTCTCCAGTCACTCTGCATTTAAGTCCTTTGTCCTAAAGGACACCATTTCACTGAAGTTACCTTGCTCTTACAGGAGAGGTCTTCACCACTTGAAGCTCGTCAGTTGGGTTCAAACAAGATATCAATGCTGTACCAAAATGATGTTCAGACTCTTTGATGTTCAAGGGCGCATTTCACAATTAGTTGACAAAGTTAACACTGATCATTTAAGGTCTACCCAGCTTTTCTACTTTGAAAGATTTTAAGAGAGATAAGACTAGAAGCAGAACATATTTAAATGTAATTCTTCAAGCTAGGCATCAAGCTAGCTTAAGGCATTCTTCCAAGGTAGAAGATCTACACTTCCTGCAACTTAACACAGTGGACAGTTTCATCCAAAGACAGCTCCCCTTACATCCATCCACCTGACAACAAAGCCAGGACACTTTCACTTGAAAGACAAGTGGTTTTTTAGCTCTCCCAAGAGAAAACTGCCTCAGTGCTGCTATAGAAATCACACTCTACCTCCTTGACAGGTCAGAACTGTAACTCAGATTTAAGTCACTGTTTGAAGTCCAGCATCACAGAACCTGACCACATATTCTTTAGCAACATGGATTCACTTAGAAGATTTCAGATTTAAGTTCAATTCTCCCTTTCGCACCTTTATTTGGGTAGTGTTCTCTAGGCCTGAGACTCTGATATTTGTCCATCAGCTAGGCAGCGCTATGTGCAACCTGGTCACACTCCTGCAGGCAGAGAAGGTTTGAGGATGTAACAGTTTCATCCGGTAGAGCTGGAAAGATTTACTAGGATGTGGCATTTCCTTTTGCTTGGGCTGCAAGCTTAACAAGTACAAAATCATTTATCAAGCAATCAATTCCCTTGTAAATTTGGTAGAGGAGCATAGTTCCAGAGTGCCAAGTACTCTGCCTGGCAATAACTATACTCAAAGGGACTCTGTTGACAGAACAAAGCGAGGAAGCAGGTCCTAGCAGATGGCAGACCTCTTAGGGAGGTCTAGACTTAACCACTGAATCAAAGTTGCTTAGATAACACAAGACAGATTTGTCTTAATCATGATCAAACTGCCATCTGCTAGGTGTCATGTCTCAAGTATCCAACCCTAGTTAGTAGTGGAAGATGTGGTCCTTTTTAAACTTATTTCCAAAGGCTAGATATTTCTTCAAAAAGATTTAGATTGGCACTGGAGCTCTGAAGAAAGCTTGGAAAAGCTTTTCGCTGGAGGCGTGACCATTAGTGAGGTCTTTCAGTACACAAGCTCTTTCTGCTAAGATCTCATCTTTTAACTTCAACAGATCCAAGTGCATGAACCAAGTCTACTTCAAGCACTGAGACAGGAAGCTGACTCTAACTGTGACAATCTCTGCATTTGATTACACAAGAGCATCACCAGCCAAGAGTGGCACTTGCTTTCTCAGCTGGCAAAGCTAAAGGTAACTTTGCTTGGCTGCACTCAGACCTGATGCACAGAGCTCTTGAGAGTATGGATCGTTCCCTGTGCTATAGATTATTTCCTTCCCCAAACAGGCTAAAGTTCAGGTGAGTGAGGCAGGAGTGTTTATAAAGCTAAGCAAAGTAAACAAAGACTAAGATTACTATTAGGAAACATGACAGGAAGTGTATCTTTGGAGACTTATTATTAAAATTTCAATACTTTTCCACCTACAAACTCCTGAGTTTGCACTACAACTAAAAAAGTACAGGGGTTTACAGCAGATTTTCTACCCCTTCTCTTCTTACCACAGAGGAAAAACCACAAACATTTAATACTGCACTCATTTAGGTCCACTACCTTTGACCAATTCATGAACAAGTTTAAAAGACTGTGGGGAAAAAAAAGGAATTGTAAGATACTCCTACATTATACTACAAAAAACCCACTTCCTTGGCTTTGAAGCAGATATGAAAGCAGAACTAGCTAGCTGCACTTGGGCAACCAATCTACAGTTCAAGTTATTTTACACCAACATTTGTCGGAAAGTTCAGTCACAGCAGTCTCCTGAAAGCATGTTGAGAAGAAAGTGTTCTGTGAAGTAGAGCAGAACTATGAAACAGGTTGCCAGAGACAGCAGCAACTCTTGTTGCAGTAGAGATGTTGCCTTGAAGGACTCTAACCCAGGTTAGAAGGTTGATACTTCAGTCAATTGCAGGCTGTACTGAACCATCAAATTCTATGACTACATTTATCTGAACAGCATTGAGAGATGAATAATTATAATATGGTAAGTGAAAGTCTGATTAGTGAAGTTATTTTTTTCCACAGGAAGATAATTCAAGTACCTTCTTGGTAACTTATCCAGAGAAGCTGTCATACTACATGCATGTTTGACATCAAACTGAATGGTAAAACTGCTGACAAGAGTCCCTTTGTTGACCCCTTCCTGGAACATTTGCTTTCTTGTGACAGTTTGCTTAGCTGTCAAATAATTTCTCCTTGCCTACAAGGAAGGGCACAGAACTGCTGAGTACACATTTCACCTCGACTCTCACATAACAGGATATAACCACTGTTCTCGTAGCCACAAGTAGCTGCTCAGTCTCTGCCCAGAGACTCCTTATCTACACACAGCTAGAAGTCACATAGCTGGGAAATGCCAGTCAACAGAAATATTCCCAGTCTTTTGAGAAGCACAGAGCTCCTTGACATGCACCGAGTCACATCAGCTCTATTGCAAGGCTATGCTTTACTGGGCTTTGATTGAACAAGGTAGACACCAGGCTACGTTTCAGCCACTCAGCTCCATACATGAAAATTAGCAAAGCAAATTTCAGTTGCACAAAAGATTTATATCCATGCTGATCTGTTAGAGTTACTGACTGCAGTTCTGTAACAGAGGAGTCCCACAGCCAGCCAACAGCTCCAAAGTACTTCACCTTTACCAGCCCACAGCAAGAGTTACAGTTTGTGACAGTCTAGGAAGTTATGTTTTCAACAGATAAGAGACCTCTATAATATTCAAGAGTTCTTCTATTTCTATATCCTTCCTATTTTCTGCCTCACCCTCAGTAGGCTGAGGTAGCCATCTGGTCCTCAGCAGCCGCAGACACTCCGGGTGACTATTTCAGTTACAAGCCTCAGCTGAGGCCATACCTGCTGAAACTGGAGTTCAGAACCACTGGTGCCATCACTTATCTTTGGTGAAGTCACCGCAGTCTCAGCACGAAGTGCTAATGAGTAGTGCCACCAAGACAAGCAGGCCTGTTGACTTCAGTACCTGCTGCGAGGGACACGCCAAGAGGAATAGCTTATAAACTGCTTAACTAATTGTTCCTATCCAATTAGTTAACACACACACACACACTCTCCTCAAGACACTTCAAAACTTCACAGTATTCTTTGTTACATATTCTCCCTCTGTAAGAATACTCCAAGCCGACTGGTTTTAGGAATTCAGATCCATTAAGAAGCAGAGGTCAAGAACCCCACCAAAACAGTGTTAGGCACAGCAGTCCTGTCTTTAATTCCTGACTTAAAATACCAACAAAAGACTTAACTGCTTCAAACTAATGCTGTTATAGCAGAGATTTAGTGGTTCAGGATATATTAAACTGTCTCACTGCCAGCATAATACGTGGAAGCATTTTGTTGTTTATCATTGTCAGAGTGAGGCAGTAAATTTATAAATTTATTTTATGATGCCTTGGCTCTCCAGTTTTATTCAGTTAGCTTTTCAGCATAGCTAGCTATGATTTGAGAGCCATCCGAGTACCACCACACTAGAACAGCATAGCCACCATTCAGGTTTGCTCCATCAATGGCAAATAGATACAAGAATCCTTTTCCCAGTTTAAAAAGGGTAGCATCAAGCACACAGCATGAGCTGACGGTTTTCTCTACTGTTTAGACAAGCTCTACAGAATAATTTTTTTTAAAATACATTTACATTCAGAAGAGTATTTATTAGTGCCTTAAGTCACACCAGTACAACAGTGTGCCTGGTGCAAGTTCGATTTTTATATATCTAAGGGTAGTGTGGCTAAATGAAACGGCAATCACAGTTCATCACCAGCTAACTTGTCTGGTTCCTTCTCACTCATTAGGAACTTGTAATTAAGAAAAGCTCCATGCACCTACCACAATAAGCAGTTGTGTTTTATTTTCACCCTCAAATACACAGAGGCACCAACTTAGGGAATCACTAAAACCTGGATATATGAGCAGCCAGATTTGCAATCATTCAGCATACTGAACTCTGATCTCCCACTACATGCCTATTGGACTGTTTCCTCATGGCTACTTTAAAAAGAAATAAAATCGCAGCACTATAGAGTTTTATAACATGAGTCTGGTAGTTTTGATAGCACAGGAATGAAGTTTCTTTCCTTGGAAACTCCCAAGGAAAAAGTTTCTCCACCACGTGTTGTTGATGTTCTTTTGTGGCAAGGCAGGTATCTACAATAGACAGCACACAGATAACATCCTGCATATTTGCAGCTACTGAGATTTCAGAACTATGTAGTGGGACTCAGACAAACAAGACCTGAAGCCTGACTACACATTTTGTTTTTAGACTTCACTTTGTAAATATCCAGAAAGCTTACTTAGCCCTAGCAAGCTAACCACTTGCCACGTCTTACTGGCCCAGACTAGATCTTTAGCTCAAAGTATGGGTACAAAGCATGCTGTACTGTGTTCCTGAGAGACAAGACATTTAGGAGCACAACAGTGCAGGGCTTCTGGAGCCTTGAACTCTTCATTCTCATATCACCCAGCCAAGATGTTGACAGCAACAGATAATGCCAGTGTGCCTCAAGTAGCACAATACGGAGTGCAACTGAGCTAAAGCTCAAACTCAGGACAAGCTTTGCGCAGACAATTACTTGACCATTTCCTGACCTGCAGTAGTGGATCCATGAAGAACTAGTATCATACTACACATAGTACTGATTGCTAGTCTTTTACGTTAATTAAAAGCAACTTCCAATAACAGCCTCACAAGAACTTTCCCATTTATATTCATCACCTGCCTTTTTATGAATAAGGCTCCAGTTGGGTACCTTGTCTGTTGTTAAGCATCGACTGCAAACTTGCAAGTGTTGCACAACACCTGTACAACAAGTTTCCCAGACAGCGTAGGTCAGGAACAATTCAAGAAATTGTATTACTGAGTCCGTGAGGATCTGCTATGAACAGACTGGAATTTGCTAAAGCAGCTCTGGACAGCAAAAATGCAGCTATATCAATGTTTCTGCTCTTAAAGTTTATGCTGACAGCAAGTCAGAAGTTTCAGCATGAAAACAGTATCCCCGAGAATTCAAGTTCCTCTGAATTTTTTCAATGAAATAAAATGAGGAAGTTCAGTGTTATGGACAAGAGCCATGTGCACGTAGGCTGAGAAGGCTGGACACCCAGTCTTACGAAAGACCAGCTCATATATGCAATTCTAAAAGATACTGGCTAAGTCTGTGCTCTACATTAAACACGAACAGGGGAAAAAATACAAATAAATAGATAAATTAATCTTTAGTCAGAACAATCACGTTCCACAAAGTGCTGGCCTGAAACCTATCAGCACTTGTGGAGCGAAGCAGATGAGTTTCCTTATGTAATAGTACTCATGTCATTAAGAAACCTGGCAGCGGGTCACATGCGAGGTTTCTATCTTAAATAATGCATCATAGATGCATTTCTACAATACTTCATTAAGAGTTGGGCTACCCAGAGAGATGAGTTTCACCTGAGTATACAGCACCTTCCCAATACCCAGTTTTAGGCGATGTCACTACCAGGCATCTCTGGTCAACTCATGAGATTCTCCCGTCAGCACTGCTCACTAAAGAACAGTCCAGGGCTACACCTAAGCTATGAATTCTGGCCTGGTTTTAAACTAATATTGAAGTAAAATTACCCAAATCCATCACTATGTTAGTGCCCACTGCAATTCCAGTTAACTAAGCACAAAGCACATACAGACACTGACATCACAGGGAAGCAGGGCTACAGACAGGTTGCTAGAAGCCAAAAAACTCTGCCTAGGTATGTCAATGTAACTTTTATTACACAAATTTGCCTCAAAAGGCTTCAGCAGTGAAGCCAAGCTTAATACATCAGAGCTACAGCAACTCCGGACAAGAAGCATGGCTCATAGTACTTCGCCCCACAGAGCTGTCAGATAGGAAGTACACATTGCACAACTAACTGTATTGCCCCTTCCAGACCCCTCCCTGTACTCCAGCTTCGCCGAGACACGTTAAAGGTGCACGCATATTTGAGAAGGTAAACTTGCATTCCTGCAGCAGAGCTATTTCAGAATTTGTTACTAGTGCCTTTAGAAGGCCACGTTAAAGAAACTAAAGGCCATCACCTGGAAATAATCTATTAGCGTGCCATTATGGTTTAATAATACCCAAACTTAGAATTTGTCGGAGGTCAGCAGACACCAGGCAGAAAGTGTAGACCTGGCACTTCTGTGCCTGCACTGTCACAGCTGTACTGCAGGGAAGCCCGCAGCAGCTTCCACATTTCCCTGCAACATGCGGATTTTCTTCACAGAAGATGACATTACAAGTCAGAACATCAACGAAATTATTTGCTGTGTCCTTACAACTATAAGTAGTCTTAGTCTCATTAAAAAAAATTAAAAAATTAATCAATACACGGAGACAATTTGGCCTCCTCGTTAGTTTGCCCCCCGGCCCCCTCCCTCGCAGACTCCGTGCTGAAGCGGGGTTTCCCACTCGCGCTGCCCCGGAGCAGACGGACTCTCCCGGGGAGCGGAGGAGCCACCCGCACTCTCCCCTCCCGCCGCACCGCCCAGCAGGTGCCACCGTGGGCACGGCGCCAGCCTCGCCTACACCACCGGCACGGAATACGCTCCACCGCCCAGAGCGGGGAAGGCGAGGTGCGGACCGGGCAAGGGTAGGATGCCCGGCACCCGGGCCCGCACCTCGGCCCCTCGCCGCCTCCCCGGGACACGGAAGAGGCCTGCGGCGCCCCAGCCCTTCCCCTCACGTCCGGGCCCGCACGGAGGCAGCAGCGGGCGCGCTGGAAGGTGCCCTTCGGGGCGGCACGGCGGGCAGTCGACGGCGGGAAGGCGCTGCCCGAGCCCAGACACCGGTAAGGCCTGCGAGAGAACGGCCACTCCGCCGCCGGAGGGGCCTGGGCCGCCCCACGGCCCTCAGGGAGGGACCGCGGACAGGCCTAGGGCCTCTCGCCCAGGCACCGTTCCCGGGCGGCTTCTCGGTCTCAGGGAGCGGCCCGCCCGCTCGCCCCAGCACCCGCTCCCCCCAGCCCGGCCTTCCCCAGCCCCTCCGCGCCCACCTGGAGGTGCTCCTGGAAACGAATCGGCAGGATCTGGGCCATGGCGGCG
The DNA here is from genome assembly GCF_028858705.1 of Grus americana. Taxonomy (NCBI): domain Eukaryota; kingdom Metazoa; phylum Chordata; class Aves; order Gruiformes; family Gruidae; genus Grus; species Grus americana. Next base: position 9,363,920 of record NC_072870.1, on the reverse strand, counting down.
GCAGCGGGCTGGGGCTCCAGTCCGAGGCCGGACTGGAGTCACACCTCAGCGGGGTCCGGGCGGCGCGGGGAAGCGGGACCGCAATGGCGGAGCGGGCCAGCGAGCGGGGAGAGCCGCGGCGATCCGGAAGCTGCCCCCGCCGGCGGAAGGATACCGCCGCGGAAGGAATAGGCCTGCCCTCACCTGCCGGGACCGGCCTTAACTGCGCCGGCCGGGCGGAAGGATCCCAGCGAGCGGGGTGATTCACACGCCGCGGAACCAATGGAAGCGGCGGAGGGATCCGCCACCGGAAGGGACTATTTCGGGACTCATCACTCCTCCCTCCACGGCCTTTTTTTTTTGCCACATCATGCGACCGAGGTGCGGCTGCGTCACTTCCGTTCCGCGCTCGTCGCCCCGGCGAGTCACGTGAAGGGGGCAGAGCGGCCGGGCAAGGTGACTCGCCCGGTGCTGGGGGGGGGGGGGGGGCAGTTGCCATGGAGACGGGCGGGGACAGGCCCGGCCAGAGCCCTTGGCAGCAGCACCACGGCCAGTGAGGGCCCTGGGGCTTCCCCGGTCAGCACGAATCCCCCCCCGAACCAGGTGCTCCCGGGGCCGCGGGTGAGGGACCTGCCCGGTCTCCTTGTCAGGGAAGGGCTACGAGCTGGCACCGACCTTCTTCCTCCACGGGCTGTGGATGAACAGCACCGGGGGCTGCAGCAGGCCTCTTCCCGTGTAAGGCTGGTAATGAGCGCAGTCACTTAATGAACCTGCATTTTCCTTCCGTTCATGAACTGACACGGTAACTCCGGCCCAGAGGAACAGGTAACGCTGAACTCGTTACTTGGCGACAGCAGCACATGGGGCATTCCACCTGCTTTACCAAGAGGCTGCGTGTGTTGTAACGCACGGGCGCACCAGCAGACCTAACCACCACTGTTCTTAGAGCTTTCCTTATTTTGCAATCTGATGGTTATTTCCTCATACCAATTTCGCTTCGTATTCAATTCACAATTTCAAAATCTGAGTAGCCGTGGAACATGAGGGAAAACAAAGTCCCTTCTTGCTACTTAAAATAAAATAGCATTAGGATCTGCCAAGAGATATATAAAGTGGGCATTTTAGCTGTGTGGTGCAAGTGGTATTTGACTTGCAAGTGGCTATGACATTGCAAACAGAATATAAATGAAAGTAAACAGCAATAATTTGTGCACTTTTGCAAAGTTCAGACTATGGGTTTAGTCAAGAAAAAGCACCGGCTTCTCAAAAGCAGAGTCTGAGCATCAGTGTGAAAGAACAAAACCCTTTTCCATATGAATGCAGGATAAAGGGCCCAACGAAAGAGGAATTGTTAACATGCTGCTTCTTACAATTGATCACAACCAGTAATTGTTCGATTCGCACATTCCCTTAGGAACATGCTCTGCATGCACAGAAAAGGGGCAGTTTGGGACCCTGCGACTGAAACGCGCACAGCAGCTGCAGGCATCACCGCTCGCTTCTGCTATTGCCACTGACAACAATGGCAGCATTGCTCGAGTTCACCCTCTTGCAGCCTCGTAAGGTGGCACCCAGCCCTATGGGGACACCGGCAGAGAACATTGGAGCCGCTCCAGCTCTCCCAGACATGAATCACACCTTCTTCCCTAGGTTTGGCAAGTACGCAGACCAGCCTCCGCTTTTTCACTTTAATGTACAACCACAGAAAGAGGGACAGTTATCAGACCTTCTGCCTTCTTTATGGATATTATCATAGTCCACACAAGGGAACACCAAGGTTTTTGAGAGCTTATGATCAGCTACAGCCTGTGCAGTAAAGAAGTGGAATTCTTAACATTTTACACCAGGTGCGAAGGCTTCCTTACAACATCACTTTAACAGACTGAAAAGCAACTGAAGGTGACACGCAGTGCACAAAACTGAGGTATGAAAAATGACAGTAAGTCCTTTAAGTTTTTTGGAAACTCTCTTATACGACATGTTACTTACTGAAAATGAAAAATAGCAAAAAAGAGACAAGCTCCACACTGGAGCACTGGAACATTTCAGGATTATTAGGGTGACAGATGGGGATTACCTCTTTATTGAGGAGGAAACAAACTTTATGATGACAAAGCATCACAGCGCTTTGCTTTTTATATACCTGAATTGAGGAAAAAGCTAGTATTTCCTTGTGTATTCTTTTCACATATTTGAAACAGTCATTCTTCAGACCAAAATCCATACATTTTAAAAATAACAGTCACCAAATTCAGTAAAACAGCCCACTAGGCAGCAGGCCAGCTGAGGGACTGCAGGACATAACCTGGCTGAGCACTGGATTGACTGCTGGGGGAGTTTTTTGCCAAATGGAAACCACACAGTGCTAAGTCATCCCTGACAAAAATTCTGCAGTTAGCAAGAACGTGAAAATATATGCAAAGTATTTTGCATATAAAGACATCTTCACCCAGAACCACCACTGTACATGGTACGGCAGAACACACAGCAGGAACAACGCTATCTGCAACCGAGAACGCAAGTGGCAAATGTCCTTTTGAATTTTGATCCTGACGGTTCCATCATTAAAACTTCTTACACATTTTCCTGAGTAGCTCATCAGCATGAAGACTGCATAGCCACAATCATACCAAGTAAAATGGATAAAAAGTGACAGTTCCACTCCTTTTAAAAAGCAACCATTAAGAAATTTTTATTAATAATGGCACTGAGGCCACTGAGACCTTTCTAAGCCAACTAAATGTCACAGAATTGGCATCCCAGTATTGTGTCCTCATCCGCATTTGAGGCCACTAAATTGTTGCCAGTGTCATGTAGCAACAAAATTTCAGCTTGGTAACTTTTCCTTGCTGGATACAGCAAAGGAAGATTGCGTTTGTATGCCTCGGCCCTCCAACTTACCACAAAGCAGAAGTTTTCCTTCATTCCAGTTAGTCATTTTGCATTATGCAAACATACCCAGAACAACTGCACCAAACTGCCTTTCCTCGTAGTGGGAGTAGAGCAGCAGCACGTATTACCCCGTTTCTTTCAATGGGCCACTTAAACCCTGTGCTCTTTGCTGCTTTCTCTCCAGATAGCGAGCTCGGGCATCCAGGATTGATTTATCATCATTCCTTCTCTCCATCTTCTTTGCAGAGTTGTCTGTGACTCCTTCTAGGGGGCAAGGAGAGAGAGGAAAAATATACTCTTCCATGTAAAATAAAACAGCGTTACAATTCTGATTTGTAAAATACCCCAAAAACCCCAACAGAATCTCAAATATTTTTCAAGTCCCAGTCAGTCATTTGAATGACTTCCAGAGGACAGACTGTACCACAGCAGGGAGGAAAATAAAAACTAAAAAAGAAAATCATGCCTTAATTCCCATGTCAATATTTGCAGCTGGGCTAATCTTGTCCCCAAACGCATATCATGCTTTTTATTGTAACAAATACTATGCATCTTGTGTTCTATGCACCCACTTCTTCCCAACCTCCAACTCAGGTTTAGGCAGGAGAGGGACAGCACTAGGAGCAGGAAAAAAAAAGCTTAGAATAACCTATCTTTACAAATTTCCGGAGACAGGAGGAACAGGGAGGATAACATACAGATAAAGGAGTGGGAAAAGTCAATACTCCAAATCAGACACCATTAGAAATGCACATTCTCCCACCAAGCTGAGACCTTGGGAGTGCTGCTCCCAGAAGGAAAGAAAAGCAGGAAGTATTTTCAGTTTAAAATAAAATTTAAAATAATAATAATAATTAAAAAATCATTCAAAGACTCTGAGAGCTTAAGGATTGTGTGAATGAAGCAGCTACTGCAGCCCATTCCTGGGGCTCTGGGGCTGGGCACCAGATTCTCTGATATGAGGAAGAAGCTTTAATAAGCATTCACTCCTGGAAGATTTGTAATTATTCTGTCTTGGAGTCAAATAATAACTCAGCTCATGCTGCGGCCTTTCCTTCCACTGGGCACAAATTAAGCCTTCGTCAGCTCTTCAGCCTCCTATTTTTAAGAAGCTCAGAGAAATACAACATCTGTAAGGTCAATATTAATCTCAAATTAATTTACAATTGCCTGGTGAAGTAAGAAATTTAAGGGGGACAAAGAGAACAAACCTCAGCTCCTTGGACTTCACATAAATAGATGAGGCTCCTCTGTGTTATCCAGTAACGCGAATATCCTTTCCAGCAAATATATAACCAAATCCAATTCATGTTTTTATCATTTAAAATGGTAGTTTTATACAACAATGCAGGACAAAGACACTGGTCTGAGCACAAGAGTCTACATTTTTTTCTGTTCTTAAGGAAACCAAAGAGAATCTATATTGCAGTGCCTGTACTGTATATTAATGTTTTGGAAGGGTCAGTAAAGAGGCCCTTTCAATACTTGGCTGCTTTATGAAACCTGCTGACAGAAGAATTCAAAGAATGTCAAGCAGCCAGATCAGTTAGCAGGCACCAGTTTTAATTAAAACTATTTAAACATATGGCATTAAAGTCATTGTCAGAATGAGACGTTTACCAAAATGTGATACTTTTTGCTCTGTTTTTTGTGTGGTGGGGTTTCCTGGGTTGGTTTTTTTTGTTATTGTTGGGGGTTTTTTTTCTCTCCCCTCACAGCCCTTAGGACTTCTCTCTCTCTCCCCCCCCCTCCCTGGACAGTGTTATTTTGGGTATCTGTGGCTAGATATCCTTTGCAAACTTATATAACGGTTAGATTCAAAATGTTTTTATTCAACTCTGCGTTAAAGTTCTGCTCCTGTCAGCTATATTAAACCAAAAGAGGGGGGGACTGCTCCTGTCAGCTATATTAAACCAAAAGAGGGGGGGAGCATGGCAAGAACCAGTAAGCAAACACTGCTACATACACTGCCGAGGCTGAAAAATAAGGATTGCAGAGCTGTAGCACAATAAGAAAACAGCTAGAACTACACATACCAGATACGTTAAGCACATCCAGATTAACACCTACTAGTCCAGAATGCATTCAGTGACATAATACACACACACGTCCAAAACAATGAAGAAAACTACACACGCCACAGATACAGACGAGTAATGCGTTTACCATACTGCCTTTTAAGGTCCTCCTTATGTTTCCACTTTGTTATTTCCTCTTCGGTTACTTCTTCCCGTGCCACACTGCTCAGTTCATATGCATCAATTTGATGTAATCTGGGCAACAAGTCTTTGACCCACTCATAGCGAACAGGACACACTGTCCGGACATAGATTTTGGATGTCACTGTGACATCATGGAAGATGATCCACTCAAGGCGAGTCTCCTGGTCATATAGCTGAAAAATTAAAATATTATTTCAGAACTGATAAAAAAGAATTTTTATTTCTAGAGCACCCTCCATTGGAATATTTTCCAATGCTTCGGATGCAACGAGATAAAGCTGATGTTACCCTAAATTTTCAGACAGGGAAACTGAGGCATAATGACTTGCTTAGAATTCTCCATAAAATTCAAAGAGCCAGAGAGAAAGCTCAGTCTATGTCACACTTGTTTCATAGGTCAAATATTTACCAAATTTGAAGAAGTGAGGCTCTTCCCTACTCTCAAAATGAACACTGCAACAGTGCTTCTCCTGGCCATAAGTTCGCACAAATCAAACAGAAGAGGAAGAGTCTACAGGGACCTGCCTCTTATTCCTATTATAGGCCCTTTGCTACTTTACTAACAGAATTTGTAACTTACTGTAGATGAAGGATGGATATAGACTATGCTGCCATGTCCATCCATTGTGCAGAATGTCCTGGCTGCAGATCTGAAAGGTTTGGGAAAAAAACATATAATGAAACATAACTTTGCTGTAATTAGACAGCAACACTAAACGAAACAGATCAGCAGTGACATAGAAGAAAATACTCAAATATATAAGCAGGAGAAGATCCTTCCAGAATTACAGTGTTAAAAAAACAGAGAGGAATAAAATATATCTGTCCAATTTACCACAGTAACACTGCAGATATAACACCACAATAATAAACAGGGTTTGAGATTGAAGTCTTTGACAGCCATGATACTTGGACATTTCCAAGCCCCTTAGTTTAATAGCTGGAACTACTCATCAGCTTGCAAGTTCATTTCACAGATAGAATAACTGCTCTTCCAAGGATGTAAGCAACTTGCCCAGGAATGTAGCAAGAGTCAAAAGCAGAGCGCCCACCAGGCGTCCAGCCCTGAACAGAAACACCACCTTCAGTCGCAATTGCTACTTTTAACAATATACAGCCTTACTACTCTGTTTCAATATGCAGCTACGCCTTTAAAGAATATGCATAATATCTTCTCCATTCAATTCTCCAAACTTTATTACTTACCTCCTAGCTACATTGATAAAGTATCCTGCACATAGACATCTTCTTAGGATTTCAGTTCTGGAGCCTTCAAATGTCTCTTTTGGGAAGTCTGGCAGCTTTGTAAAGCAAAACCAACATGAATCAGGATCTTTCCTACAGAAAAAGTGGTTATACCCCCTCCATCTCGTGGATTTTAAACTCTGGGTTTCCCACCCTAAAGAAACCATAAGGGAAGGAGGAAAACCCTCCTCCTTGCTTGTTACCACTATCATACCTGTTAGTTACACAAGCTACAGCAAGGATGCTCTAATAAATATTTAAGTGGATTAGTTTCTACTGGAGAAAAGCAGCAGCCATCTGGCAAAGGCTCAGTAGTCCAGTACATATCTTAAATATAAACTTATATAACTCAACCATATATAAAAATTGTATTTTTTTACCTGTTTCAGTTTACTGATTATTTCCCGAAGTTGTTTTTCCACACTAAAAGCAGATTTTAAAGCTCTCCAATGGATCCAGTATTTCTGGCACCACGCTGAAGGAGACTTGCTGAGAACAGAAATACTTGCATTATAAAGAAGCCCTTTGTAAGCCAAAGGCAGAAAATTGCCTCTATTTTTTGTTATGGTCGTACAAAGAAGGCAACCTACACAGCCAGATACTTTGTTAGCTTAAATAATAGGTGTCTTGATAGAAATTTCAGATCACAATAAGGAATAAATCTGCAGTTAGGTATGAGTACATACATGTGCATATATATTTAAAAACCATCATCAGCAGGGACTTATGAGCAATGCAAAACCACTTACTGTAAGGAATCATTTTATACCTTGCTTTGCACTGTTCAAAAATATTTAAGAGGGTTGCAAAGTCATTGCATCCTCCCACTTGGGAAGAAAGTTCCCGGTGTTGAAGTTCTGCCTCCTTTTGCTTCTGAGGATCACCTGAGGAAGTAAGTTATATCTCACTTCAACAAAGTCATTTTTATTTGTCACTCCTACTTAATTTTCTGTTAGTATCTCTCTAAAGTGTGTTTGACAGTCTTGGCTCTTTATCCATATTATTTTTAGATTTGTCTCTCCTCCACAGCTGCATTTACAGTTCTTCCCCCTTCCATTACCACTGAATGAGAATACATAGATACTATTAAATCTGTGATTGATCTCATCAGTCAACACTAGAGATGAAGACTTCTAGTCTCTTAGAAAGAAAGGTTCTACGTATTGCGCTCTCTCTCAGGCAATGCAGATGCCGACATGGAACAGCAACCTTAAACAGCTCACAAGGGATCAAGTCAAGTTTTGCTCTGGGGAAAAAAAAACAAGACTGTTGAAACCAACCCATCATAGCACCATCTAATCTATTTAACTCAGCTGTTGTCCTAGTACTCCAGTGCCATAGTAATGGAGGTCTTAAAATAGAGTCTAGAAAAAGTGCAATCTGTGAGTTTAGCGGGAATTCACCTTCACTAAATACTAGGAATGTACCAGGCAAAAGCAACATTTCCAAAGTGTTATTTCGAGTTTTAAATACCCAAAGAATTTATTCCCCAGCACAACCTGTTCCCCTTAGTAGAAAGGGATATGGCTGCAAAGGCCAATGCATTGCATTGCTGCTGTACTGCAGACGATATCAGAAGTTTGTGGGCATTACAAGGAACATCGATGATATAAGGAGGCCTGTTTGTATACATATTGCTCATAAGCAAGCGCATGGAGCCTCTGTGTTTATGTCCTAATGTACGGGGTTGCTGGAGAGTAACGAACATGTGTGCATTAGCTAGCTGAACAGATAACAAGGGCATACTGCCAGATGGAGGATGGGAAAGCAAAAGTACATTTGTGGGAATGGGAAAGATCCCAGAGCAGAATCCAGGCTATCAGTACTGTCAGCAGCATTTTTAGCTGTTGCACTAACGGGCACGGTTAATGGACTACAGAGATAACTGGACAAGAGCCAATGAGTGACTAGAAAGGACAAAGGTCTCCCACAAAGACAGTGCTACATATAAAGACTATATGTGGCACAGCTAGGGGGATGAGTTGGGGACAGACTGGAAGGGAAAGGAGATAGGAAGGAGGACATGGGAGACTGAGTTTAGCACTAGTGAGAGGTGCTGTCTTGGAACCACAGCAAATTACATTTTCCATTTAGAAAAACACTAGAAATGGAGGCAGTGATAAGTTGAGCTTCTCACAGTAACTTATAAGGTCTATTTGGTTAAGCAGAGTTACTGAGCAGAAAAGCCAATCCAGAGGCAACCCCATTCCTTAAAAACAAATTAATCAGTACCTGTTGTCTGTACTTAGACCAACAGGAAAACATCTGCTGTGATCCATTGTGGTTTTCTGGTGGTTTGTTGTGGTTTTGGTGGTTGTTTTTTTTTTTCCCTTCTGTAACACAGCTTTCCTCCTTATGACCTCTCAGCAATGCACTCGCTTACCCATATGTTGCTTTACAGCTCACAGCCTTGGGACAAATGCAAGCTAATTCTGTGCTATTTTGAAGTCTTTGGAATATCTGTTGTCCAATTCCTAGCGTGCAACGTGCCCTGACTCCAAGACCACAGAAAGCTGTAAAAGCTTATGGGCAAAGTGCCATTGTATATTTGTCCTAACCTTAACATTCTTCCCTACAGATCTGCTACGATGTACTCTGGGAGCCAAGGCACTGCACTTGAGGAATCTTCCTCACACTGCCACATAAAGGTTATTTAAAGCTTTAGTTTAAGGTAGAAAACTGTATTTCCCATCAGTGTTGGGCCCAAATAAGGAGACCAGCTTGTTCCCCAGCAGGAGTATCCTTACTCTCAAGTAAAGGCTTGTGCTCCCAGAATCAGTTCCCACTTTATAACCTTGAGAACCATCTGTAAGATACTGTGGCCTCACAAACTGTTGGTGTAGAAAATTACTGAGAGCAAAACCCTCACAGAGAGAAGCTGTAGAAAAGGTTCCCAGGTGAAGCAGCGTGTGCTGCCTAACCATTGCCCAAGATGTCCCTGTCCAAGCAGAATTTCCTGCCTACCCAAGGCTGCTTTAGGATCAGAGGTTTCCTACCTGGACGAATGAAGACATTTTCCACAGACAACATGGCTGCTATGGGCAGCAGCAGATCTTCACAGTCAAGAGAAGCAGCTTTTATGACAGCACAGGTCAGGTTGGGAGGGAGGGGAAACTGCACCAGGAATTCACCCAGTCTTGTCACGTGGCCTCTCCTTATCCCAGGAAAAAGATCCAAATACCAGATTCAGCAAAACTATGTTTAAATGTACATACACGCACAATGTCAGCCACCACATACTGATAAAGAGCACGAAAGCAGCATTTCCCTCTGGAAAGTGTCACCAGCAGAAGAACGTTTCACCTTTCTCCAGATTGCTTACGCCTGCTTCATGGCAGACAAAGATAGCTTTTTAATGTATCAGATGCTTTGTTTTTGGGGTTTGTTTTTGTTGATTTTTTTTTTCCCAAGAAGAATTCCTGGAAGCTTCAGATAAGATCTTGCTTCCTGTCTTGAGTTCTTGGATGGACCTCACAGCTAGTGCCTAAGCACCTTTATCACAATGGTCTGGGATCTGCTATCAGGAACTACAGCACAGAGTTGAGGTAATTTGTCTGAGGTCACTCAGGAACTGTAGGACAATGTGCAGACACTAATCTGTATCTCTCAAGTCCTAAGCCATGCTGTAAGCCTCATTTTATAAAGAGTATATTAAAATCTAGTAGTTAACTTCCTGGTCTAACGAGGAAATGCATTCTATTGCTGAGGGAAGTCCTTTAGTTCACATGAAGAACTCACTAGCACCAGTTAAATCACTAGATTTTAAATTCTTGTAGTGATTACACCCCTTTATTTTTTACCTGTCAATAGCATCACACTGGTAGAGTTCCTTGAGAGCTTCTAAAATATGCCTTTCTTCAGGGCAGTCCAAATAGGGAAATCTATAGTAAAAAATGAAGCAAAAAATATCACTGTTCAGACTCGGTATAGCTGGTTTAGTTTTCATATTTATTAAAATACTTTTGTAACCTTCCAATACAGGTTTCTGACCAAAGTGCACATAAGCATCTTCAGTATGTGGGTGTGTTACTACATATACAGCCTCATGCTGAAGAATTACGATGACAGATCCCAGCACGGCACGTGCAAAGGCAAACTGTATTTTCTGCGCATGTATGATCCAGAAAATTGAACAATTCCACAGAGATGAAGCTTTTGGGATATAAGCATCAGTATTTTAAAGGCATGCTATTAACTATTTAATTTTGGAGATAAGGAGTTAGTTTTGGCAGAACCTCAAACTGAACTTGAGCTCAAGATTCAATCTGGCATCAAAGACTGAGGAGAACAGCAGAAAAGCTGACAAGCAGATTGTATTGGAGTGTCACAGTTGGCCAGGGACCTAATCCTGTCTCCTGCCAAGAGGCTGTTGGTGCCTGTGCTGCCTTGCTGCTGAGACTCAGGAAGAAAATGATAATCCCCCCGCTCCATGGAGGATACCTTATGACATCATGCACGGAAAGGCACTTCAAGGTCAGGATCACAGATGTCAGACTGGTTCTCTTGATCTCTGGGACTGTGTGATCAGGCATGCATTGCTCCCAGAATTCTCTGCTGTATAGCCGATAGCTTTTTCCGGACGATGTCCTGCCAGCTCGGCCAGCTCGTTGCTTTGCTTCACTCCTGCCAAAACAGAAAGGCAGGGAAAAAAATAATCCAAACTCTTGATCCCTTCTGTTATTATCCAAAGCAGCACACTGTAATTATGGTAAATGATAGCAATTTCTACGCTTGTAGATGGAAGATACATTATACTGTGCATCAACTGAGAAATCCAGCTATACAAGAACTAACAGAATGAAGCATTTCTGTGCAAGGGAAGACTTTTTTTAAACTCCTCTGAATCAGGCTGTTGTATTCAGCAAACACAAAATGACATGTGAGCTACTGTTCAGACTACAGACAATGCATTGTCAATTCCTTCTTAATGACTGTATAGGAAATTATAAGTCCTGAACCACTTTCTATTTAACAAAAAAAGCTTTAAATTCTGGAGCCTCAAAGGTGCCCTCCCCTTACTTTTTTTTTAATTAAAAAAAAATAAAGTCAACTGATACACAGTATTGTCAGAGCAACTCCCAGAAACACCAAGCAAATGACCTTTTTAAAACTTACTTTGAAATGGGAACCACCTCCAGTATGTCCAAGCCAACTCGGGGGTTATGATTCAACTGCTTCACAAACCCACTATCTACTACGTATCTGAAAGAGATTCATACTCTGTCAGAGAAGAACACAACAGGCGTCTCAGTAGACAGACAGGTAACTGCCACACGCACGTGATCAGAGCAAGAACACGTCTGCCCTACAATTGCTGCAAACAGGTAGTTGCGCTTTGGTGGTCGACTACAGCCCTGCAACGCTTCAGTCTGAGGATGTTAGAGATAATAACCCCCTTGGGTGCTGGGAGGTAACGGAGCTGAGATCAGATTTCAAATTAGGGTCCAACAATATTAGTCATCTGTAACACTATATAATAGTATCAAGGGTTAGTTTGGTTTTTAGGTTGTTGTTTGGTTTTGTGGGTTTTTTTAAAATCACCACACACCAAAAAAAGACATCACTTAGTTATTGGGCAGGTATAAGAGCAGACGGAAGTCAGATACCTTTTTCCAAATCTAGTAGAACTTTCTGAATTATTCCCTCTGTTACAGCTTTTATGAAGGAAAGGAAACAATACCTGACTCCTTCGATCGTCAGAGACGTTGCAGCAATGTTTGTGGATACCACACATTTTCTAATGCCCCTTGGAGCCGGCAAAAATATGCTTTTCTGTTGATCTAAAATTACAGGTAGTCAGTCAAATAATCTGTTACAATACAAACCACATCTCTAACACTGTGCAAACTTACTCAAATGCTTAGTGAAAGTCATTTGAATGAAATTATAAAGTGAATCACAACATTCTAAAATATAGCCTATGTCAGAAATCAGAGAGTATCTGCTTTATTGCTTACATAGGCAAGAAGATTTTGAGATGAAGAAAGGCAAACTCTCCTGGATGCTTCCTAACTCAGAGCTAGGAAACACAAACAACATGTCTGGTCTTAATAGAATCTTCATGAAGGATCTGAAAGGTTTTAACAGTCAGAGCAAGTGAAGGTGAATATGAAAAGATTCAGTTAAATCCCTCCATGTTTCCAGCAAATCTTCTTTCAGCATGTAACAAAGCAGCATGTGCAGTTTCCATTAATTTGTTTGGCTTTCCAAGGAACAAAAAAGGGAGGTGGAAATTCAACTCTTTCCTAAAATTCTCTCTCTTATTATACTTGAAAAATATCAAAATCTCTCTAAGGAAAATCCTCTCTTGTGTATTTAAAAATATTCAAATACCACGGCCACAAAAGAAAATACCAACTGCCACAAAAGAAAAAAAAATTCTCAGTCTGGAACCTAACATATATCATGGAGTAAGGAAGAAGCTATACCTTTCTTTTATGCAACTTTTCATTTTGTTCTTTCAATAGGGTAAAAATTGTACTCCCTCTCTGTAGATCATTACCAGATCTTTCCTCTCAGCAGCACTTCCAGATGGAAATTGCTGTCCTGCTCTTCTGAACACTTATTCAGCCTCTTGGCATTCTACATACCGCACCCACGCATTCACACATCACACTCAAGTTCATCTGAAAAGACAGTGTCTGTATTCAGTAAAGGTCAAAGGGCCTTTGTTTTTAACTCTTCGAAACTAACTGTGGTACTGCTGCCAAATAAAACAGCCTGACTCATTCTGATAACCTGTACTTTTCTATATTGTGTAACACTGTATTACTTCTATCTTCCCTTACAGGTCTACTCTCATCACCAAAAACCTACTGGCACTATCTTTTCCATATAAAATAAAATGTGAGGGCCTAAATGAGACATCTGAACTTTCAGTTACAGAATGTCCCCTTCCTAAGCTGGAGATCTTGATGCCCTGTGTAGCCATTTCCAGTGGATATGAATATTAACTGAAGGTTTCTGTGACAGAGAAGGCTGAAGTTTGATTAGTTTATGAACACCACAGAAAAACCCCAACAGAATAGTGCTACAGTATTGTAATAAATGGGTTAATGAATGCCATTTTTCCCCAATCACAACAGAAATATTTGATTAGGATACTGCTTATAACAACTCCTGCATGTTGCAATGTGAATTAAGCTCCATATGACATTATCTGCTCTTACCTGTTGACATTGACCCATACAATGGTAAGATAAGCAGGCCTTCAACAGACCGATCATGTACTTCATACCGGTAATCAATAGATTCTGCTTTCTTGAAAAGTAAGTCACAAGCTCTTTCTATCTCAATTTGACCTAAAAAACATACAAGAGCATTTAAGTGACCTATCTAGCTACAACTCTGCCTTCCTAGTTTGCAACGTCTTTAAACAAGGTTTTTTTGGGAATATTACAGAGTCATCAACACTGTTACAAGAAGGAAGTAAGATTTATGAGAGTTAGGTTAGGAGGTGACATCCAGTCTTTCCACAGTGCCTCTCAGCAAGGCTTTTTCTTAAAAGATAACTGCAGAAGTGCCTGGCACATACATTGATGTAGGGTTTTGTAGCTAAAGAAATTCTCCCTTCCTGAATTAACAACGAAATAAAACACGTAGACAATACAGAGTAAATTTGGCACAGGAAGAAAAGAACATCTGCAAATTTTTAAATTAATGTTTTTCTTATCTGATCTCATAGGCATGGATCTACCTAAACATGCTCTGAAAACTATCACTTCACAGGACTATGTGCGTCAACCTGCAACTTCCCCTTCTCTGCCTACTGCTCTGGGACAAACTAGACAGTCCTTGGAAGGACGTATTAGTTTACTGACAATACCGTGCTTCACCTGGAATAACCATCGGTTGTTGAAAGAAAAGTTCGCACCTGTCAGGAAAACCAAGATGTCGCCTTCTGGTTCATTTAAGTGGATATCCAATGTCACTTTTACAGCCTGAAACAAACAACAAACAAGCCAATAACAGCTGGAATCTCACTTACTCTTTCTAAAACTCATAGTACTAACTAATTCCTCCCTATATCCTGCAGGGATGCTATGAACACAGCAAGACAGCAGCCAATTCTTGTGGTCTTTCACAGATGATAACCATACCAAGAACAGAGATTACAACACAGAAGCAAAGTAAATCGGACCAGACCTCTGTAACATACGCAGAGCTGCCTACGTCCCTTGGGCTGAGCAGGTTGCAGAATATCTCCTTGACAGGATAACTTCTTCCTGGAATATGCAGCACTGAACAGTGTCCAAAGAACTCCGAGAGCTTGTCTACCTCCAGGGTGGCTGACATCACCACCACCTTCATGGGTGTCTTCCTGTTTGGTGGTTTCTTCTGTAGGAATAGTTTCTTCAGCAAACCAAATAAAATATCCTAACAGAAAACCAGAAGCAACTTACATTAGTACCTGAGTTTTCTTAGAAGTGCCTGACAAACTTGGAAGGGACTGATTTTATCCCACTGATACAGCGAAGACAGAAAATCACATCTTCAGGGCCTAAGCACTCAGAAGAACACATACACTTACCCCGGTCACCTTGTAAGCATACTAATTGTTTTTTAGAATTTAATTTTTTTATCAGCTCTTCTCACAGCTTAGAAACAGAATCAGTGTAACTTAAAAAAAACTTAAAAAAATCCTTTGGTTTTCATTTTTATACTCTCACGGTCAAGTCATTTGCAAGCAGTTACCTCAGACCCATTTTAAAAAGTCATCACCTTTGTCCAGCGTACGTTACCTGACCTAGTGTGCACCCTCCTTTTTTGTACTTCAGCCTGTTTATTTTACTCTGCAGTGCTCTGGATTAAAAATCTGCTCTTTTTAGCTAGACACAGGTGATGGAACAGTAACTTCTTACATCACCCTAGCTCAATTACTTGCAATACCCTCGGATGCTTGAGGGCAGAACTGGGATTCAGAAAACATTTTCCCTTTCCTCCAGCTGGACTGGTAGATCACTCAACACACAACACAATCTCTTGATGACTGAGTGACTTGAGGCTCTCTTTGCTTGCCACAGAAGGGTCAGAGTGACATTTGATAGCTTTTGGTACTTAGGTCAGTCTAGACACTTCCATGATCCTAAAAGCCATAATCTCTTTGCACAGTGATATACACACCCTAAGAAACATTAGGCCTTGGAGTGAGAGACATGTTTCAGGGTTTTGTTTGTTTGGGGGTTTGGGGGTTTTTTGGGGGGGTGGGGGGTTTGTTTGTTTGTTTTGGTTGTTTTTTTAAATTGAGATTCTAGGAAGTTTGTGTTCACTGTGCTGGCTTCAAACTCCTGGAAATTTTGGGAAAGTATCCAATAGCCATCCAAGTTTTAACTGCTTTCAAATGCAGTAACAGCTATAACAATTCCAACAGGATTACAGTCCACATCTTATTTTCAGATTATGCAGCAAGTAATAAATGAAGCAACAACCATATGGTTTTAAGACAGCAAAAGGATAAAAAGCATCCTTGGAAAGTCAGCCAAAATCCTTGGGGATTGTGCAGAAGTGAAAGAAAGGTATAAGCAGATCTCAGTAAAGGAGAAACAGTGACCCAAAAAGACAGACATAAGGTGACACTCACAGTGCTGAGGCTCCGCTCATGGGCTTCATCCAAAACGATGATACTGTACTTGCTGAGAAGGGGATCTGCCAATATTTGCCTCAATAAGCAGCCATCGGTCATATACTTGATGGCAGTATCCTGAAAAGTTTAATTAGACATTCAGCTGTTATCCTGAATTTTTACTTCAAAGAAAACACTTCTACATAGATCACGTATTTGTCCAGAACACACACTGAGATTGCACCACAGGTGCTTGGCAATGTTTCACTCATAAGGTGTTCAAAACACTTGATCAAATGAGTTATATGACACATACCACTGCAGCTTCACCACAGCTGGGACAGATGGCTTCTCAAGGCTCTGAGACCTTCTGCGTGCAAAGCCCCAGGAGAGGCCACAGGGCTGCGCCACTCCAGAGAGGCCCACAAGTAAAAACCTGAGCCGCAGCCCACTGACATCACCACACCCCACCATGACACCTGCGGGAACACAGCCCTCAGAGCCCTACCTCGGCAGTGCAGTCATCGAAGCGGACCTGGTACCCGACGACGCTCCCCAGCGAGCAGCCCATCTCCTCGGCCACCCGCTGCGCCACCGAGATGGTGGCAACGCGCCGGGGCTGGGTGACGCCAATGGCCCCGTGCTTGGCGAGGCCTACGGGAGACGGGGAGAACAGGGACACTGAGCCGTGCCGCTCAGTTTATACACAAGTACCTACATAATATACATACAGTCACACTTTTTTGGTTTAAAGGGTTTAACCAAGCCACCTGCTCTCACCACGCGCGTGAAGCTGCACCCCCACGGGAGGACGGGAGGTTTATCTGCACTTAGCGGGGTTTATTTCCCATGTTTCAGAGCCGCAGAGCAGAGGCGGCTCTCAGGGGTGTCCCGTTACCTGCCTCGAAGAGGTACTTGGGCAGCTGCGTGCTTTTGCCGCTGCCCGTCTCGCCGGTGACGATGAGGAAGGGCCGCTCCCTCACGGCCTCCACCAGGGCCCGGCGGTGCCGGCGGATGGGCAGGGCTGCGCCCTCCATGGCGGCTGAGGCGGCGGTGGCTGAGGCGGCGGTGGCTGAGGAGGAGGAGGCAGCTTGGGGGGGGGGGGGGGGGGGCACCACCACCCCGGGAAACGCCGCGGGCCCGGCACAACACACACACCACCCCCCCCCCCCTCACGTAACACCACACGGAAGCGGCGCCGGCGCGCGCGCCGATGACATCCCCTGTTTACGCACGCCTCACGGCGGAGGTGGGCCTCTACGCCCCGCCTCCTCCTTAAGCCCCGCCCCGCGAAACCCCGCCTCTCCACGCAGGCCCCGCCCCGGGTTCTCCTCATCAGCGTCCTGCCGCAGACAGAGCTGCGCTCCGGTTTGGCCAAACCCGTTATTTTATTTTATTTTTTTTCCCAAAAATCTGCTGCAGTTTTTCACAGTGGCACTTGCTCCTTCCCGGGGACATTGCCGGCGCAGGGAAACACCTCTCCCAGCGCCTCAGCCCCTCCGGGCCTGGCACAGTTAAACTGCAGCCTGAAGTCAGGCTGCTCGCGGGTGACGTAACCAGTGGTTCTCTCACAACAGGTAAAATAGCCTCTCACCATCGGCACGGTGTACGGAAGAGACACGGTGGGAGGAAAAGAGCTCCGTAAAATCAAAAAGTCTCTGCGATTTACCACACGGAGGACGCTCGATCTGCTGCCCCAGGCCCGGCCGAAGGCCCCAGCTCTCTGGCAACGTCTGTGAATTCACGTATGACCTGAAGGTGGCAAGCGACGTACGCGTAACGTGAAACCAGCCTGCAGTCCAGGTTCCCAACTTGTGCCTAACGGCTGCAACTAGATCCCCGTTTCTGCGAAAGCACAATTTTTGCATTGTGTTTTTGTCTGTACGTCATAACGTTTGTTTCCTTGCAGGTCCTGTGTATGTTAATGTTCCACCCTCCATTGGGTTATATCAGCGACAAGAATCGCACAGTAAATTTGTCGTCAAACCAGGGCCGAATTTAGGCCACCTACTGACTCCAATTATCACCAACCGCCTGCGACAATTTCTACCTCTGACACAATGGGAGGAATATTTACCTACTGGCTCTGGCATCACGGGGAGGGCTGAGCTGGGACCGCTGGCGAGGTGCTCTGAAGCTTGGAAAATGTTACATCAGTCCCCAGCGTTGCCAACTTCAGATATGTCTAACCTATAAATATTTGTTTAGTCTGCCTACAAACTGGCATTGTAAAATCAGGCAGATAAGCTCTTTTTCTGCCCTTCCTTACTAATGTCGTCAGAGAGAACATTGCAGGAACTGTTCCGTTACAGTACCACAGCTATGAGAGAGAGCCAGTATTACGTCTCTGGGTTTATTGCTTTGAGATCTTTGCAACAATCTGACAAAAAATCACAGAAAGACAAATCCTTTCTCCAAAGGTACACAAACTGCCCATCAGCTACTGACAAACCGTTTGCATGTTGGTCTTTTTTTGCACTGTGCAGATTCCTGCTTTGAATAACACCAAGGTGTATAAATCCTCCATTTCTGTCTGAGACTCTCCTGTAGCAATTACCTAAAATAACTTAAATGCTCCTCTATAAGCCTGAAGAGCGTGTCAGTCTAGCAATAAGATCACTATAACCGATTGATAGCTCTGTTCACTTAGGTGCGTAATGAACGGGCCAATACGCTGTATGTTGTTACATCCCTTTACGAATGTGTATCATATTTATTGCCTCACAATGTACTAATGCCATGTTGCCACTAGTAACTCACTCAGTTAATGCTGATTACATACACTGCTTTATTATTTCTTATTGGAAATGTCAAACACACCCTCATTACACTTTTCGGTATACATTTACTAGTAATTATTTAATGGTTTTCATAGATAGATATGTATGCATGAATGCACACACGCTTGCACATTCTGGTTGATTTTATTTAAATCACATACTGCTTTTGGCAGACATAGGGGTAGGTAAGGTTTTTCAATTTTCTTTTTTTTGTCCTCCTAGCCTGGGAATAGCAGATTTGGTTTTAATCAGCCTCTTTGCAGTCTTGAACTTTGTCCTCCTGGAATACAGTGCCATTCATTTAAGGATTTCCCTCTGTCTAATAAACATTAATGAATCACACTCTACAATTCCCTTGTGATCTTATCTCAGTTTCACAGATGGGGAAAACAGAAACAAATTAAGGGGTCTGCACACACCGCAAATCAAAGGCAGTGCCTGGGGAAGAACCCAGTAATCCTAGCACAACTCCCTGCTCCGCTAACTCTAAAAATGCATTTTTCTACCCACGCAGCTGCTGTCAGTAACTGCGTTGTGCAGGGCAGCACGGTTCCTTCCAGGCTGGCCAGGAAGACTGAAATTGCTCCTTTCCTAAGGTTTAACTTGACACATAACTGCAAGTTCTGTGAGGGGATAGAGGGCTGTAGCTCCTCCTGTGCTGAATTATTCCTCAGGATGTCTTTTTTTCCTTTCTGACCAGAAGGTATCTTTTGTCTTCTGATGAGCAGAGATGTAGCAGGATATGGGGAATATTCCAGTCCCTACTTGTACACCACAAGTCTCTTGCTTTTCCCAGAGGAGAGGCCTGACTTCCTGGAGAATCTTCTTCTCCTTGCCCTGGACAAAGTGGTCTGTTCCACGACGAACCTGGCATCCCTTGGTGCCTGTGAAGAAAACCACATCTATTAATTACATCGACTGAGTGAAGCCAGGTAATTGCCTTGTGCCTGGAATCTCTAAGTAGGGCCACTTTCTAGAAGGAAGATCCCCGAGCTGTAATTTCTCTACAAACAGAATAAACCAACGTTCCCTACGAGCTGCACTCCTGTCAGACGACCAGCAGTTTTTCTGACAGCCAGGATTTTTGTGGCACTGGCTGTGAGTCATTACTGAAAAGGCGTTATTCTTAAACCAGAGGATGAGCACTGTAGAAAGAAAGTGTTAGACACAGCAAAAAAAACCCCAAACCCCTTTTACACCCCCATCTGCTATCTTACAGTGCCTTGCTACAAAACATTTACAAATTGACAAGTTTTATTCCAAATTTTGCTCCACTTGTTAAGAATTGCTTCTTTTTGAAGGCAGGATCAGATGCCTTAGCCTTTCTCCTGCATAACAAACAGATTTTCCTTGTGTTTAGCTCCATGAAAAACAACAATTTCTACAGTGCAGCCTTCTGCCAGGATAGCCAGGTTACTCATAACTGCATTCACAGGTTTCTGCTAAAAAAGGCTGCAGGAAATACAGCGCTGGCAGCAAGCTGCACTTCTACTGGCTTAGCTTGTTTTGTTCAGCAGGTGGCAAGGCGTGTGGCCAGATCCAGGCTGGGAATTGCTCTACCAGAATAAAACACCAACATTTCTGTGCTGGGAAGGGATCTGCAGTGTCGATCTACCCGGAGAGCACATCTCAACGGCAATCGTGTGCACGATCCAGCTCCTGTAGAAGCTCCTCGGCCAGATTTCACTTGGGTGCCGCCAGCACAGAGGATGAGATAACTGCTACAGCAATTGCTTGTCCACTTGCTGCCGGCCAGACAAGCCGGCACAGCTTGCGCTGCAGCCTGTACCCTGAGCCCTTCCCGAGCCAGCTGGACCGAGGTGCTGTGGTTTGGTCTGCACGTGGTCACAGCCACAGACCTGACCTGCACTCAGTCACACTTACTGGTTCAGGTCTCTGTGCCCCAGTTCTGCAAACATGCCTGCACAAACCTGATTGTTTTCAGTAGAAGAGCCCTGGCATGCTCACTGCCAGCCTCAACTGTTACTCTTAAAACCTATTTTCTTTTGTCTTTAAAGTTGGTCTGTGATGGGCTAGCAATTGATTTTGTTAATTTACCACCCTCACACGTATGCCTGCATCACCCTTTTTAAATTTAACTACAGTGTCAGATCTGCAGCTGTTTCCGAGGCCACATACGTGAATGATTGCTGCTCCTGCCAGGTGCAAGTATGAATAAAAAGGTCACGGGCTGGGGGGAGGATTAGGCTTTGGCTCAGCTGTTTGCATTCTCACACAGAGCACGATCCATCCATCCATCCGTCCGACAGCCTGCACACGCGAACCGGACAGGTGAGGAGCCGAATATTGGAAACAATTCAGTGACGCTCGTACAAAGCCACTACCAAAGATGTGCACTCGCTGCGGTTTAAAAAAAGCTTTTACAGCAATCCTGCGAGCAGCCCTGGGATCAGTGAAATTATCTGTACAGAAATGTAAATGCAGAATGGCATGGGAACAGTCTCCCCGGAGACTGGGGTAGGCTAGACTGAAGAATACCGAAATCTTTAAATGGTGCCTGAGATTTTCGTGTTAAATTGGAACAAACGCTCACCTAAGAACATGAAGGAAAGCTGTTACTTACGGGCAGTTAGCACATACACTACTGAGAGCAATCAGGGCAAAAAATCCACCGGGCATGGCCCAGACCCATCTCCCCGGGTCTCCACCTACAGTATTGCACTAATTCAAGACTTTTTGTACCTGCAGTGATGAAAGCTGATGGCTATTTTAAGATCTTGCACTTCTGTTACAACCCATGGGAGCCTTCGAATCTATTTCTGTATATCAGACATCATTTCTGACTTCCTTATCAGATGTGCAAAATAATCAATAATTCACTTAGGCTCTACATTCCCATTAGAGTGCATCATGACTGTGATTTAAATATATTTCTATGCCTGTAAAATAAACAGATATCCTAAACTATCCTGGAATTGCCCTCTTGCATGTGACAGCACCTCCTACCAACCGAAGTAGTTTTATTTCCCCAACTGTAAAATCTAGGACAAAATACTGCTCTTTTGTTCTATATTAAGACCATAGAATAAAAGCAGCTGACTGCTTTCCCAGCCTCTGTCCTCACAGAGGGCACCATGGGGTGAAGAATTAACCCCTGGCACGAGCTTTTCTCATGATAAGTCATTAAGAAAAGCCAGATCTCCTCGATGCCCTCCCAGAATTAGATGGTGATGAACTGGAGGCACCCGTAGCCTTCCTCTCCTTCCTGTAGCCCTCACCGCACACTGCAGTTAAAGGCTCACCCGTGATTACAGGGTGATTTCCTTCCACAGCCTTGTTTTGAAGGACCTGAGATTCATGCGGCTTGATTAAGAAGAAAGAACAGGTATGACATCCTCCCATCCCTTCCTGCTGATGCTGTCACAGCTCCCAAGTCAGTAATAACCTCATCCCTCACTCCCTGCTGGGGTCAGCTCATTTCGTAGGGAGAAGCTGAGCTCCAGGAGATAAGTGACTTGGCCAAGGTTACGCGCGTCGCAGAGGGTGTTCGAAGTGAGACATCCCTGAGTTAAGAGGTCTGGCTAGACCCAACCTGCACCGAAGCTCCTCCTTACCAGAGACTCAGTGTTCAGCTCCAGGGACAAGGAGACAAGCGTATCAGACCACCAAAAAACAACTCGGGTATTTTGTCTACAAACCAGAGGTTGCATTTCCCAATTTCCTCTTGTCCGTGTGTTTAACCCTTCGGTATCATCAACCGTGGGTGTCCCCAGTGTCCAGCAACAAGGGCAGAGCATGCGGCAGCCACACATGTCCTGGTAATGACTTCATTTCTTCCACCAGCTCTGGAAAAACAAAACCAAAACCAAATCCTCAGTCCTGCATAATTGTGGCCGTTATTCATGGATCTTAAATTGTACTCCTTCATGAATTTTAATGTGCAGTCCATTTTCTTTCCACTAATCCTACATTAGGCTGGAAGCCTTTATAGACCGAACATTTGCTCTCCTTAGCTCTTTATTCCCTGCAGCATTGTGGCTGCTGTGTCCCCGGGCATTGCCCTTGTCTCAGCTGGTCTGACAGCTAGGCTCAACCAACATTAAAGTGCTTTCTTATTAGATACTCTAGTTTTGTGCATCCATGACAAAAGCAGCAGGCCTGGTGAATAGATGCCCTACGAATAGCAGCTTATTTATTTTGTCCGTGATTTGCCAATCTCTTGGCCTAGATATTAGTTGCACAGCATTTGAAACAACACCCGTCTGTGAATCTTTAACCCTATGCTTCTGTAAATCTCTTTTTTTCCAGCTAAAACCATCTCCACAAGTCATCAGGAACAAGTGAAAGCCCTCCAGGAAATTCTCCTTTCCAAGGAACTGCAGAATTTCTGTGTTGTTGCTGCTGAGCGACACGCAAGGGCAAAACACAGACAGTTGTACACCACCATAGACCGTGGGATGCTCAACAGCCTTATTTCAAACGGCATTTAGCTTTGAAAGCCAGGCAGGGCCATTAGATGCTCTAATCTGACCTTCTGCAAAATGCAATTTGAGCCTGTTATTTCACTACTGAATTTAGTAATTTGTTCGGTTGAAGTGATGCTTCCAAGCGGAAGATACCTAGACTCGATTTGAAAAGAAGATGAAGCCTCAGCTTCCTCCGATGAGCCGTCCCAGCAGAATCCGTCTGCCAGGTCTGTCCGAGGAGAAGAGACTACAGCAAACTCAGGCAAGATGCTCTTTTTGTGTGAACTGCTGAGAGTATCAAGCCCTGCCCTTCCATGTGTCTCACAGAACCCTTATTAGATGAAAAAGGAATATTGTACAATCCTCAGCTATAAAGTTCTAAAAATATAGGAACTTTGATGTAGAAATGCGTGTTAAGGACCTTTCTGGCCCTGACTACAAACGTTCCCAATTGCCCCTAATTTCACATCACTTGCAGAACCAGCGGTAATATTTCTTTTCCGAGATACGCAGCATATATTTAGTGTTTTAAGGATTCCAGCCCTGGGGATACTTTGTGCTGGCGTGTGCGATTAGTGCAACAGGCAGGCAGGCACAGGCAGAAATGAATTTGACTTAAAATCTGATTTGATTTAAACACCACTGACCTTACGAGAAGTGTGGAGTCCGAACCCGTCCTGCAAATCCCATCTGTTTCTTATTTCTATAACGGGCAAGCTAAAACCCTAAATCCAAACAGCTCTGAGCTTTGAATCCAAATTTTCCAGCTTGAGTCCGTTACTAGCAAGGACGATGGCTAGCCCAGCACGGGCTCGCTTCTGAAATCGAACGCCGGGATTTGTAGCGCAACATTAAATGAAGGAGACGTTTTGCTGGTTGACTAACAGCTAATCTGGGAAGGTACTTGGAGACAGAGATTCATGGGTTGGTGAACGAGTCCACTCACCTCTTCGGTCCCCATAAAATTGTTATTGCAACACTCATGGACTTCAGTGGCGTTTTGAGGGTTAACTGGTGTTTGAGAGCCACTCGAATGCTCCTCCGCTATCAGGAGCTAATAAAAACCTGCACCAACTCTTTATGTTAGGTATTGTATTAAGTTACAGTTTTTGCTGGGTTTTTTGCTGCAATTTGATGTCAAAAAAAAAAAAGAAGAAAACAAGAGATCTAATCTGTAAAGCAAACAGCTTTTTAGGCTTTTATGAAAAATAAAAGCGAGCATATTCAGAAAAAGCCTTGTCTCTGTCCTTTAATTCAAAAGAACAAAGCTGGTGAAGGCTGGTCTCTGAGCATGAATGGAATTTGGCAATACTGTTCCCATTAGTGCAGAATAAACCCGTTAAAAATATAATGGCTCGTGTACAATGTAGATTAGAGAAATAAGTGTGGAACTGTAAGGGTCCTAATTATTTTCCATCCATCTACCTTTACATTAAACACCACGTTTTGATGCTTCCCCAGATGCTGGGTAAATTATTGAATTTTTAAAGTGATGCTCTGTTTATAGAATTGCAATTACTCAGTATCGGCCTTTGTTTGGAGAAGAATCCCCGTCCATCCTCACTAATGGCTTCTTCTGATCTCATCCGACGTGGAGGATTTCCTGAGCATATTAAAAACATTATTCACTCTGCCTTTTTAGCTTAGCCAAAGATTTAATGACTTCAGCATAAGAACTGTATGTTTTGCTGTATTTGAACTAGATTTACTGCCTGACGGCTGATGCTGTGCGCTCTGTTCCCCACACATGCGCAGAGGTGCTAGGGGAGTTAGATTCTGGCTTTTTTGGGGGTAAGAATCTTGGTATTTAGCACAACTGAGCGTATGAGCCTCAGAGTTCCTTTGACAACTGAAAATACATCCTTGTCTCACTGCCAGGGTCGGGTGAGCGTTAGCTATTTTTTGCACGGTGGATCTTTGTCCCCATTAAACAGCCCAGGTAAATCCTGAAGCTCCTGAGACCTTGGCAGTCCGGTGCAGGATCCATCCCAGACTGGACAAGGTAGATACCCAATGCCAACACAGCTCTTTTTGCACTATGTGAAAGATCTAGTTTTTATCCCGTAAGCTGAGTGTCTCTCAGAGCTTATGTAAAGCCCAGGTTTCCTGGCTTAAAGACAGACACGAGCCTCTGGAGTCGTATTCCAAGATCAGGCAAAAGACATCAAGAAACTCAAGGAGATAGTCAAGCCTGCTGCTGTTCTGTCCCTCAATTTGAAAAAGCTCAGAAATCTTATTCCCTATACCCTCAAACAAAATGTCGTGACGTTGAAAACGCAGCCTGCGTCTGGGATTAGGTCTTCTTGCAGCGCCTGGGTTCAAGGTCAGGCTCTCACTGGTATTGCAGTGCTGCATCCTGCTCCTCCCCAGCACCGCTGGGACCACCGGCCCTCGGCTTCTTTCCAGCTGATTTACTACCTGAATCCATCACTCACTCCAGGATTTAAATCTCCTCCGTCACGGAGCAAACCCTGGGTAAATCGCTTTGCTGACAAGGATTTGAAATCTTTCTTTTTCCCCTTCTCCTGCAATTTGAGTTGTCTAATTGAGAGGCAGCAGTGGATGCACTCCAGTACGATGGTCCACAATGGCTTTAAAGAAAGGGAATTATTCCTCGTCGGTTCCACGTCTCGCAGCGTGGGGCTCTGCACTGGCTCTGCTCACCACATGCCGTGACTTTAGAGCACCGGCGAGCGCAGGGGGATATGCGGCTGGATTCTGGTTCGTCTTCTGTTGGAAAAAACATTGAGCCAAAAAAATCGTCATAGTTGCCCCCTTTCTTCAGTGGCCACCCACGTGCTTGTGATTCAGGGGATTTTTCACCAGGCTTTTTCCTGCAGAGTGTTTCTTCGATCACGTATGGCACTGATCACTGTCATCCATTTTCGGGCCTCTCCTTCCAGCCCGTACTTTAGATGCAACGTGAGGTCAAAAGGCGCCTTCCTCCATCCTGCGTTTGATCAGCAAAGTGCCTGCGTGATTGCTTCCCATTCCTACCCCATTCCTACCCTTATTTACCGCTGAAAGAGCAATCAGAAAATGCAGGGTTTGTGTATTTAGAGCTTTCAGAGGAGCGAGAGCCCAGCAGACAGCAGGGAAGCCCTGCCAGCCCCGTGCCTGCGGCCCAGGAGCATCTCAGAGCAGAGCATCCCCCATGGCAGCTCCTGGGGCGTCTCCTCGTTCCGTGGGATAAACCCCATCCTTAGAAAACTGAGAGCAACCCCAAACCCAGGGACTCCCCATCGCTCGCCCCGCAGCTCCTCAGGGTACAGGCTTCTCCCCCAGGTTTGGGGAGGACTTGCGCGGGGAAGGATGGGTGTCCGCCCAACGCGCGCAGGTCCTGCCGGCGTAGAGCAGGACAGTTGCGGCCCTTCACGCAGGCTGTTCTTTGAGGGATCGAACAGCAGCCTCCCACTGAGAGACTCGCCGGCTCCTCCCGCATCTCCCCGTCAGAGCTGGGCAGCACCGGGCGACTCGCTGTCCTCCAGCGATGCTCCAAACACTTCAGGGCGGAATGTCATGCTGTCCAGGACATTTTGTACCCAGCAGTGAAACGCAGCGGGAATCGCTGAGCGATGCTCTCCTGATTGTATTAACTGGACATAAACCGCTGCCTTTCAACCCGCTGCTGTGTGACAGACCGAAAATAGGAACAGAGGCCACGGGGGACCTCCTGGAGCCGCTTGATCTCACGGTCACTTTCTGAAATAAAGCCATGTCGTCACCAGAGCCACCCTGCCGATGGTCTGAAACGCCCTTGGTGCGAGTGGTTTGCCAGGAGGTGCCTGGAGGGTCGGAAGGGGCCACGACGATGGAAAACGGCACACGGGTGCTGCTGACGCGGGTGCGCGCATCAGCTCTGGTGGGCGAGTGAGCGATGGGGATGTATTGCGTGGTTTGATTTACCCGCGGCACAGAGACACGCGGCTGGGGTGCTGGAGAGCGACGTCTCATGGGGAAGATGATGAAGACCCCTCTTTTTCAAAGAAGTGGATGTTTCGCAAGCTAATTCCAACGCAAACACATAGACACACACCCGCTCCTCCCCACCACGCTGCGGGAGGGATGGAAACACCCCAAACATCCACTGCAATCATTTTTCATGCTGGCTCATAAGACGTGGAAGCCAGAGCCCCAATGTCTCGTTAGGAATCTGTCTCTCACAACAGGGACGTGGGCTCGGACCCGAGAGCGAGCGTCCCTATCGACTGAGCAGCGGCCAAAGCCCTCCCGCAGGGCGGGATTCCGCTGCCCCACGTATGCGTAACTGAGTGATTTCAGCCTGATTTTGGGATGCTCACCTTCACCACACCCCCAGCCTCTTCCAGAGATGCAATTGCGTTTTCGCTTGGTGTAACGCCAGGGCGCTTCAGCCAGCCACGACGTTTACGGCAAAATAAAATGTAAATCACTTCCAGCACACCCGTTAGCCAGCGTGACCAGCAGCATCCGGACCGCATCGTCCTTTGGACAGGACGAGACTGCGGATGTTATTGCAGTTACTGATTGCTAGAGAGTGATGCATTTTCATGGTAGATTTCATTTTACTCTCTAGTACTTAATTTTTTTTTCCTTTTCCTTAACTCGCACAGAAAAACAACCCTGCAGGGCACAAGGGAGGGCGGACTGGCAAGGCAGGGCATCATCTTCCCTGCTGCAGTTCCACAAGAGGAGGAGGTTAATTAGCAAGCCGCAATCAGTGCCTGGGAGAGATCAGCACCCACAGCCCCGAGCGCCTTTTGGTGCCCTTTATGGGTGCTGTGGGAAGGAGAGGGGTGATCTCGGGGTGCACGCAGCTCATTAAGCCCATTTAAGCCCATTACTTAAAACCATTTAAACTGCAGAAAGACTTACCCCCCCCAGTCAATACTCAACCTGAAGTAACCTAAATCTAAATGTTAAGTGTGGCTAAATGCTTTATAAACAATGCACTGAAGCATCTGTGTGACTGGAATTTCCTCCGTCCGTAATAATTTTCACACGCAAAGCTCATCGGACACGTCTGATACGCGTGTTAATAACTTGCACTGGTGTGCGCTGACAGGCTGAAGTACTGATTTTTCCTAATTCTTTTTTTCTGTCTTGAAACACGGTCTGCTCTAGCTAATGTGAATTGATCTTTTCACCCAATCTATTTGACAGATCTACAATTTAGTATCCAATTAACATTTCAAGAATAAAACCCATTTGTGACGCAGACACCGGTTCCTCGCGTGAATTTGAGATGTCCACGTTGACCCGGCATCTCTGCCATGCAACGAGAAGACCCTCGGAGCAGGCTGCTGCCTCTGCTCTTATCGTCGTGAATAAAACCGATGCAAGAACTGGAGGGATGAGGAGGGAAAAAGAAGCCACGCGTTCTGGTCAGGACTGCGTTACGGTGTGTAAGAGGCAGCAGGATGGGCACAGCGCCGGGGCGGGGGGACGGATCCCACCGCGGGCAGCAGCGTGGGATGGATCGTCCCTGGCAGGATCTGCCAGCCCTGACTTTCTGGGGACTCTGCAGCTGCAGCGAGAGCGTTTCATTTAACTAAATGTTTTGAACTGAAAGGCCTTAAACTGCTGGCGGAAGGAGAGGAAACAGCAGCTGAGAGGGATCTCAAAGGCGGCTCACCGGGCCGGGTTTGCAGAGCCCGGACGGGTTTGCAGAGCAAGCGAGGGCTTCGCCCCGCGTCTGCCGACGACCCAGCCGCCTTGGCTGCAGCGGCCAGGAGTCTGCTCCCGCGCAGGAGGCAGCTTCCAGCCTCATCCCAATTAATTGTCTCCTAATGATGTTCTGAACTGGGAGGATTTCCTTAATTATACCACACGTTAGACTTTAATCAAGAAATCAATCTTCCACGCTGCCTGAAAACCGAGGGTACGGCGCATTCAGCAAAGAGGAGCCCGGGGCGTCCCTCGCGCTGCACCGAGGAGGTCCCTGCGACGCCACGGGCCATCCCCACATGCCACATGGCCGAGCAAAGCCCAAGGACTCCCCGGTCACGGCCCCGGGAGACGACGGCGTGGCCATCAGCCCCGTTGTGTAACTCTCGCTGTGCCAGCACAGGGCTCTGGTGTCATCCCCACAGCGTGATCCGCGGACGGCCCTCAGCTGGAGCAATCGCTATCCAGCGACAAAATAAAATCAGCGGCTGGGGCCGCGGGGCAGGTCACGCACAGC
This sequence comes from Grus americana, assembly GCF_028858705.1. Classification (NCBI taxonomy): domain Eukaryota; kingdom Metazoa; phylum Chordata; class Aves; order Gruiformes; family Gruidae; genus Grus; species Grus americana. The sequence goes on along the minus strand of NC_072870.1, from coordinate 9,334,650 downwards.
CCATGTTACATCGGGAGAGGGAACGGCGCCTGTTTACTGGGGCGCAAACGCAGCAGGGCTCTGCGAGGAGAGGGGTTCGCTTCGTGCTCGGTAGCGTGCCTGCTCACCCTGGGACGTCGAAGCGGCGGCAGCAGCCGTCAGAACGACTCCCCCTTTACAAACACGTAGTAACAAGCGTACAGGGACGGTCTGCAGAATGAAACAGGAGCGGTCTGCGAAATACGAATAGTTTGCTGCTACCCCACAAAAACGATGCTCTGGTGTTTGAGTAACGCGTTCAGCTGCTGGCGGACGCTCTCGCACGGCCGTGGCCGTGCCCCGCAGCTTTTGGCAAACCCGTTAGCTTTTGGCAAACCCATTAGCTTTTGGCAAACCCGTTAGCTTTTGGCAAACCCATTAGCTTTTGGCAAACCCATTAGCTTTTGGCAAACCCATTAGCTTTTGGCAAACCCGTTAGCTTCTCCTCCTCGCCCCTGGCTATGGTGGAGCCAGCGCTGCCCCGCTCGCCCCCTCCCACACCCTTGGCCGTGCCGCGGGAGCAGACCTGCTTTATTTCTTTAACAGGGAGCGGCAGTGGTGGGTAATAAGTGGAATTTGGAAGCGGTGCGTGCCGGTGCAGGGCTCGTTACTGAATCTAGCTGGAAATTATTTAATTAAGATCCCTGCACAGCCCCGTGCCTGTGCCCCGGCTCAGCCAAGCACTGACATCCGTATATTTTTTCCGCTGCCTGACACGGGGTGCCGGGCAACGGGCAGCCCTCACGTGCCGGCTTAGCGCCTTTGTGCCCAGCTGGATGCGGCGTGGAGAGGATTTGCATTTTTCAGCAGACGGCTGCACCCGCTCCCATCTCATGCCGAGACCGACGCAGCCCCGCACGCACCTCCTGCCTCTGCAGACCTTGTGAGAATAAATATAAAATCCTGGGGGTTGCCGTGACCTGCTCGAATGTCTAACACCGCACGAGGTTGCTGTCATCCAAAGGAAAGAATATGTCTAATTATTAACCTCACTTTTTGGATCCAGTTTATGGGACGCTGAAAGGCCAATTGTAGCCAAGATCTATTTTAAAGGACGCTGAGCATCCTGGTCAGACGGACCGCGGTGCGATGGCGGACACGACGTGTCACTGGGAGCCTGGACGCCGAGGCCAGGAGGGAGGACGCCAGCTCGGGGTGAGGATGCTGGTGTCTTACCTGCACCCCGGAGCCGCGGCTGTGCTCCCAGGCACCTGCGGGCAGAGGGGAGGGTGTCCCCTGCCCACGACACCCTGCCCACGACAGATACCCTGCCCACGACACAACACCCTGCCCACGACACGACACCCTGCATCGCACAGAGGACCCTGATTTCACCTGAACTCACGCCCAGCCCCACGTGCCGATGGCTCCTCCGCAGCGGGGTCCCGTGGGACCACTGGGAATTGGGGGTGTTGCCCCGACCGGCTGGGTGCAAAACGTTCACGGCAGCGTTTCACAGCGTAACATCGCTCAGGGGTTTTTACAGTTGATGAACGGGTGGGTTTTAATTTTCTCCTTTTGAGGAGCTCTGGCTGGGGCAGCCAGTCCTTGGTGGTTTTATCTTCCCTGACACGGGTGGGAATTTTTCCACGAGCAGCTGCAAAGACCCAGCAGCTTAAAAAAATACCAAGTTCCTGTGGTTTTCACCTCCCGATTTGCGGGGCCTGGCTCCCCCCACACCCCACAAAACTCTCCCCCATCGCAGTAAAGCAGCGGCAGTGACTGGAGAAGAAAACAGAAAGGCTTTTTTTTTCCCCTCCCTGTTTATAGAAAGGGTTTGTTTTTTTTTTTTCTCGCTAACGAAATGCAAATACAGGAAGCAAAGATGTGACGCAGCAAAATGATTTAAGAAAGAGTATTATGGTAACGGAAGGGAGGGAGACGGGGCCAAGCTCCGAGCTCGCCTGTGCTGGCGCAAGTGCAAACCAGCTCGGCTGAAACCCGGCAGGCTGGTTGGGTTTTAAAGCGAGGTGATGATAAAAACATTTTGGTGCACGCGTTTCCTCTGCAGAGCCCTGCTGTGCCTTTGCCAGCCACCGATGTCCTGCCCGAGCTGGGGCCGCTCCGGGCCGCTGGGGCTGCTCAGGGCCTCTCTCCCGTCTGTCGGCAGCTCAGCCGATGAGGACGCTGGGCCAGGGAGGGGATTTCGAGTACCTGCTGGCTTTGCAGGGAGCTATAAATAAAAGGCATCTGCTAAAAATAATGAATGATCAGGGAAAAAATGCTAAACCCCAGAGATTTCCCTGGACTCTGAGGATTAATTTTAATTTCCGTTTAATCCGGACAAGAATAGCGACGTCGCTGCTGGAGGGTAGAGCTCAGCCCCAGGGACCGAAGCAGGAGTTGCGCTGCCCTGCGCATCCCACCCGGCAGCACCCCGAGACCCCGCTCGCTCCCGTGAACCCCGGCACCCAGCATTTTGGGTGCATTCCAGAGGAAACCCCCGCAAGTAGGAGGCCCCAGGGCTTCAGCTGCTCCCTCCCGCAAGGGAAGTGGCTCAACCCCTGCGGCCGCCGCTCCCGGCGGTGCCCTCCCCCAGCTCGACGTGTGCCTGGTGCGCGTTAGAGAGCCGGGCTTCGTGCTGCTGCGTGTGGCTGGGTATGGCCAGTTTTGGGGTGCTCTGCTCCTGGATCATGCTATGGCCTCGGGTAAGGGGAGGAAAAGGGACCAGCTGCCCCAGATTACAGACTGGTCTTTTTAAAAAGAAGATTTACCAATACTCTTTACTTCTAGAAGGCAAAAAAAAAGACCAATCGGAGAAGCTACTGAATTTTTTTGTCTTTTTGGAAGATGGCAAATTGCTGAAGACACATTTAAAGGAGCAAAGGATGCTATTACAGCTGAAAGCCTGGGCTCCCCGAGCACTGCAGCCACTGCCCGCCCCATCTGACCCCACGCCATGCGGGGCAGCCAGCCCAGCGTGCAGCCCCTTGCTTCAAATTCTCTAAAACCATTTCCCTGGCTTTATCCGAGCAATAAAACACCAATAACGCAAGGAGAGGAGCGCAGGCTGGGCCCTCCCTGCAGTTCCTCGCTCCCCGCGCGTACGGACAACGGAGGTGCTTGAGCATCATTAAAAAGAACCATTGCTCCCAGCTTACCTACTGCCTTCAGACATATGCAAATATATGCATGCAACCATTTACATGCAGAGCTCACCTGGGACTTTGCTTCAGTGCCAGGAGGAAAACTCCCTTAATTCCTGGGACAAGCCCAGAGCTCGCCGCCCCCCCTCAGCAGCTAAATTTGGGGTGGGGGGTTTGGGATGGATGTGCTCGGGTGGTTTGGAGGAGGGAGGCAGGAGGACATGCTTTGGGGCTCTTTGTGCAGCAAGGTCTCAGCCTCAGAAATCTTTTAGACGCTGAGAGCCTGCGAATAGATACAAGGACTCATAGTCTGAGGTGTGATTTATGTGCAACAGCACATTAACACCTGAAATGGGGGGTCTTTAAAAATGCCTCAGACTTTGCTATAATGCTGCTACTGTGGAGCCGCAGCAGCTCCTCGTGGAGCCAACGCGCGTCCCCAGAGCCCAACGCTGCTGGAGGAAGGGGGGGAATTAATAACAAAAATCAAATCTAAGCAATTCCTTACAAGCTGCTTCAAATCTGTTTTCAATTCAAGAGTGACCAGAGAGGTAAGTAAATATTTTTCTGGAAAGGAAATTACATTGTGTTTACACCTAGCGCTGTTTGCTGAAGCGCTGCCCGCAGTTGAGCTCCAGCCTGCTTAATATTTACCCAGCTGGAGGAGATGCTCGGCGGTGTTTGGCCGTGCCAGGCATGATATAGGTGAAGAATTCAGCATTTATACATATAGGAAGCCCTGTGGTTTCGTGAGCTGTCATGCACAAGACCCGGCATCTGTTTGCTGGGCTGTGTTTTTGCAAAGCTGCAAACCTCGGACAAGGGGCTGCTGTTGGACTGGGGCTGCGCGGCCACTTGGCAAGGGCAAGATAGATAAAAAGCAAATATTTAAGTCAGGAGGGCTCAAACTACAGCCCGCCGGGGGCCAGCACCGGTCTGCGAGGCTCTTCCCATGGCGGGGGGCTTTGCTCTGCATGTTGGGAAGATCCCCCATGGCTTTCTTTAAGACCCACTGCTCCAGATGCTTGAAGGCCACTGACCCAAAAAGCTTTTTGCTGTTTCTGCAGAGATTTTTGTGTCACCGTACCGGGCACGGCGATGCTGGAGGGACAGGGTGCCACACATCGCATCCTCCCCGGCACCTCCCTTCCTGCAAAGCAGAGGGGAGAGACTCGTGGGAACGAGCTACGGAGCGCCTTCCCCAGGGAAAGCTGTATCTGTACAGCAAGTTTAATGGCTGGAGCATCCTCGAGATCCCACCTAAAACCTGCGCCTTTCGCTCCCTGCAAAGAGCACTGCGCGCACGGGGTGTCTGCGGCACGAAGAACCCAGGCTGGGGCCCACATCTCCCGTAGAAACACATTTGCAAGTCCCTGAAAATGGTGCCTGAAGTCTAAATATTTTCCTTGGACACAGACAGGACAAAGGTACTCACTGCCACGTTGCCGATTTGGGTAACCCGTAGCTAAAGCACCAACAAAGGTGCCTTTGCTCATCAGCCCGGAAACGCGCACAAAGCGCTCTCCTCCCCGGCTCCTACAAGCCAAAAGGTCAAGCTTAAGCTCCACAGACTGTGGCAAGAGTTTGTGCAATGAAATCCCCTCCGACACCTTGGGAAACGCAGGTCTGAGCTTTGCCTTCTGTTAATCTCTGATCGGCGGGGAGGTTTTGCCAGGCAGTGCAGCGGGAGCAGCCGGGGGACACGGACGGGCTCCCTGTGCCACCAGGACCTGCTCCAAATCTCCCCACCGAGCCCTTAATCAGCTTTTACCTGGGATTAGCTCCAACATTCCCAGCCTTGGGTTCAAAATAGCTTTTCTTGCTAGTGGGCAACTAATCCAAACCGAGCCCTCTCCTCCATCAGCCAGCATCGCCAGCGAGGGGTTTGGTTTTTTCCCCCCCTAAGACCTGAACCTTGCCCAGTTTCCAGATTTTTCTGATTGAGAAACCAGGACCCGGGATGCACACACGGATGCTCAGAGCTGGGTTGTGATGGAGACCGATGGCTGTGGCTCTCAGAAACCCAACCAAGCCAAAGCCTGCCCCAGTGCAAGCCAGGTACCAAGAGCACAGCCAGCCCAGGTCAGGCCGGACAGCCTGCGTTTGGGGGAAATTCGGGTTTTGCACAAGGGATTTTGCTCAGAAGCTCACAAGGGGCGGGGGGCTCCGTGCAGACACCTCCTGCGCCAGCTGGGTCCGTCCCATCCGCCCTGAGCTCCTCTTCTCCTGCCGACAGCAAACGGAGCCAAAGAAACTCCCCTGTGTATCTGAGGCCATTGGGACCTGGGGAGGAATCGAGGAGGGGAAACGACGGCCCCTTCTGAAGGACAGGGAGCCCCAGAGCAAAGAGCTGCCGAAAACCCCCGGAGCAGATCAACAGCCCCTGACTTCCCTAGGCACCCGTCAGGACGAGCCGGGTTGGGAAGGGACGTGCAACCGGTCACATCCAGAAACACCGTGCATGACGTGGCTACGATTAAATAAAGGTCGTTACTGCTGCCTCGCTAATGGCTCGGGGCGCCAGCGGCGGAGCCGTCCGGCTGCCGGCAGCTCCCAGCTCGTGGGAGCTCGTCCCTGCCAGGCATCGGTGTTTAAAAGATTAACTTCACTTCACAAGCCTGCAAACAGGATCCACGTTAACAATCCCCCATCGCGGCCGCGGTGACAGCCCCCTCCTGCAGCCCTGATAACCGGGAGCACGGAGCCACAGCAGCTCAAGAAACGCTCAAATATTGCATTCAGAGACAAATCCAAGCTCAAATTAAAGACAACAGAAGCTCGTCCCTTCAGCCAGTTCGTTTCCTCCCCTATAAAACCTTCTCCCACCCGGCTCCTTCCCGCTGACCTGCCACAACACCCGTCCCGGGGAGATACACTTGAGCAGCGAAGCCTGCCCAGGATTTCAGCAGCACTGAGGCTCTAGATAAAGCTCCCTCAGAGCAAAAATATATCACGGTTTCTCCAGAAAGCAGCAAAACCTGGGGCTCAGGGGAGGCCCTTGTGATGGGCACAGCTGATACCTCACCAGTGGCACCTCAGCCATCAGCTGCTGGCGCTTCGTGACCCTGCGCTGCGCCTTCATCTCATCAGCGGCAATCTGGGTGCTGATGAGCTGCAACGGGGGAGATAAAGGCCCCTTGGCCGGCAGTTAGAAATTTATATTGACTCGATGAGGTGATCGGTTTTGTGCCCTCTGAACGTGAGTTTTGGTTGCACCCCTGTTTTGCACCAGGAAGGCTCGAGCGCTTCCCCTGGGGCACCCCGGTTCGTGCAGCGTCTGCACCACGGGCACTTCGCCTCCAGGCAGGAAACTCCGGAGAAAAATCACTGGGAGGTAAAGATGGAGCAAAACCCCCATTTCGGCAGGGCGAGACGTCTGCTAGCGAAGCGACTTGGTGAAGACGGGAAACCTGCGTCAGAGGCTGAACCCTCCAACGTTTCAGCTCCTCCGACACCGAGGCTCGGCAAGGGCAGGCCCTTGATTTCTGTCCTGAAACCTTCATAAAAATAGCACAATTATGGGAAAATCCTTGTCCAAGTGGAAAAGAAAACACCAGTCTGGTTTTCATGAGGAAGCAGAGCTATATAAAAGCGCATTCCTATAGCCGCCTGTTATTTCTGTAAAGCGTCCAAACGCTCGCACAGAAACCCTTTACTGAGGTGCACGTTTCCACGCGGCGAGGTCAGGCCTCTGGTAAAGTATGTTATTCCCCCCCCCCCCCCTGCATTTTACTTCACCTAATCACAAGTTTCCATACGTTGAGAACAAAACGTCTGCAGAAACGTCCTCTGCGGCGCTGCGCGGGGTAGCCCCGCCGGGAGCCGGCTGCTTGATCCTGAGCCATAAATAACAGGGCAGCCTGGAAAATCGCCGTGTGGGGGTTGGTTTTTTTTTTTTTCCACGGAAGGCGAGTGGGTGATGCCCGTCGCCCCCGGCCCTGCTGTCCTCGCAGCCGCCTTTCCCCAGGCCCCGCAGCGCCTGCCCTCACGGGGATGATTCCCCCTTACAAACCCGGGGGGAGCGAGCTGGTGGGCATCTCTTCTGGAAACATTTAACGTAGGCGGCCACCCCCTGCACGGCCCAGACAAGATTTGTGCCTGCAACACCCCCAGAATCCCCCAAAACAGCACCGAGAGGCCAAGAAACCTGCCCGGCTGCGGGGCTTGGTGGCTTTTGGGGGCCAGATGGAGAGGGACGGCACCGGGGCTCTGCTATTTCGGCCGTCCCCTCCCCGGGGACGCAAATCTGCAGCCGGGGCAGGCACCCACAGGGTGACTGCCTTCCAGGTGACATCTCCTTCCTGCCCGGCCTGCGTCCACGGGATGTTTCTCAGCCAGCGATGGAGAACGGCCTCAACACTATTTATACCCCGGGCTGGAGCCGGGTAAAAATAACCCCGGCGTGTTTGGCAGCCTGAAAGCGCTACTGTAAATCCTCCCTGTCAGCAAGAAAATCCCCCAGCTTGGGTCGGAGCCATCGTCCCCGCAGAAGAGGCGGCGTGGGGGAAACCCAGGGGGGTCTGTGGGGCTGAACCCTGAATGGGTCACCTGAGAGAGGACAAAAGGGATCAGGTGAACCAACGGAGAAGCAAGCGGCAGCATCCCTCCCCGGCCCCCGTCTGCCCGTAAGAAGGGCCGAAGAGCAAAGCAGGAGTGTCAAATCGCTCTTGAACCGGGACTAAAGGCCACCGGCGCTGCTGTATTTATAGCTTCGTGATCATCTTTTGAAAAAACTCATTGTGACTGGCAGGAGCTGAGAGGAGCTCTGGGATCTGCCCCGAGCTCGGCCCCATTGCTCGTGACAGCCCGTCCTCCAGCCACGGGAAAAGGTCGTGGCGGCTCCGGCGGCACCATCACCTCGGTGGGCACCGAGAAGGGGGGTTCATGTACCTCCCTCCCTCCCCGCCGTGCTTTCCTGCTGCGGAGCCGTGGGCCAAGTTTGCAGCAGCAAAGCTGCAGCCGCTCACCAGAGCCCACGTCTGCTGCCGTCTGAGTCAGCTTATCTGCGCTCGGCTATTAATAGATCGCTTCGGCTTGCTCACACTCTAATTGCGGTTTAATAATACATCTAATGCAAGCCGGTGAGAGCGCTGCCCCGTATTGCAAAGACAGTGGCTGTTCCCCGCGACTCCTCTCCTTGTCCCGGCTGGGAATCACCCCGGGAGCGGGGCAGAGCGGCCGGGTACCACCACCGCGTCCCGGCCGAGGGGTTTGCTCCACACCTTCAGCGTGAGCGCAGCCTGAGGCCGTGTCGCGGCTCTGGCGCTTTTCCACTTTCATCTTAAACGGAGCCAAAGGGCTGACGCGGGGCCGGAGGCTCTTCCTGAGGCTGTTGCTGAGAGAGACCCTCGAGCCGCCCCTCCTGCTCTTACCTGGATGCTCAGGATGGGAAATACTGAGCACAACTCTTTTTCCTGCAGGGGAATTCCCCTACGGGGCTTACGTCTGAGCTGGCGAGGCGCCGCGGCCGGTGCGCACAATTTGGCTGGTAAAGAGGAGCCGCTCCCACCGGAGAGGAGCAGCCAGCAGCCGCCACATCCGCCGGTCCCCTCCCCATCCCGCAGGGATTTCTGCTGCCCACGCCACACGGGATCGTACCCGCCTGCCCCAGCAGAAGCAACGGGTTTCGGAGGGACGGTGGGGAAACAAGACAGAAACATTTTTATTTTCCTCTCTAAATGACATAAAAGAATTAGAGTCAATGAAAAGGGCCGGTAGCCCCGGTCCCTCTGTGCCTGGCCATCCTGGGCTACGGCAGCAGCAGGCACGGGTGGTCCAGGGGCAGGACGGCTGTGCTGGGATTCCACTCCACCGTTCCCGGCTGCGCCTCGAGGCGCGGGGTGCGGCGGGAAGCACCAGCCTCGCCATTGCAGCCTGGACCGCGCTGCCCGCGTCCTCGCCCCGTCGGGAACAGCTGGCTGCGGTGGAAACCAAATCCCTCTTCTTGTGCGTGCACGCACGGCCACGGGACGCGGGCGCTTGGTTAGCTGCCCTTGTAATGGAGTAACTGCTTGTCTTTGACAACACGAGATGGAAACGGGGTTAAAACCTTTGGGCTTTTTGACCTGTACGGCAGCTTCGGGGGTCTGTAGACACAAGCCCAGCGACAGCACAGCGGCGAAGAGCTGCCCCGCACCAGACTGTGCTCATCTCCAGGCACCACGGCATGCTCGAGGGACCGGCCTTGCATTTTTTGGAGATGCCATCATCCCCGAGAACTTCCTGCTGCGCAGGGTGGGGGCAGCACACATCTCATCCTCCCGTCTCTTACCGATGCCACGGCAGCCTCCAGAGCACACGCCCAGCACGTCACACGCAGGTGCAGCACCGACGACAGCAAATTAACGTTTTGGCGAAACCAAGAACTCAAATTACCTCGAGCCCGTTGGGCAAGCAATTAAATCTATCAACTGTCCCATCAGCCGAACCCGTTTGCCCACGCTGCGGGCACGCACGGGACATCAGTTCACAGTCACATCTTCCTCGGCTCCTTCCTCGCCTCCCACCAACCCCCCCGCTCCTCCTCGCCTCCACCTCTCCGGTGCAGCTTTTCCTGCTACGGCCTGGGCTGCACTCGGAGCTCAGGGCATCAAGCAGCTGGCACGAGCACGTCCTCTCCAAAGAGGGTTAAGTTGCTTTTTCAGACACGTGGGGAATTAAGGGCGCTCAGCCGGCGTGCAGTGGCACAGTGAACTGCTGGGCACTGGCACAGGGCATGGGGACAGGTCCCAGCCGTCTCCAGCAGTGGGGTGAAGAGGGATTGCATCAGCTCATCCTAACCCCCCTCAGAGAAAGCCGCCACTTTCAATCCAACCGCAGTTTCAAACGATTTTTGAGCTGAAGGCGCCAGGAATTGGGAGCAGAGGAGCAGTTCTGGCGTTACAGTGAACGCGGCCAGATGAGACGAGCGGAGGCGGGCTGCCGCTGCAGCTAGCAAAAACGGTTCGTCAAAATGTCACAGCGCCTATCCGAGATGGACACGCTCCCTCCGTTATTCCAACGAATTGCTCTGTATTTTGATACTGAAGGATCGCCGTCCCTCTGCTCACTTTCCCTCTGAAGCACAAGCTCAGCTTCCCACATTTGCTTTGGGACTGGTGTGGGTCGAAGCCAGGGAAATGTCATTTGCTGAACTTCTGAAACGGAAATTCGACTTGCAAATACCCCAACGCCCCAGACAGCCTGGCAAAGCTTTGGTTTAACTGGGAGTAACAGGTATCTCCTACAGCCACCACAATACGACTTTACAAGACACGGAGCTACACACTGAATTCCACCAACGTGCAAAACTTGCAGACCCCAGGGTGGTTTTCTGGCCACTGGGAATTTCTCGGCCCATTCTACCGTTGTAGGCACTGCTACGTGACAGTGCCGACAAAACCCTGCATCGATGGGAAAGGACTTAACAAGAACAACAGGAATTTATTTACGGGTTTCTTGTTATTGTTGTTGCTTGAAAAATACCTTAAAATCACGTAATTAGTCACAAAACAAAGTCAGTGCTTCCCTTGCTCATCTGGTTCAGGGAAAGGCACTCGGTTACGGTACGATGGTGCCCGTCGGGTCTCCTGCTCCATGTGGGGTTTCCTCTTGTACCAAATCCTTGACTTCAGGGGGTAGGGATCATCTTTTTGCTCTGCCCGATGGGATCCTTGCCCGTGACTGCCGCCTCCCAGTGCGGAAGCGATTCAAGTGTGCACCAGGTGACTGCTCCGGGCTGGCAGGTATCAGAAAAGAGGATAATTTCACCATTTTCAAGCTAAATGTAACATGTCTTGAACAACCAAATTTTGCTGCTCCCACTGGCACACAGTATAGGAGATTAAAACAAAAACGTGGACCAGCAGTTTTAGTACTTGAAAATTTTATTTTCTCAAATGAGCACCAACACATATTGTAAATATGACAAACAATACGCCTCCCTCTAATACTGAAGAACTATATACAATGTACAAATACATGAAAAGGTGAAAACCAATTATTTGAAAACAAACAATTGCATTTATTACTGAAGCAAATGACCTGAAAGAATATGCCAAAAAATAAAATTAAAATAAGATCAAAGAAATAAAAGTATACACAATTTGTAAACACAAGAGCATCGATAGACAGGCTGGTATTGGAAATATCGTCCTTTCGTTTTGTCAGTGGGAAAAGCATTCCCATTTCCTTATGAAAAACAAAACAAAGGATACATACAGATTGTAACTATGAGAATAGCTTATTTGTGGTTGTACCATACACAATGCCATTCTGCTTGCATTTAAATACGTTGGATTTTTTTTTTTTTCTGAATTCAAGATGATTTTGTTTCCCCTCTTCCGCTTATTCTTTTTAAACAGGATTCTGCAAAATCTATGTCTAAGGTAATTGTTTCTGAGCATTTAATTTCTGAGGCCTCTCACCTGGTGAGAAGAGCTCCTTCCCACTGAGCTGAGCTCTGGTTCTCGCCAATCCTTTTACCCAACCGGGTGTCCGGGTGTCACCTCTTCATCCACAAACTGGTTCACACGGAAACATGATGCTCCTCCCGAAACAAGGAAGTGCAGTGAAATGCATGATTAACACACTCTCACATACCAGTTAGAAAAAATGCATACAGAGAAAATTCTCACTTGATCGTCACAAGAACAACAGATTTCATTCGTAGGTGGTTTTTTTTCTGTACATTTTTAAATCGTGTGCACCAAAAACAGAGAATTAAAGAGCGTGCAACAGTTATTCAGCACTGAAAACAGCTCCTTGCTCAGCAAAACACAGTCCAGTGGTTTGTGCTGTTGGTCCACTTTGGGATAAACAGAGACCCAATGAATTAAAAATGAAGAAGGGGGAGAAGGGGGGAGGTTAAAGACAGAAAGGAAAACAAAAAAACCCCTTTACTGCCAGAGAGGTAAACTTTTATTCTAATTTGTTATGTAGCAGCCTGGTTTAAAAAACAAAACAAACCCCAAAAGAAAACCAGGATCCATGTCCAAAGACTTATGTTTTAGTTTAAAAACAACGACTAGTTAGAAATCTCCATCCTCCATCCCTGCTGCCCCCAAGCAACTGGAAACAGCGATTCAGAGGTCACAGCTGATATTCAATCCCGTTTTCTAAGTCTTGGTATCTACTTCACTCCAGCCAATACTGGTGCAAGAGAAAATTTCAGGCCTGGATCCTACAAACCAGATCTCCTCAGGAAAGTCGTGCCCAGACGGAGCCCCACCGGCTTCTCGTGGGACTGGCCGTGGGAGCACGAGCTGACACGGGGCTCAGGCTGCCGGACGGGACCTCCGGCGCCGAGTGAAGGCGTTTCAGCATGTAACGCCAGACGCCGGCGCGCTCCCCGAGTGCCTGGAGCTATCTCCCATCCCACACATCAGTACCTGCCCGGACCACGGCTGCTGTCCGTAACCCGGCCACCACCTGCGCCCGAGATGAATTCTGCCGGATGGAAGCAGGAGCGACTCCCCACTCCTGCCACGTCCAGAAGAAAAATGGATTGACTTAAGAGGACAACGTATATTATGATTTTTGCTTCCCTTTAAACATATTTTCCAACAAATACAGAAGGAAACAGGATCATTTATAAACAACAAAAAAGTGCTCTCAGGGAGGGGCTCTGAGAAAACAGCACCAAATATATTATTTTTTTAAAAAAATTAAATATTATTTACAAAAGTATATTTCACAAGATAATGGGGTTTTTTTTCTGCTTTGTATATATTATCATCTGAATATTTATTACAGGGATCAGGATTTCACACCAGATAATCCACCAGAGCAAAACAATTTAAAACTCAAGTCTGAGCTTTGGGGTAGATGGGGGTGATGTAAACTCCAGGGTGCACGCAGCTTGCCAGAGACGAGGCCGCCACATTAAAAAAAAAAAAAAAAAAAAGCAAAACTCGCTGCTGTTCGTGTTTTCTTGAGGCTGTCACCCAGGGAAAGCAGCACCAGGAGCACTCGGTGCTCTGCATTCAGGCATTGCCTGCCCAAATTTTCATGGCAGTTTCCGTGGGTCACATCTCCAGCTCAGAAAACAACGGTCCCACCTTGCTCACCCCGGTCACTAACGAACCGGCTACAGTCAACTCACACGACCAGAGGGATGCGGATAGTGAGGTTCTTTGGTTATGCTCTGAATAGATCACTCTACGAGTCATCAATTTAGCCTGCGCTGATCGCAGCAGCCACTAGCATACAGATCTGATGGTCCTGTCTGGTCACCAGCTCCCAACACTGCCATGTGTCTTAATACAGCAAGTCACAGATGAGTTAGCAGCGGACTAAGAAGTACTTCATATTTAATGGACACATAGCAGAGAACAAACGCCAATGAGCCTCACAAGCTCATTTTTCCCAATTTCCCTGTACAGTGTATTAAAGTCACTCTATAGATAATTCTCTAGGTGTTGGGGACGTTCACTGGCACACATATTTTTTTCATAGCAGGGCTCAAGACCAGATTCTCAGCAAGTGTGAATCTGTGGATGCTGATGGGACAAAACCAATTAAAATCAGATTAAGATCTTGCCGTATTTAAGCTTAGACTGGTTGCCATTAAAAGCATAACCCCTGTGAACAGTTAAACCCAGCCTGAACTGATGGATCATCGTCCTTTCGTGTCCCAAATACATGGATAAAAACATTTACATCTGGTAGCTCTCTGTAGTAACTGTTCTTATTTCTCAGAGCAGTCCTCTAGACAGGCCTACCTTTTATATTGCTTTTTTATAGGCGATCACTCTAAATACCACCATAAAACCATGAGCCCATGTGTGCTCTTTTTCTCAACCTCTTATCAATGATTTGGGGTTATCCCTTACTTCTCCCAGCTCCAACCAGCTCCCCTTAAAGGCTGCGTATCTGGGGAGACTGAAGAGCTCTCCAAAAAACACAGATTACTTCCCACTAGCCAAAACCCAATAAATTGTCATGGATCACCAACCAAAGGACAGGAAAATGGGACCAGGCCAGTGCCAAAGTCAACAAGATAGAGGGTACTGCAGAGCTTTTGATTTCTACTAGATTTTTATCACTGAAGGGAACGTGGATGATGGAAGCAGAGACGATCAGAAACGAAAGCTGAACCAACTGTTACACAGCCACAGCAGAAAGGGTGAAGGCAGAAGCTACCTGCTAACAGCTAGCCACAAACCGAGTCAAGCCCGTCCACTGCAGGAGCTGCGACCAGCCTCCATCTCGCGTCTTCCTCCACGGTTGTAAAGTGGTTCAAGAGAAAAAACAGCCTTTGCTCAGATGGGCCATCAGGTTTGGGTTTCAGCACAAGGACCCAACACATAAAGCCTACCCTGACCCATAAGTAGCGTCTCTGCTCACATCCCCTTCATTTAACAGCAAATTACTTTCTCACCACCAGCCCTCCATCCTGATCCCCAGCTAACTGAGAGTATCTGGGGGGGGCAAGCGACAACAGCTCCAAAGCTTCGGTTTCATAAGGAGTTACAAACCCCTGCACAATACTCTTTCCTTCTGGATTAAGAAAGATTTCCCCCAGTGGATTAACCTACTTGAAAGAATTCCACAAACAAAAAGAAAATTCACTCAGAGAGATAAACCTAATTCGGTTAAATAGTCTTGAGTTATGCACCAGATACTGGCTGGACTGTTGCAGAGCAAACTTCACATTGTCGTTTTCGTCTAACGCAGCTCCCCTCTCACACACGATTCCCCTTCCCTACCAACCACCTCGGGAAGGTCCACACTAATTAAAATGAAAACATTAAAATGGGAAGGACTTGTCCCTTGCTGTTATGATGCCCACATCCACCCCTCCCCTACAAAATCCAAGGCATGGATGATTTCAAGGGTAGGGGGAAGATGTTTAGTTTCTTTCTTCTTTCCCAACCCCCTGTGCCTGCAACAGGCTTCTGGGAGTGGGAAAAGGGGAGAAGATTTTGGGGAGGATACCTCATGGCTTGAAATATCCACCTGTGCAATACTGCTACAACTGCCAGGCTCCTCTGCTCCCTCCTCTCCCCACACTCCCACCATTTCTCTGCCAGGCTCCGAGACTGGAGCTGATGGCTGTGGCCTGGGATTTAAGAAAAGGATTCTGTAACAGCATTTTCCTGCTCGCACTTGTGAAGGATTGGTAAAAGACCCCCAAGGATGCTCAGTGGAGGCCGGGAAATCTAGGACTACCCTGTGTTACTAAGTTTGTCCTCATCCTCCTCTACATGATTTCCTCTTTCTTGCCAAGCACGTGCCTTTTTTCCTCCCCGTCATATATTCTAAGCTGCAGCTCCAACCCCCTTGTGCCTTAAAGCGGTTTTCTCCTCCTCTCTGAAGGGCTCAAGAGTCAGGATTTGGTTTCTCCAGCTGTGAGGATGCTCCCCACAGCTGTGTTCTGGTGGGATGTTTGGCCTACCTACCCTGAAACAGCAAGAAAAAGGAGAGGCAGGGAATCTCTCCAGCCTTCAGGTCCACCTCTCCCCACCCCCCCCAAACAACAAGTTCATAAATGGCAAACAAAACACAGATTTGCGATTAGCTTGCGGGGGGAACTGGTTATGACTTGTGCTCAGCCAGCTTAGACTGAAGCTCCACTGATGGAGCAGCGGTTTTACGATTCAGAGAGAACGCAGCCGTGAGGTATTTTTCTGTCCATTTAGACAAGTAGATAGTTTCAAGCCTTGGTTAACCAGGACTTAAAGGAGAAGTACAGTTTCAACTTCTGATGACTTCCCTTTGGGCCCACTCCCCACCCCCTATCACCTTCTCCTGCCCAAAACTCGGGTCTTCCTCCCGCACCGAGACCTTCTGGTAAAATGCCACCACAGAGCCAACTTCAGTTTGTACTTAAACATTCGTCAACATGGAATGGCTGTCGGGCATTCGGTGCATTCTCTTAGCCAACGCCAGAACAGAGAGAGAAGCAGCCAGGGTCAACTCACAAACAGATACAAAGCAAAGAGACAGAGAGACAGAAATTTAGAGGCCAGTCACCAATAAAGATGGAGAAGGGTGTGAAGATGCTCCCAAATTGCAGAGCCTCTAAATGCATGGAACCAAGCGTTCAGTCACTCTCTCACTCTTGGATATAATGTTCGGTTGGATGGCATTCTCTTACACGCTGGTAGGGCTGGGCTCTTTCCATTCAATCCCAGCCATTATCCTTGATCATGTGAGCTAGTTCAATGATGTATTTGCCTTCTTTATACTTCTGGCTGCTTTCAAAAGCGTGTTCCTAAAAAACAAAAAAGGAGAAAGAATGAGATCAAGATGGTATCTGAAGGTAAAGTCTCAGTTACCAATCAGATCTGGGAATACTGGTACAAGTCTTAGCCTTCTCTACAGAGTAAAACAGTCAAACTGCAGGTCCTACTGTTGACTTTCAGCAAAATTACGTTGGAAGAATCTTAAATCCTGCTTCTAGCTGTCTTTACAGGCTGGGAAAAAAGAACAATCAGCACCATGTAAATGTGCAGCTTTCTGCAGGCCAACGGCAACTGCTCCTTGAACTACGCTTTAGGAATCATCGGTGATAAAAATCCACTTCTCTCTAGGGTGGTCTGAGAATTTATTAATGTTTGCTAAGAATACAGAGGTCCTTTAATGACACATGCTGTAAAAGCACTACCATCAGGAACGAGATGGATTATGGTAAACTTCTCGAGGGACGAGAAGGACCCACTCCATGCAGACGGGTGCCTGCAGCTGCAGAAACACGCAGTGCTTCAACACTGCAGAACTGCAGAGGTAAAGAAATCTACGGGATCCCTAGCCGGGAGGGACTCCCGTTATTGAGGCTGCATCCTTAAAAGCAGTTCAGTTCTGCTCAGGTGTGTGTGCATGTAATGCATCGGAAATAATGTAATTCTATTGCTGGAGAGGCCTGGGCTACGTTTATGAAATTTTGTAGTTTTACAATAAACTCAATTTATGTACTTAGTGTCCTTCTCCGTTCGTGAGATCCATGCTGTGTTTCTGCATGAATTCCTACCGCATCAATTTTTGATGCTTTACTTTTTATAGCCTTTCAACTGATTTATTAAAGAATATTTCTGTCCAGAGGCCACAGATAGAACGTATGTTTTGTTTAGACACTGGTCAAAATGTTTTGACAAACAAGTACACTGTGTGCCTCCTGAAGCAGAAATCAGGATGTAGCATAAGGCTTTATTTGAAGATAATTGAATCTATGAAGAGCAAGAGACAGCAAACAGATAAACTCATATTCAATAGCATTTCCAGTGGGAAGGATGCAGGATTAACAGTACATGGATCATTCTAGTATTCTGATATCGTTTGGGAAAAAAGACAACACTGATTGAAGTTATCCTCATTTATCCATAGGAAAAACAAACAATACTGATACTCACATATTTCCAACCCAGTGTGGTTTTGCAGTTTTCACAGTAAATATCTGCAACCGCATGTAATCCTGTTAATAACACCCGCTCCTCTGCAGGGCCACAACCCACATTAACTCTGGGGAGAAAGGAGAGATGCTCCCTATTAGTGTGCCACGTCAAGATGCTACAAAGAAGCTGACAGCGATGTTACTGGAGTATTTGAAAACATAAGCAGGAGGTTCAGGATACTGAATACCACAGCTGTGCCCAAACCAAAGATTTCTTGCAGTTCCCAAACAGAATGAAAAGGTAAACCAGAATTTTTATTCAACTAAAAATTCTATAAAGCTTTGAAAAGAAGATTAATAATGTTCTAGTAAATTGCACTAATTATGCATTTGAGAAAGATTTTCGTTTTCAAGTTGATAAAACGGTACTTTTACTTTCCCAAATGGAAACTTGAAAAATGGAACTGAAATCAGCAGTTCTTCCAAAAGACATCCCAGCAGTGATCTCACCAAAGCTATTTTCAGTTATTGGGAAAATTATACTCAATTTTTATGCTAGCTCTAAAAAGTAAGTTCATATATAGATATTTACTCTCTACATTTATGAAACTTTTGACTCTTTGGCCCAACTACGTTCTCTGAGAAGAGAATGAGTCATCTGTTAGCTCTTATTTCTCAATCTGATGACGAAAAAACCACCTTTTCCTAGCTGCTTATCTGAAACCTCAATATAAAATCAAATATGAATCAGTGCTGCTTCCTGCCTCTTTCTCCAACCATTTTCAGCAAGCTCCCAAGTCTCGGGCAGAGGTTTTCTAAAGGCAGGCTATCCTTTGTTTTCTTCTTCATGAGAGTTTTCTTAATTCTAAGAGATGTGGAGGTGACATGTACAAAGTTATACTCACACTGAATTGAAGAGGTATGCTCGTCCTTGGCTTCCTTGAAAGGACTGAAAGGCAAGAAAATAAAATTCAGTTGGCTGGTTGATAGCAACAAGGCTAAACCAGGACCTGCCCTCAATGACTGCATTAACGGTAGTTATAGCAACTGTTAGCCAGGGCCTGAGAAACGCACATCGCTACAGTCTTGGAGATGGAAAGAGCACAAAGCAAAATGTCAGGAGATGAGCACTGATAAACAGAGGTCTTATCCTGCAGACGGGAAGGGAGCAGCTGCCTCCAGTTCGAACGCCTGCCCATTTCACAAGGCGTACTGGCCGCCCACACCTGACATTACCAGCATTTCCAGCGCTGTGCAAGCCCAACGTGCTTTTCAATAGCTAACCTGGTTTCTCTCTTATATCCCAGCAACGTCTATTTCCCCCCTTTCAGTTCTGTTTATGAATTTCACACTGCTGCCTCGCAGCCTTACCTAACACAGCCTTGCTGCCAAATATTGATTTGAATCTCTTTTCTAAACCCAAGGTGCTCACGGAGGCTTCCTGTTGCACTGCCACAGTTTTGAAACATCGCCGTTGCACTTGCTGGCACGTGAATTCCCCTTAGGAAGACCGCACAGAGGGATGCTAAACCACACTGAGATTGGGACCTATCTGTGCAAGGTGCTGTGCACACAAATACAACCTCTACTCTAGTGATTTTACAAAAGACCTTAACCTTGCTGAGGTGTCTGCAAGCCTTCATATGCCCACTGATGCCAGGGAGATCTTCAGGACTGGATGTCAACGTAGGACAAGATACAACTAGATAGAGATGGACAAGAGAGAACCACATAGCAGCAAAAACACACCAGATAATCACCCATCACGACACATCCTCTCTGGCCCACGTTTACTCGGGATCTTAAAGCATCACCATGAAAGGGCAGCGTTTCGATGACAGCGGGGCAATGCCAGCCCAGCAGGACACTCCAGGTAGCCAGGACACTTCCAAGAGCCAGCGGGCTCCATTTGTGTCAAGTCTGTAACATTACCCTGTGACGGTGCCTTGCTTACAAGAGCTGGCTCACAGACAGCGAGTGCTGCCTGCACTTTTAATGTACTTTGACAAGCACACACAGAATTAAACATTTGGTGCTTATGAGCAAGAGCACAGTTGCTCTCTGCACACAAGTTACCTTATGAGATACCTCGGGGAATGTGTGCGCTGAGGGGCAAGGAGCTGGGGAAGTCAAAGAGCAGCTTTTCTGGACCATTTAATCCTTTACCTTGCACCTTACCAGGAACCTTGGAATATTTAATGGTTTTCTTAAAACCTCAGCTTCTACAGATAAGCAATGATTTCAGACTAAATACCCTTAGAAAGGGGGAGACAGAGCTTTGAAAGAAAAGAGAAACATTTGAGGTTTAACATCCCTGGCCCACTAACATTGGTCATTTGTTAAGAGTGACCCGACCCTGGGGCAGCACAAATGTGCTCTCCCTGTGTGACATGAAGCCGTCCTCGGGAGGTCCCTGTCCTTCCCAGGTTGTCCCCTTCCCTCAGCCCAGCCCTAGGGATGCACCCCTACGCCCGCCCAACCGGTGTGTCACAGAGAAGCAAAGTCAAAGCCATGCCCGAGAACCAGCAAGCCTGCGCATGGATCTGCACCACATTTCTTACATCCACACATCTGCATTAGCCGACTGCCTCCTGCCGCCTCTGCACTGGGGAGGCTGCTGCCCATTTCCACCTAACGGTCCTAATTCCCAGAGCTGGGGTACCAACCCATCAGCTCCAGCGAGTATTTTGTGGGTGCTGCCTGGGGTAACGGCAAGCAGCTCTGTAACAGCCTGTGAGATGGTCTCTCCATCATGAGTCCTGTTCATGTGAAAGGCAGAGATGGAAAATTCACTCACCAGCAGGAGAGAACAAAACACATTAAAGGCATGATTTAAAGCTGCCCTGACAAGAGAACAAGTACAGCCTGTCACGGTGTCTAGCCTGGTGCCCTTCTTGGTGTCAAGGTACTCTCTAGAAGTGGTGAAGGCTAGCGAGCTTCTGATGGGAAGATCCCCAATTGCAAAAGCCTCCTTACACGGAGCAGAGGCACCTCTGTGGGCAAACACAACGCCACGGGGCATGTGGGCAGGGAGCCGCATCCAGCGATGAAAGCTGCCTGTGAGGTCTGGATGGCAGCAAGGGCTCTGCCAGCTATAAAGTTGCTGCCTGGCAAAAGAACTGACTCAGTCCTGGAGGAATAACTGTTCTTCAGAGGAATCTGAAGCCCAATATTAGTAGCCACCCGGGGCACAGAAGAGCCACTCTGGATTCAGAGAGGACGCCTGAGGCACTTGGGTATCTCTTTCACTCAGACAATAGCAGTGCCCTGAGGAATGCCTCTCTTCTTGGGCAGGAATTAAATAGGACACACGGCTCAAGCATGTTTGTATAATTGCATTTATTAGAGAAGCTTCTTTTAATCCTTCTGCAGCACTCAAGTTCTTTATTATTGTTACTGTCAGCTAGCTGATAACCCACATGCCAACTAGGTCTAGCCTGACTGCTACAAAACACACAGCGTGTTGTTTCAGCGTCCTGTGTGGCAAAGTAGGGACTGACACAAAGCTGATGCCCCCCAGGACAGAAAGAAGAGTCCAGGCCAGACCCCTGCAATGCTCTCTCTACCATGCCACAGCGAACAGCAGGGGCATCAGCTGTCCATGCTGCAGAAGAGGGACACCAGCCTGGAAGGATGGACTGCGGATAAACAGAAGGTCCCACAGCAACATGTGTGCCATCAAAGCAAAATGAAAGCAGATGAAGCTTGCTAACCATCCAGTCCTTCCCAGTAAATACTTTTCCATAAACACCAAAGTGACTAAGTTTGCCAATAACAACAACCATGGGAGCAAAGTTTTTATTGGTACAGAAATAGGATTTTCCATTACTGCTGTACAAAGGCCTGTCTTTAATAAACAACAAAACCAACTCCATCAGCTTTGTGTTCAGGGCTCACTGGACACTATTCCAGCCCACTCCCAGGGGACAGTAGCATCCTTTCAGAGGTGCCCTTCCTTCCAGCTCAAGCCAGCACTTTAGGGCATCTAAGGGTGGTCACTGCAAAAAAAAAAATCCCATTAATTATCTCCTGCCCAAGCAGAACTTTTCGACATACCACTGTTCAGCTTTCAGTACTGCTGCCTGTATTAATATTCACCCTCCAGCTAGCTAAGGATTTGGCAAATCATACGAGAAGTGAGAAAGGTCTGGCAACCACGTTAAGTTCACCAGTGCATTTGCTCTCTGCAAGACTGAGCTGACTATATCACTGTATCGTTATAACGGTAGCACGGGCAGGTTTTATCTAGCTATTGTAACCTCAACATTTTCTGAAGACGTTCCTTCTCTTCTGGCACTCCAGAGAAATTGGCACATGCTGTGACGGGCACTATGAAATCAGAAGAAACAGATCTATTTATACACAAACAGATGTTCTTTGCTTTTAGGTTAGCTTTTTTTAAAAAAAGAAGCACACAAAGAGATTTCCACAACACGCTTGGTTTTCCCTGAACAGTGACAGTCAGCAGTAAGACCTACTTTCTATGCTATGCATCTTCTCTATGTAGATTTTCTTGATATACATTCAAAGGTGCATCTCACACGCGTGCTTATAAATCCAGACTTATTCTCTAAAACAACAGCTCCCGGCATCACTTTCCAGCTGAAAGAAACAGAAAGGATTTTTTTGTTGTTGTTTCCCATCAAAAGCCCAAGCACATATTTTTCTCTGCACTATTAACACTCAATGTCTGGCTGGAAACACATCTGTATATGCCAGCAATAGAGCTCTCCCTCCCCGTCCTGCCTGAGCCCTCTAAAAAACAATACATGCTTTTGAGATGTGCAATACACAACAGCTTTCTCCTCCTGACTACTCCCAGTTCAAAAACCTTCCCTGCTCCTGGGTGCTCCACTCAGCACAGAGGCATCTAAAAGCTGTAGGGCCTAAGGAGCATTGATTCGAGTACCCAGGTGGGAAACCACCGGCCTGGAGTCAGCTATTTGGCTGCAGATCCTCGCCTGCCAAGCTGCCTCTCGTTATGGCAGAAGCTCCATGTTAAGATGCTTTTGGCAGCTGCTCTGGGTTTAAGAAGTTCCTATCACCCAATTTACAGACACTCATTATGGCCCCCTCAGCTGTGCTGATTCCAAATTAGATCTGGCAAAATCGTTATTTTTAAAAACAAATACTTGGTGGGGGGTGGGTGGATTTGAAGGAATTAGCTTTTTCTCCTTGTGCCGTATCATGGATCCAGTTTAAAGGGCAATCACACAGACTATTTAATAATCACAGTATGGGGGCAGACACAAATCGTTGAGAGTAGGAAGTTCTCAAAACTAAATTTGCTGGCAAAGAACCACAGTGCAGAACTGCAGCTCTAGTGAGAGACAGTCTGCAGGATAGGGAGTTTGGGTTTCACAGACACTGTTAAACCAGATCTGCCGCAGAAGGAAGCGTAACACGCAGCCAGCATCTAAGAAGTGCCAGCTCCTTTGTGGCAGACACGTTCTGTTCGCTAGAGATGGACTCAGCCTGTAAGACTCAAAGCTGAATCCTTCTATCTTCAACACCCATGACCTTGGGAGCTGTCAGTTTAGTTCAGTCCATTTGTTATATTCTGGCCTCAATCTGAAGTGCTGAATCTACCATTCTGTTTGCTCTGAGCAAGATGCATGGCTCCTTCAGAGCCTTCTTCAGCGGAGCAACAGCACGCAGACAACCACAGATGCAGAGAAGGGCTATGCCCCTCCATCGCTCCAGCCTATTTCATGTTCCACCTGCCTTCCTACCGCCATCAGACCTTTGCACTTGCAAATTCCTGCTACTGGTGACCACTGGAGGCACAGAAGGAAATTTTGACATTCAATCAGTACAGCCAGGGAAAGGCATGAATTCTGAATGTGCTCCAAACACGCCTACACACCATACCCCTTTTCCCTGGTACCTACAGCTTCTCATTCACTGCACAGCCCACTCAGCAGTTCCACACGCTGAACAGATGATAGGATTAATACCCCAAGTCTTTGTGACGGCATTCGACAATAGGCTCAACACAAAAAGAGCTGGCTAGAATCATCTGGAAAAATAGGAAGCAGTTGCCAGGACTAAATGGCTACTGCAGACTGCGGCAGAGAAAACCCCCACTTACCTATATCCAGCTGGCAGCCTTTTAAGAAACCAATAAAACAGAAATGAAAAGGCAACTGGTCCCAAAGAGGTACAAGGGAAAAGAGGAACAGAGTGTGCCCCTCCACGCTACGCTCTTGAAAGCTACAAATTGTTCTCACTGCAAGGATCAAACAGGAACAGAGGGCCAAAGCCACCACCAGAGATCAACGGCAGTCAGCACGTCCTAGGCAATGCGAAACGGTAGCATCAGGAGAAGCCAAATGAACACAGCCATCTGGACTCATCAAAAAAAGGACATGTTTTCTGGGCTTGTGATATCCCCACTGGGACAGAGCAACTCAGTGAGTAAGAGACACAGTATTAGGAACTCCCGGGTTTAAGAGGCACTGAAGTCTGTGGGAGAAAAGTTAATCCAACGATCTATTCAGAGATAGCTCCATCATCACTTATTTCCCACCTACATGTACAACTTTTGTTTTTAAGTTACTACATTTGCACAACACTGACAGTATGTATTCTTGCTGCTGATTTAACTCTTAAGCGCGTAAGGATGAGATGTTCTCATAAAATACAATCTGAAGAGGGAAAGGAGACCTTCAAGTATGACCACAGCGTGATATCAACCCGACTGGAGTGCATACAAGTTTGCGTATAAAGGTATGCTCCAAAACACAGGTTCTCCTCACACTCCTCCCACTAGCTTAACCCCAATTCCTATCAGCTGCTATCCCACCTAACAACCAACATCACACAGAAAGCTCTGCCTTAATGGCACCTTTCAAACCCTATTAATTATGGCAACAATGATTTGATTAAAAAGATAAGTCCTGCAATGTGTTTAGAGGAACCGCTATGCCTGGTAACAGCACTAGGTGCATGATGTCTCTAAGAGGAGGTTACTTGTGAGTCACTGCACAGTGGAAAGTAAGTTGGGAGAATTTGAAAATACCTGCTGTAGATTCTGGGGGCTGCGTTAGACGGTGCGAGCCATTTCAACCATCTACTTGCATCATATTTAAAGCATTTCCCAAGGGAGCATGAGTTCAATTACGTGGTCCCTGTATCTGCACAGGCTACAGACCTCCTCAGGGTTCATTAATTCTACCTTGTTCTTCCTCGCAGAAGGGACAGTCAATGATCAGATTAAACTGAGATTCAATTTTGCTCTGATTATGCAAGACACAGACCCATGTCAAGGGAACCAGTTACATTATTCCACCTCGTGCACAGATGTGACCTTACTCTGTTCAAACGGTGTTCCTGAGTTTTAATTGAGTTTTAACATGGCTCCTTAATGCTATTTAAAGCCAAAGGTCGATATGGAATTAGTGGACCAAACTCATCTCTGAAGTAATTCAATTAATTCAGCACGGCATTATTCCCCAGCAGTTTACGGTGCCGTGCGATTACACAGTGAATAACTACAAGGCTGCCGTGTTTCATCCTAGGAACAGCTACATCTGAGGAGTTTTACACTGTGTTTATGTCTCAGGTTATGTAGTCTGTGAGAAGGAAGGTGCACAGGCTGGAAAGATGAAAGACATTACTACTTTTTTTTTTTCTTGTGATGGGAGATGTTATTACAGTTTTTCATTCTGCCTCCTGGCAGCAGCAGGTGTTCATTCAACCCCCTCGTTCCCTCCACACCCGACACAAGCAGAGGCGAGCTGTGTTTCTGATAAGAGCCTTTTGTCCTAACAGGAACCAACTCAGCACTTTCACCGCACAGGATAGGCGGGGAGAGACTGCAGCTAGACAGTGCAAAAGGTCTGAACACACACCCGCAAAAATACCAGCGGGCTATCCCAACTGGCATCACCTCCACCTCCCGTGAAATAAATTCTCTGCTGCTCTGAAAAGGCTGTACGATGGCTCTGTCAGGGAAAAGGTCAATGTAATGGAGCAAATTATCAGTGACTGAAGAACCTCATGCTTCTGCTATATCCCACTTTTTGGGGGGAAGCATCGATTCCTGCTTTGCGTGCGAGAGGAGAACCTCACTCCTCGGAACGGTTTCACGTTGCAGAAGCAACACTGCACAAGCTGGGTCTAAGCCCTCTACCCCCTGCGCCACAACCAGAAGAGACCAAAGGGCAGACTCTCCAAAGAGGCTGAAAGAAGTCAGCCCTCGCTGCCAGGTGAAGCCATCTTCAGACCTACTCAAACCTACAAGAGCCCTTTAGCATGCACACAGCTTTCCCATCGGACTCTGCTGTGCTCTGAAATCCAAGTGTTCCAGTGCCACATGCCAGCCTCCTCCCTCTCGATCCTTAAAATACTCAGCTTGACTCAAAATTCAGGCAAAGTAAAGTAGTGGTTGAATTTTATTGTTATTTTTTTAATAGGAACTTAAAACAGGTTTTTTGTTGTGGTTTTTTTTTTTAGTGAGATTCTCTCATCTTTTCATGTTTCTAGGAGCTGAAACTAAGAAAAATCAGCACTGTTCACAAGATGCCCCAAAATGCTAAGGAAAACGTATCTTGAAGCACAAGAAGGTATTTGGTGCACACTCTGCAGTGTTATCTCCGCAACATCAACGCTGCTCAGGAAGACGGAAAACAAGCGGGACCGTACAGATGCCCGCTCCCGTCAGAAGCGAGCGACGAAACGCTGCTCTGTCCTGTTCATCGGAGCGGTTCTCCAACACACGTCAGCGCAACACAAAGGTGACACCAATGCTCCGATGGGGCTGTGTTGCTCCCAGGCAGACAGGCTGTACAAACTGATTTAAATGGATCAGGATCCAGGAGCAAATTCCCAGTTATTAATTCATGTGTCAGTATGACTGTCCATTATCACCAGAGGGGAGAGCAAGAGATTTCTTTCAAAGGGAAATTTTATATTGCAGCTGCAGAGGAGAGATCTCTTTGGAAGCATTACAATTAATGAAGACCAGTATTTAGAGAAATACAAATTGCCTAAAATTGAGGTTTTCGTTTTTCCTCAAGCGCACATTTCAAACACAATTTAAGCCACCACTCTACTAAGTGAAAGCCTGAGCAAAGCTCTGTAAAGCATGTCAAAATTCAGAAAGTAGTTGCAAACTGCTCTGTCCCCTTGTCCCTCCAATGTGCCTGGCAGGCTCCCCTCCAGACTTCGACTCAGTTCAAATGCAACACTGTGAAGTCTCATCATGTTATCCCGAGTTCTGTGCTATTCAGCCTCCTTATTAAAGCCCTGGGCTCCTGGACTCCGCCATTTATTTTTAAATGTGTTTCTAGCCCACACAGTTCAAAGTGAAATTTCAAAATGTGAATGCTAAAGGCACAAACAACTGAAGGCAAATAAAAAATACACCAAATTTATTACATCTATAAAACTTCACAATATTTTGGGGCTTCTCTTGTGATTTTGATGGTCTCTGGTTGTTGCTGCTGCTGTTGTGCTTCAAAACTTGGCTTTAAGATGAAAAAGGATGGAAATACTGTGGGAAACAAAGCAGACGCAGTATTTACTTTTGAATGCAATTACTCCGATTTATTCAGGGGGCACACAAAATCAGAGCAGCTTCAGGAGACAGATCCCTCTCTTCTCTGCAGCTCAAGCAGAGGGGATATATGCGTGTGACTAAGAGTCCTGCAGCCCCACGAGAGCAGGGAGCACGGGCACTGCATGAAGGAGTGACCTCTCCCTTCCTCTCCTGTTCGGCTTCCCTCTGCCAAAGGAAAATCCATTCTTGCATTAACGCAGCACCGCTTCTGCGAGCATGGATGGCTGCCACGTGCCCTTGCTTCAGATCAAGGATTCAAGACCTACCAGAGGCCTTGCAGATAGTAAAGGAATTTAGCAGGTTCTTTGAGCAGGTCTAGTTTTCTTCTTGTGGAGCGTACACGTTGTCTCCAGTCCTTCCCCTGCCTCTTACTGCCAGGAACAAAATGCTGTATAATAGGAATTTACAGTGCAGGTAAAACTCTATCTCGTGGGAAACCGATCTCTTTTGGGGGGGAAGAGTTAAGAGAGATCTAGGCTTTTCTAATGATCTCCACAAACTTCTGGAACTACGTATGTATTGACACCAGACTGTTTAATCAGGCAAAAATAAGAGCATTGCCTAAAGAGCATTCATAACCCCACAGGAACAACGAGGGAGGAGAAAAAGATAGGCACGTGTCTTAAGAGATCGGCTTTATTTCCCACAGAGCACTCCAAATGATAAGCCAAGCCACTCTGCGGAAATGGCATTGGATTAGAGAAAGCAAGCCCCAAATTCATGTCCACAGAGAGACCATGGGTTAGTTCCTGCTGGATGACAAGTAGAAGACCACCTGCACCAGAAGACCAACATTTACCCAACATTAAAACAAGGAAAACTACCAAGGTATGCCTTCTGGCAGAAGCAATGTTTATTCACATGAAGTGCACTGAGCTCCTCACAGAAGCACTGCCATGAGCCCTGGAGAAGAGCAGGCCATCTCCTACACACCGTGTCTGAAAGGAGATGGTAAACTCCACATTCACTGTTTGATCTAGATGACATGGGATAGGAGAAGGAAATTAAAATCCTTATCTTCCAGGTCTTCGTGCTGGGCCTGGGGCTGGTTAACCCTGCTGGTTAACCCTGATCTTCCACCTCTGTGGCTTCATTCCCAAAGACACCAGCATTCCCAGATCTGCAGGAAGTTCAAGGGAGTTGAGATGAGTCTGGCATCTCTGGCACTTAAGCTATCAGCGACAACCATCGAATGCATTTTGGTATGTAGAAGGGCAATATGGAAAGAAGCACTTTGTTTATACTGTAAAAACTACAGGAAATGAAAACAAAGTCCAGTGGTGTCTTCCTGGATGCAAAGAGATGAAAAATCCATTTTATTCTGGTGATTCTGCAATTGCTACAGGAGTAGCTGTGGGGTTTTCCCCCCATTTTTGAGTGCTGCTGTCTTCCTGTAGGGTGATGCCAGCCCAAAGCATCCAACAATCAAGTCATTTAAAAAAAAAAAAAAAAAAGAGTGGCAGGGGTAAAGCCCTTTCTTTCCACATTAATTATTACTACTGTATAGGTTTTAGAGATAAACACAAGACAGAACCAGGATGGAAAATGGAAACTGCTAATGCAACAAGTTATTTAATTAGCAGCATAATAGGGACTGTCTGTGTATCAGTGGAACACTGTATTCCATTAATACAACCGCTAAGCTCACAATAGCACTGATGCTGACAGTGAGAGCACGCTTGCTTTTCAGCAAAAGCAGATCGGTCCAGGGCAGCAGCTCTTCTGTGTCTCTGGGTAAGATCCACTGCAGTGAGATGAAGCCATCATATGTACAACCTCACTGCTAAGAAGGTTCATCAAAAGTTATCCTTTGTTGTTCAATCTGTTGTCTAAATTCTAAATGTTTGTCTCTACTGTAAAAGGAGTGTTGTGGTACTGAAATTTATTATATTACTGTGGATATGGAAACTGAACAAAGATGTGTGCGCCAGAGGACAGGTCAGAGTGCAGGAGAGGCTCAGCCTCTTACAGATTTGAAGCAGACCCACGTGTACCCATTCCTACATTTCTCCCCAGCCTCCCCTCTCAGAGCTGAGTTGGAATCAAGGTGTTTGTATTTGAGATACTCCATAAGCAGCTAAGCTTAACCTGATTTTAACTCATTCCTTCCGTGGCAATCACTGCTGAAAGGAAAGGTATCACTGGAAATCTTCAAATTCCACGTTTCAGGAAAAGACAGCCTCAATTTCTACCTTCATTATTGCTACTTATTCTGACGGTTGTGATTTCCACGCAAACACAGAGTATTTTAAGAGGGGGGGACTCTGAGTGGAGTTTCCTTGTGTGCTCGAGCTTCAATCCTTGCCCGTTTCAGTTCTCCTGGCTGAGAAAAACTGTCAGGCCAAATACCTCCAACAGACACTGAGATCCCTCTCCAGGAGAGGCCAGACTCTAGAGAGATGTGCTTCTTGCTGGCAGACATAACAGCTCCCCTAAAACTGATGTGAAGCCCTGACAGCATTTCCTGCTACTATAAAATGAGACTCTCTGAGAGGTCTCAGAGTTGTGAGACCCCTATCTGCGTTTTTCCTGGGTTTGTTCTTACAGCTATAAAATCAGATTAAAAGTACACACCTGCATGGGAAGTTCATAGGGCAGGTCGCCCCATCAGCAAGCCTTCGAGCCTGCTGCCATTTCCTCCTCTTCCAACTGCATGGGCCAACAACTGAAACACCCAATGAGCCCAGGAAGGCTCAGACCTGACCGACTCCGTGCTCCAGTTGTTCAGGATTTGCAGCAGTTGCAGCAAAACCCCTGATGATTCACTGTCCTTCGTCCCTGGCAGTTCCCTGGATAATAAATGGGAACAATATTTTATTTATGCCCAGGTCATCAATTCTAAGGCAGAGGAAGCAGCAGATGAAAGGAGAGTTATTTCCATAAAGAAATGATGGATTAGAAAAATCCATTTTTACTCTGTCCCTCCTCCCTGACAGGGAATTCTAAACTGTTTTGAATTATTACCATTTTCAGTCTTTTTTGGAACAGAAGGAAATATTTTAAAATCACATATCAATTAATTGCTGTATAAACACAGTTATACAAGGAGGTACAAATTACCTTGGACTTTTTCTATTAAACAACCACATCCTAAGAGGCTTGATCCTGACTGTCTTCAGATCCCATTACAGACAGTAGGAACTGAGGGAGCACTGTAACTTGTAGGGTAAACCCCAGAGGAAGCAATTACACAAGACAGAAAGATCTAATTTAGGTAGCTGTACTATGGAATAGGTATTACAAATACTCATTACGCAGCTCTGGTTTCATAGCCTGACTTTTTCCTGCAAAAGGCATTTCTGTTTGTTTATTCCCTCTCAAATAAAGGCTTCTCAGAGCTGATGAAAGGTACTCAAATGACAGCCTTTGAGACCCACTCCCCTCCTCCATGCTGCAATACAGGCCAGCAACAGCAAGGACGGCAAACACCAATCTGTCTGGTAAAGGTGTCCTGGGGACGAGAGTGATTGCACGAGTTCATCTCTGCCCAATCAACGCTCAATCTCCTGGTCGAGATGTTGAAGGAAAAAGCTGCATTTAACAACTTCAGTGACACATTGTTCTACTGAGAACTGAAGTCCCCTCAACCTGCATTTAATTTTAAACTTCATGGAAGCCAAGAACTACAAGATACCTTACCACAAGTTCACAGCAGTGAAATAGGAAGCTAAAAAAACCACTCTAATGACTTCTTACGGAACGGCTTTGCTGTTCATCACTTACAGCTTGAACTCCAGCAATACTTGCAATTAAGAGCAAGCTCTGAATAATACCTAGAAGTGACAATTCATTAGGGAACAAGAGCTGAAAAGCAGGATCCAAAAAACTACTGGACAGCTGCTAGAAATGTGCATAAAATTGATAAACCTGGTACATAAAGAGCTTACAGCAAATAAATGAACAGAAGCTTACTGTGCGGTGCTGAGCCAGTAAGACTAATACAATTATGAAATGTGTACGCTGTGAAGATGTTACTGCCGTATACTGCTGAGCTTGAGGCTGGAACAATGAGACCAGCCCTGTTTCCATTCCTAAGAAGATGCTGAAACACTAAAGATGTAGAAAAGAACCACAAAAGTGATATAGAACTGGAAAAAATAACATTTCATCATGACAAAGTTGAATCCATTTAGCCTATCAAAAAAGTGATCCAGAGTTACTGTATACCAGAACCTTTTATATGGAGAAACAGTAGGTCCTATACCTCTATTTCATTAGCAAAAGAAAGAAAGTAACACCCAATGGTGGGAAGCACAAGCCAGACAAATCTAAATTCAAAGTCTCCAATTTTTAATAGTAAGGATGATTAACCACTGGAAAAAATGACCAAGGGGAGCAGTGAATTTTCCCTCTTGAAGTCTTCAAATCAAGACTAAATGCTTTTTCTGAAAGACATGCTGCAATCATGATGAAATCCGCTGGCCCACGCTCTAGAGGAGGTCAGATGTGATGATGTGATAGCTCATCCTGGACTTAAGAGTTCATTACCATGAAGCTGGGAACTTAAATTTGTATTTGGGAAGAAACGAGATCTACTTTTAAAGCAAGAAGAAACCCCATGTAATGAAAAACAGCAAGAACTTTACCCATGACAAGTAAATACTCACCTCACCCCACACACAGTGTTTTCCTATGATGGAAATGCAGGATTTTCACTTGACTAGTCTTGGACGCTTACTAAATACCTCTTTCTTTTTCCGTTAGATTCAAGTTTTGAAACAACCACGCTGTAATTTTAAGATTATTGTTTTAGCTTGCGTGCATGCTCCCCCTACCCAGCAAATAGCTTCATGTCTTCAAGGCGAACTGACATACAAACATCAGCTGGTTCATGAGAAGTAAAGCACTAAGAACATTATACACTGCCTTGCCCACATACTCAGGAAGAAAAAACAACCCAAAAAGCCCAACAATTGCTGCTCAGTTCACCTACACATGGTGCATCAAATGCTTCAAAATAGCTGAACTCATCCACAACTTATCTGAAAGTCAGCAGCAAAGTTTCAAATCTTTTCAAGATCCCCCAGCTGCAACATGGAGCAAAGTTTGATGCTTTCAGCATGCCATAAAGCTCACTAAGAGGCTATTGTACTAACAGGCTCAGGCTCCAGCAGCCTGCTAGCTGGGGAAGCAGCTGGACCACAATGACTGGGAGCAAGGTTTGCTTGTAAACCTTGCAACTCCTGTCTGAGAAGACAGAAAAGAGCGCTTCTAAGTGTTCCCTAGCTAACAATCCAACCCCAATCGAGACAGTCAGGCACACACAAGTTCTCTATTTTTCCTAAATTCTCTGTGCTGGAGGAGCTACAGCCTTTTGCATTGAAGGATTTCACATTCATGTTCACTAAGGGTCCGGTGCAGACATCAAAGGAAAACATTAAACTTCCTTGGCAAGCCTTAGGCTAACTTCAAAGCATACGTCACTGCATAATGTTTAGCAGTTGGATCCCAGTAATTCATGAAAAAAAGAAACTGCAGGACGCCCACAAGACATTCCCTACATATTTCCATAATCATGGACATTTCTGCTGAATTACTGCTCACAGAGCAAAAAAAGTCAGCAACCAAGACACTAACGTGGCTGTGTTTGGACCGTATCTTTCTGCTCTTGTTCCCAGCCTTTTTTACTGGACACCAGGTACATATAAATTCAAACAGAAAAGGCTGACAAAGAGTTTGAATAGGACAGAGTAGGTAGAAACCAGCATCGCGTCTGCCACTTTGAGAAAGAAAAAAAGATGCAATTTCCACGGCTAAACGTCTATTATGTTAGCTGTTCCCCCAGGCCCCACTAGAAAATGACACAGAAAGCACATTTCTCAAGAAAAGCCCCTCTATCTCCTTCCTGGAGAGGTTTTGCCACCATTGATTATCAAACATATATTTTCCTTAAACAGTCTAAAAACCATGGGATGTTGTGCCTGGGAAAGATAAAGAGTCTCACTTATTTTTTGGCAATTGAGAGGCATTGAAATATGCTTTTTAACTACAGTTGCCTGGCATGGTATTTTTGTTTTTACAGTAAAGCCAAAGAGGATTAGGACACACTGTACTAATTTGTAAGAGCAGACAGTACCTGCTCCAAAGCTTTATCTTCCAAGCAGACTGGACAGAACAGCAGCATTTCAATTGTACAGGTGGGGAAAGGAGGAACAAAGACATTAAGTGACTTACTCAAGGTCACACAGGAATCTGTTGCAGAGCAAGGTTGAGTTCCCAAAGTCTCAGGCCACTTAGGCATTGGAAAAAGCAATGAAATGAGTACGTACTAAATTTGGCACAGATTTGTAAATGATGCGTTGCTACAAGGGAACAAAAACCTCCACTTGTGCTAACCCAGACACCAAAGGAACCTATAAAGGAAAACTAGTTCCTCACTCCACCCAATCTATCTGATCACCTTATATTTCCTAAGTCAATAAGAACTTTCTTGGCCAGACAATCCAACCCACAATTTAGATCTTATTACAAATCAGACATACTAAACCACTTTCTCCCTCTGGCTGCAGAAGATAAAAGGCCAAGTAAGCAGGCAACGTTTTGGTAACTGGCTTCATGTAACAGCTTCAGATTTTCTTAAAAGCCTCAGCATCGATTATTTTCTTTAAATAGCAATGACTTATTGAGAAACCTTCTACCCATTTCAATGCCCAAGGTTTTCCTTAAGTAGAAAAGAAAGCAAAAACTGCCCTGCCAAGGCATATTTGTCAAAGAGTTTCGGATACCCGGTCCTGGCAAAACACTTTGAAGTCAGAGTAAGTTAACAGTGGTGCTGAAGGGCTAAGAGGGGAAACTTGGAGATGAAGAGGAAATAAAGTATGGACTGACACAGAACAATACTGGGATTCAGCTTCAGTTTGCGTTTCAGCCAACGGCGTGAGCCAATGCTGCAATTTGGATGTATCCAAAGGAGCTAAAAGCTCATGGCATGCAAAGCAGCACAGCTCTCATGTGGTCTCTGCAAAACTTGGGGCAAAAGGAATAGAGGAATTAATTTCATCAAGCCAAATCACCAACACCCTGCTGTTACATAAAAGCCTGTTTTCTGGGGAACGTTTCCAAAGATGGTGTCATTTGGGCTGTTTTGATTAAAGTGACATAGTCAGGATCAAGATGGGATACACTGCAGACTGAGAAACACTCCGGTTTGACAAAATCTCCCACTCCCTTTTCAATCCTCACGGTGCTTGTTTCTTCCTTCCGTTTGCCACATTTTCATATGGAAAACAAGCACGGCAGTTGCACTGCCTCGTTCTCAGATGCTAATATAAGGCTGTGATGAAAGAACTGCAGAAGGCCTCAGGGAGATGTTTAAAACCTAACTCAAACAGATAAAAAAGATGACTATTTAAGTTTGCCTGGGAAAGTTTCTACACATATTGGAAACCCCTTGAGGCAGGGACTGCCCTTCTGTTCTCAGTTTAATAGCCAGTTGTACAAATTATGATTGCACAATTACTTTCATAAGTTTTTCAATTATACGAAGAATGTATCTTATTAGGGTTTATAATTCTGAGAAATAAAACCCAAAACCCCAAACTCTTTGCATTCAAGTTGCACGACTTGCTAGTGCTCCACCAGCAATGTGGTCCCAACACTATTACAAATTTACACCACAGTCTGCAATAAACTTTTAGAACGAGCAGATACAAGCACTGCAGCACAGTGCAGTTAATACTTCCATGATTCAATACACATAGCCTCATATTGTGCTTTCATACCTTCCCTCTCAAGTCCACATTTTAGCAGTCAGCATTCTTGGGCAGTTTCTGCATGCCTTGACGGCGAGAAGCTCAAATTCCAAGCAGTCTGCAGCACTGGCATTGCCCTGCTGGAAGCTACTTACCCGCAAAGCTGTCTGCATTGCACAGTGGACCAGAAAGAGCATGGACACGGAATAAGGAGGGGAAGGAAGTGTCAAAGGCAAAACCACTGGGCATGCATAGCCTTGTGTTTTCCCTGGCTGGAGACCAGCTATGTCAAAAAAAAGCAGAGCGCAAACTCTAATCCACCATAAAAACAGTAAGTAAAACAAGCCTCTTTCTTTATCCAGTAAAGCATCTTCTGGGTCCCAACACAAAATCCAGCTGGTAACAACTCTCCCAGTGGAAAGGCAGGGGAGTAACTACCCCATTTTACAGATATCCCAACTGAGCACGAGAGCCTGAAGTCCCACAGCTGGTCCGAGAAGTTGAATGCATTTCACATCCTGACCTGTGCACAGACTGCTGTTGATGTTTACATTTTAAAACTTCTTGTTGAGGACATATACAACATTCTCCTCTTTAAAAGCCTGAGGCTTTGCGGTCCTCAAGGACCATTGTACCAGAACAGGAGGAGCCCCCACGAGGCCCAGAATGACTCACAAGTGATAGCCAGTAGGGAGCCTGTCTATTCAGAAATGGCGAAAATCAAAACTGTAGCAGTCTGCAATCAGCACTATTCATAGCACAATACTCAAATTCTATTGTCTGGCATGTAAACATCATCACAGAGGTGTGGATCAACCTGGCCCATGCAAAAACCAAGACAAAAAGGAAGGAGACAGCCTTCAACAAAAGAAGACAAGTCTGAGCTCCCCACACAGAGAATCCAAAAGGGCCTCCACAGCTGCCGTCAGCCTTGTAAGGACAGATGCCCTTGGCGCAAGGTGACACATTCTAACCTTTTCCGTGCAAACAGGACAGGGGAAAGCACTGCACACTTTCTAACAGGCAGAGCACCTCTGTCCCTTGCGATCCTGGCCTTTCTCTCAAGGCTGCTCCAAGAAGCTGAACTGGTTTAAGTTGCATACACAGAGCTCACAGTGCAATTTCCTCTCATCTCAGCTAATAAATCTTATGGTGTGTCTGCTTTTTCTGAACACAAGTTTTATAAGTTGAATAAACTTTATGGAACAGTTGATTGCCAAGACAGCCAAAACCTGGAAACTTGATGCCTGACCACAGCCAGGCACTGCAGGCTCCAGTAGACACTCTGAGAAAAGTTTAGTTTTTGCACTTCAGAAAGAGATCCTCTTACCGGCCTGCTCCCTTTGCATCAAAGGCCCCTGACTTATTGGCTCTGAAAGCTTTTAATTTAAGCTTATCCTCAAGATTCTTCCCCTTGTGATCAACAGATCAGAAGACAGGACAGAATCCTTCCACCCTCCCGAGCTCAGAGCACAGCCTACCATCCACCCCTTGCTTTTTCACTGCAAAGTGTCTTGTTAGTAGACTGGCCAAAATACGAGGGTTTGAGTAACAATTCATCAGTCTTTGGAAAGCTGTCTTACTGTTTGACAGAAGCATAAGAGAACCTTCTCTCAAGTAGGGGCTTTAGCATAGTCGGTTGGTACAGCTCAGAGTTGAACAGAGACAACAGATACTTCGCCTCCAAATCACACAACAACCCTTTGGCTATGCTGAGAAGCATGTACACGAACAAGAAGTACTAGGAAGGTAATTTATGCAGTCCTGGCCATCAGTTAGTGCAGTTTCACAGCTGGAAATGAGAAGGAGGAGGCAGTACCATGAGAAGAGACAGACCACCTGTAAGCACTCCAGAAGCCCGAATTTGGAAACCTGTCCCCTACAGCTATTTTCAAGATCACTTAAAACAAAAACGGCAGCTCACAAGTAGATCGTTTAGGCTGAGAGCCCATTTTCCAAGCAAAAACTGCAGTACCAGTTAAGGCCAGGCACTTCCAGCAGCAACTGACCTGCAATGTGAGCAAACGCACCCTTCCGCTCCCCGGGGAGGAGGTGTCAGCCCAGCACCTGCAGGTGAGGTCATGCACGTACCTTGGAAATGAGCTCATCGTGGTTGGCAAGATGAGCCCTGCAGTGAATGCAGCTGTAGGTCCTGTGGCACGAAGGCAGATATGCCTGGAAAGTCTTGGACCTTGTCATCTTCACCATTGGAGCCACTGAGCGCTGCGTGAACTCTGGGGTGGCCCAGGAGGCACTCCCGCAGGACGGGTCGCACGGGAAACACCGGAAGACACAGGTAAAGGCCGTGGTTTGGCAGGTGATGGGTGTGGGGCAGGCTCCACACGCTGGTGACCGCTTCAGAGGAAGAGATTCGGGTGGAGGGAACGAGGGACTTCACACAAACCTAAGTTGAAAAAAGAACAGAGACAGAACACTGAGCTCACAAAGGCAACAATGGTCTCCTAGCCCACAGGACGACCTAGCCTTTGATTGAGAGGGCCAGGAAGAGTCAGAGCAGCCAGGAGACAGGCGTGATGTCTGCAGATTAGATCAAGGAAGACAGTTTTATTCACAGCTCAGCCACTGACTTGCTGACTGCCCTCGCATCTTCCTGCTTCTGTTATCTCCCATCTTCCTATCGCTCCAATGCTCACAATCTCTATTCAGTCTTTCAACACCTAATGGATTTGGAAGTGACTACAGAGCCACAAAGATGCTAAAAAGATGATTTTCATCAAGCCTAGTCTCCAAAACACCTCTGGGTTTTGGACTTAACTGCACATGTTAAGGTCCAACTCTGCACCCGCCCTTGGAGAACCAGGCTCTGTTAGCTAGAGACAAAGTCGGGACCCAGTGTCAGGCCTGCCCAGTACTGTCCTGCGTGACCCCCTGATGTGACACCCTGGAAGTCTGCGGGACAGCTGGGAGCTGGACGTGGGTTTCCTCAGCCACCAGGAAAGCGCATGAGTCACCAAACCAGTTCTTCTCTCCATTCTGCCCTAGTTTCCACATGGGAAGTGGAGGATTACTTCATCACACTCTCCTCTGTAACTCCCTGCAAGCTCTGAAGGTAGAAACTGCTCTATAAACTGCACTCTAGTATTTTTTTTTTTTGACTCAGAACATCTGACAGCAGTCAAAGCAAGGAACAGCTTCCAAAGACTATTATTGATAGCAAGAGACAGTTAAAAATCCTATTCAGGATGGAAACACCTTTTTACTATCCAATGCCATCTGACAGAACCTGCAAGGCAGCTCAAGTCTGGGTCCTTTTTTGTTGGCAGAAATAATTTTTTCAGATCCCACATCTATAAGGCTCACCAGCTACAAATGTTTCTTTTGAAGATGAAAGAAGCATAAAGGATAAAGGAAGGAGCTCCCCTCCCTCCCTGATACATGGCGTGCATGCATGCTCTAGAAATTAATCATGAACTCTGGCTGCTCCTCCCATGAGGATTTTCCTTTCCATAAAACATGTGATTCTGTTCACTTTTGAGCCTGCACTTTGTGTTTCAAATACTGGAACAATACCCAACCCCTCTCCCAAAAAGCCAAACAATAACAACAACAACAACAAAAAAAGAAAGAAATAAAACCCTCACACCTGACCTGCAATGGAAATTTCTGAAGTAGACAAAACAGAAAAGTACAAGAGCTTAAGAGCTGGTCTCTAAGCTGGTATGAGTAACTTGCCTGAAGCATAGCTGATAATCTTCCAGGTTACTAAAGCCAGCACAGGTCATTACACTGCTACGCTGCTAAAATAGCTCCCAGGAGTTGGCGTGCTAAGCTGGCTCTGGTGCTGCTCAGTAAGATGTGCCTTCCTGGACAGAGTACCAGCCACACACCCAGTTCAAGGCATGCTGCAGAGAACTGATGGACAAATACAGCTCTCTGGCTTGCTAAAGGGGAAACTATCCAAACAGCAGGATGGAAATCAGAGAGTCAGTTGGGGAACTGAAGGCAGGAACCAAGAAAGTTGTTGTAGGAGGCAGTCCTGCAGAACTCGTAAGCACCTCATTTAGATGATCTCTTTTGCCCAGTGTTAGCATCAGTCAGGAGTATCTCCCTGTGACAAAACTGCCCGAGTCGTACTGAAAACAACAAAAATCAGACTGCAGGGAAGCCTCCTGTGTGATCACCATCAGACGACAATCACCAAAGTGCCATTTATGGAAACCTCTGTCTTCAATGCTTCTCCTCCAAAGTCTTCTTGTCATTGTTGACAAAGAAGATTCGAGGTATCCAAGTTGCTTTAGTGTTTCTGAAAGCATTACCCACTGAACCTACTGCAGCTGGACAATCCCCAAAAGCCAGGCAGGCTATCTGCAAGCTTTCCAGCAAACAGTTCCTACAAGCACTGTACTGGAGGGTTGTCGTAGGCTCACATGGGCATCATCTGGTGCAATCAAAGATTCATTATATTATGACCATGTGCAGTGCTCAACAGGAGGCAGACACCAGAATACTAATTTTTTTCTTTTTTCCTGAAATATTTTTCTTTTGCTCTCTAGAACGCAGATCCCTTACACTCAAATGGGAAAAAAAAAAAGTCTTACTCATCCTGCAAACTGCTGATAAAGCATATCTATCATGATCATAACAGTCAGCACTTACATAGCACTTTTCATCCTTAAAGCTCTTTGTAAACACTATCTAATCAGATTAACCTTTTCCAATTAAAGTTACAGGGAGAGCTTTGGAAGACATATACTGACACAGAAGGGCTCGCTTCCCAGCTTGTTAGGAACTAAACTTCCTCTTGTTCAGTCAAAAGGGGTCTTGCCAGGAATTTATCTGGCCAACCTGTAGCTAAGCAAACTGTCTGTGCACTATTTGCTACAAAGCTGCACCTCTGGATTTCAGCAAGATTTGTCTTCTACACTAACCGAAGAAGTAAGAATCGAAGAAGTCTTCACCTGTATCCTGCCCCAGTTCCCCATGTGCACCAGAATTCTGTCAAAATTGAGTTAGTTTTGCGTTAGACAGCATTGCTTTCCCCTCTGAGGTAAGGGGCACTTTGAGGATTGAACCTTAGATTTGCAACAGGGCAGAAACAAGATGCAAAACTAAGCAGAATCCTTCCTTACTTTCTGCTGATTAGACGTAAGTAAAAGTAACACATCCCAGCCTTCTGAACTAACCAAGTGCCAACCTTTACAGTCACAAGACAACAGAACCATCCCCAAATTCCAAGCCCCTGATTCAGCAGCTGATATGCTATATCCCAGCCGTAACAGATCTCAGAGTCTGGAATTTGTGAGCCATGTGCCTTGTCCTCCAAGTGCAAGGAAGCAGGAGACTAAGTGTGCTCTTTCTGGGGCCAAATGCGATTGGATTCCAAGGCAAAGCACCAAGCCCGGTCTGAAAGAAACAGTCTGGAGGAAAACACAAAGAAGGAATGGCAATCATTTTACCCGATTTCTGAGTAAGAAAACAGACTGTGTCTAAACCTTAGACGTCACTGATTTGTAATGAAATGGTGCAATCCCCTCTTTCTCCTTTTCTTCAGCACAGATATATAAATACACCAACCACCAGTTTTACTACTTCCCTCCCGTACTGTCACGCCAAACGTTTCTTTTCTGATCAGCTGCCAGCAACAGTAGTTCAGCACTGCAGCACAACGGCTGGAGAAAGCAGTCCACAGGCATCCTTAAAGCCAAATTGAGACATAAATAATGCTCAACCAGAATAATATAAGAGCAGTCCCTTCATTTGTTGTTTGCTGACCCCTCTGTCCAGGCCTCCTAAGCATCAATGCTCTAGAACAATGAGTAACCAGGAAACACCACAACTGCATTTATCTAACAGAGAAATGAACACACACACACAAATTATCTGCTGCATGCAGCTTTCTGCAAAAGCATTTCATGGGCATTCATTTATTTGACCTCATAACGCATTGAACGTCAGCAAAAACATTTGACCTTTTAGAATTGGACAAAAAAAAATTCAAGCGAGATGATCTGAGTACAGATTAAGATTAATTGCAATTCCTGTTCTCAGTACTGTGCTGAGAAGGCAAACCAAATTGATCTCTTTGCTTAAGGCAGGGGAGAGAATGAAGATTTGTGAGCTAAGATCTTAGAGGGAAACCTAGGTAAGAAACTGCCTGGAAAAAAGCTTCAGATAAGCTCACATATGGTAGTCATACTTCATAAAGGCACTGCCGTCATACAGCATTCAGCCTGACAGTCTGATCGCTTGTGTGTGCCATCTACCAAGAGCTCTGTCCTCATTGTGGTAAGGAGGAGGGAAAAACAATAGGAAATGCATTCTTGCACCCTATGAGCACAGCTACTAGCTTGTAAGGACCATTTCTCTCTTGAATATTATCTTGAAATGTATTTCATAAGATCCATAGCTCTCAGCAATGCAAAAATGAACCTCCTGTATTTTTTTCTGTCCTAGTAGTAAACACATTTGAATTAAAATACATTTAACAGCCAACGGTGCATTCATTCTACTGCAGAACAAAGGCACGGGGATGATGTGTCTCTGGTTTTTCAGAATGATAAGTTAAAGTTCATCAGCCTCACCGACAGTGGGCATCAGTGCAGTAATCCCATTAACTTCTAAAAGAAAGAAAAGAGGAAAAAAGAAAGATGCTTTGATTACTTTATCATCGTGCCCAATATTGATAGAGAGATGATTATCTGTCACCAGCAACATAATCCAGTATTTTTCTTTTATCATTCTTCAAGAGAAATTTATCTCTGGGATAGACACACACAAGTCGATGGAACAGAAATCTGTGCATATTAATTAGTTCATAAGAAGTCAGAAAACTGGTTTAGACAAATGGAAGGGAAAGCTTATCAACATCATTTATTGTTGTTATCAGTGAGAGAATCAGCTGAACGTACTGCCTGCACACACTGTGTATGTTAGGGCTGCCCTGCTTAATCCTGCTAGGTTTTAAGCAGATGCCACCTCCATGAAGGAAAAACCATGACACACATTTTGAGTTCAGACAGCTTTTTGGTTCAGTAGTCACCCTCCACCTGTCCAACAGCCACTTTTCACATGAAGCTGTTAGCAATTCAGGAAACGCAAAAAAGAGAAATTCTAAGTCTGTGCCAAACACTTGCAAGACAAGGCTACTGCCTGTACAAGTCCATATGCCGCAATGACAGAGAACAAAAACTATCACACACAAATCTAATTTTGCGTAAAACCCATGTGCAATGCAGCTCAGATGCAAATGTTCCTGTTCATTCTGGCAGGACAAACAACAGGTTTGTTGGGTCTGAGTGTTTGTTTAATGGATTACTTGATTTTTAAGATAAGAAATTTCAGTCAGTTAAATGCTATTGAAAGCTGCCTGTAGTACCTTTGAAAAAAGCCTATTTGGAAACCTAACCTTTCTTCTGTGGTGTCTCTTCTCATTAATATAGAAAGAGCTAGAGATGTACTTATGTTGAATGCAATGAAAGCTCAAGAGGAATCAGGTTTGGAGAGTTCTCTGTTTCTACAAGGTCACACACTGTAGCAGCCTGCGTTGCTGCGGGGTCTTAGCGTGATTCTAAGAAAATGCTTGGGGTAAGCACACTTACTTACCAGTCTCTAAGGCGATACGCTGAAATTGGAGTCTGGGTTTAATGCCTAGTTTTGCCAGTCTTCCCTATGGAATAAAAGTTAGTGTCAGAATTTCAGGTACTGAACCCTCAGAGACACCTGGCACAGCTAAGGAGCTTTCATACTGTGAGGACAGATGCAACAAAAGATCCTGGTTTGGGGCAGTTCTAGAGATCCTCACTACAGCACAGGACTGCAACACCTTTGGAAAAGGTGAAACCAGATCACCTGAAGGTAGGAGGGTAGGAAGTACGTTGTGAAAGGCCCTGAAAGAAAGGATGACCATTCAGAATTTAAACACGGAACACGAGGGAAAGCCAAGAAAGGACTTTAAATAGCATATGGGTGTACACAATGTACCTTTACTCCTTCAGTATCAAGTTTCTGAAATGCACCGATTTCAAACACTTGATGACACTGCATGCAGCTCAGCAGTACTAGCATGATAAACAAAAGTCATTACCGATAAACGAAATGTAAGTGTCCTTCTCTAATGCCTGCCCCCCTTCAGCTCATCCTCCAAACCCTTGGAGACTGGAAAATAACAAGAGAAATGGTGAAGGATGGCTGGCAGGAATCCTCTGCATTTACTTTTTCAGATACATGGACACAATTGCAATACAAATAATAGTATGGAGCAGGTTTCTCACTTAGACTGCTTTCAACTAGAAACATATTTAACTCCCTTTATTCCTCTCAGTATCTCCTAACAAACCGCTTCATTTCTGCAGGCCCTAGTTCTCTGTTCTGCACACTTCACTGCTGGGAAGCACATTATGATTCTGGGAAAAAGGAGATGATGGATGGACGGACGGACGGACGGACGGAAAGAGGCAATACTGATGGCAAGCAGTATTGCAGACAATTGCCAGGTAACCACTAGAGGGCATCACAAAGAGGTTCAGCAAGAAGCAATTAAAGGTTATCTGGCCATAGTGAATCAGGGACAGGCAGGACGCCAACCACGCTGCACCTGCCGTGCTCCACATACCATAGCCAGCCTGTCAGGAGAAACATCGGAGTTGTTACACTGCTGAATAGCTATCAATACTAAAACGGTAAAATCTGTCATTGCAATTATGTTAATCATGTTTCAAAGGTGGGGGTTTTTTTGGTGGGTTTTCTTTCCTTTTTTAAAAAAAACAGGCAATATGTCAGTCTATGGTCTATCACAACTCTTCTCATCAAAAATAGACTCAGCATCCCTACAACAACCTTCCTGGTCCCTCTGATAGAGGGGCTTTCTATGAAGATGACATAGAAGGTACATAAAAATGAGTTGAAACTTGAAACGAACAAACAGCAAATCTTTAAAACTCACTGTGGGTTGCCTGTCTAGCTTTGCCACTGTATAGACTATTAATCCATAACTTATTAAAACCAAAGTAATTTTTTAAAATCTTTTTTAAAATTGTTCTTTACATAGTTGATTTACCTTCTGTCAATTTGGAGATTAAATCAAATTTAAAAGTTTCACTTATTTTTTTAAATAGGCAACATCCACACCAGCGCATTTTCAGGTTCTCAAGTGCAACTGCGTGGTGAGAATCAAGTTTGGAGGACTCCTGCGTTCAAAGCAAAACCTCTCTTGTATTGAATTACAGCGCACAACTGACTGGAAAGTGAAGGAACAGGTTAAATTAACTCAGTGAAGATGGTGCAGAGATGCTTCTCTCCTGGCTGCAGACTCCAGAGACCGGATGGCCACGAGAACTTTCTGACTTTATTTACAGATCTAATGCTGGACTCGGACCATTCAGCATCAGAACTGCTAACCCATCTCTCCCCACAATTCAGAGTAACGCACACCGTTCAAAAC
This sequence comes from Grus americana, assembly GCF_028858705.1. NCBI lineage: Eukaryota > Metazoa > Chordata > Aves > Gruiformes > Gruidae > Grus > Grus americana. Next base: position 9,290,582 of record NC_072870.1, on the reverse strand, counting down.
AATCCACTCGGATACACCACAGACACGACTGGGAAGCAGTGAAGGGAAATAATTCTGGAAATTTTCATCAAACTCTTCCCTTTACAATTTCATCTCAAAAGGCACAGGACAGCTAGGACAGACATTATCTCACAGGGCTGCCTTCAAAATTTGTTACCTTTTCTGGCCTGTCTCAGAAACCACATGAACATGGCCTGCAAGATTCAGCCCCTATGGAGGAATGACTGACACCTCTGGCTGAATTCTCTTCCCACTCTCCTACAAGTTGCCTGGCAGCAGTATCTTTGCAACGCAGACGAGCCTGCACTGCTGATAACAAGAAGCATGGCAAGCTTTATAGCTGCAAGCTGCCCACCTTTGCTTTGCAGGTACGCTCTGTCACAACCAAATTCAATGACCAGTTTCAATAGATGCCAGCATGCATTACCAAGCTGCGGGAGGAAACATGCACACAGAAAAGCATCACGGTTGGCCAGGACAAATTTCAAACAAGCCAGTGCTTACTTTTGCTCCTACCAGCAAATCCCACTTATGCCACAAATAAACAAAAACTGCAAGCTGAACTAATTTAAAATACAAATGTCTCCATTTCCTCCTTTACATTTTGCAAAAACTCATGCCAGCATCCCCCACAACGGGATAACAGTCCTTCATCTGAATCAGCCAAGTAGATATGATGCACTAGAGTGAGCTAACAGCAATGGCTCAAACACACTAAGACGCAGCTCTTCAATTCATACCCATCCTTCTGCTGAAGAAAGCTACGCGTTCAATGTGATGGTCACATTTGGAGCCATAGATCATGACATCATACTTTGCCAATATTACGCATATACAGTGTTCTACAAAATGAAAGAAGACCTTTGCCTCGCTATTCTAGTACCAACCTGAACTAAAGACATCAAGAAAAAGCTTTTCCCATCCAACTGACCAATTACTGACAAAATGGAAACACTCTTTATCTTCCCAACTTCTCTTCCTCATTTGTTTTAATTGGAGAACAGCCTGGCTATCCAAATCATCTCATTACATTTTTTTGCGTTCCTTGCATTGCTCTATTATCTTCCTTTTTGGCAAATGTAGGTATGACTAGGATTCAATTAATTGGGTCTGCTGGATAGATCATCTGTTTCCCTGATAAAGGCTGGGTACTGACAGGGAACACGGTGAGAACATTTATCTATTCCAACTATCCTTCCAATATCCTCACGGTCATTTGTAGTTGAAAGAAGGATCTGCCATAGCTGCCTGCCATGACTTACTATTTGCAAGGTCCCCTCGTCAAGTCCTGCAAGTTTTCGTCTGCTCACGAAACGCATCTGCTCAGAGGGTTCTTCCCAGGAACATCTTTTAACTAGCCCTGCACTGCCCAAAAGCACATCGGTCACAGGAGAGACAGTGACTTTATTTTCCACTCTGGCACATCTGTCTCTTTTTCTGAGTAAAGCTAAGGATAAGATGTTAAATTCTGACTGATCTCTGCCAGTAACATTTTTATGCAACAGTTACTATATTAATGAAGTACATACTTTCCGTGGCAGCTCAGTCATCATCCTTCCAGCTTTCATTTAGCAACCCATATGTCAAGGGGGCAAAGTCAGGTGAAGATTTATAGCTTGAATCTTCACATGACAGATACCTTATAACTGAATCTAGTTTAAGACGGTCAAGTCAGCTGTTACCTTGCCAGTTTCTGTCATTAGTTCCTCCTGGATATCCTCACTAGCCTGCGTGCTACTGCCAAGGTACGTGAACTGACTCACCTCTTACAGTTCTGTGCCTACTGACGCATGCTTGAGCTGGGAGTTCCTGGGATTCTCATTAAGATTTCTTTTTCCCCCCACAGTTAATTATTAACTCCATCTTTTTTTATGATGCCGGACAATCTGTTTTTAATAACATCTTGCTTGAGCCACCCTTTAGTAATATTTCATCAGTGAAATTTCAATCTTCCAGAGTTCTATGGCTGAGCTAGGTCATACCACGCTACATTTTTGTCCTCAGAATGAAGTCACTGCCAACGTGAAACAGGAGAAGTGAGAGCGCAGCTTTGACACCACTCTGCCTTCCCTCTGAGTGGATCAAAAAGTTCTCTCAAGGGCAAACTCAAAGCATCCTCAGCTTTTGAACAGGCTTTGCTCGACCTCAGGAGTTTAGTTCTGTACAAGTCACAACAGCAGTAAAAAAAGAGAGTAAAAAAGCTGAATACTTCTGTGAGTCAGCAAAACATCCCACCTTTTAACATGCTATACCAACACTTGAACAGGTGTAAAAGAAATTATCTCTACTTGGATGTGTAAGCCTGCGCAAAGAGAGCGGAAGGCAGCTCTTACGGGTTGCATTCCCATAACTTCCAATGACTCACATTGCCTGGCACTACCATTTGTTAAAGCAAGAGTGAAGCAGGGATAATAGCTATTTACTAAAAACAGAGGAGTGTGATTAGCTTTAATTAGCATTGTCAAGTGACTTGAGATTGTCAGGTACAAGATGCGGGAGAACTAAGTCTCATTAATTATGTTATTTCCTGCAGCCTTAAGTGGCTTGGCCAGTCCAGTGACGCTTCCGGAGATGAAGCTGCTCCCTACGTCCAACACATCCCGCATCAGCGGGTGAAAGCACTCTCAGACAGACCTGGCAGACCTGGCTTCTGAGCAGAGGGTCACGAACCAGAAGGCAGGAACAATCAGCTTATGTACTGCAAGACAACTACCTGCCCTGCCAATCGAGGAACAAAGAAAAATAACACATGGCAGAAAACAGACCCAGAGAGAGAACTGATTGCTAAACTTTGTGTAGGATGAAGAGCAGGGAGCGTGATTCAGGCCCAGGACCCGGCACTCCTAAGCAGCAGCCCACCCAGAAAACTGTATTTTCTGAAGACAAACTATAAAATGCCTTTGTTTTGGGGAAAAAGAGATCCAGATCCTCAATCAGCATCACACCACCAACAGACATGCTGATTTACCAGCTAAAGATCTCTTCTGAAGAACTGAAAAATCCTTGAGTCAAAATAATCCACCTCTTCTATGGACTCACCTTGCCTTCTGGAAGGAAACCTATCCGTAGCCTTTAGTTACTGTGATTAGATCTAGAAGACAAGACCTCCGAATTAACAAGCACAGAAAAGAGGGAACATCCCAAAGGGCCAACTTACAGGTCTCTGTCAAGGAGGGGGAAAAAAAGGAAGCTGTGTATTTTGCTATAGTTTCAAAGCGATAAATACACTCTGCTACGCCACTCTGCCTTGAGCATCACTGATCAGCTTCAAAGCAGCTAAGAGAACCGAACTCTCAATTTCTCCATTCAAGATCCCTCTTGAAGCCCGCTGCTCTAGCACTTCAGAGTTGACCTCTAATGAAGACTCTGCTTAAGTTCAAGCAAACAAAGGTTTGCCAGTTAATGACAGAAGCCAAATGAAAGCCTAGCTTTACTGGTGTTTCTTCAAGAGGCTTCCATGCACATGGTCAAAGGCAAGGCCATGATGCAAGAACAACAAATAAATGCTTTTTACTCCTCTGCAATCCTCACAATGCTTGTGTAGTACCATGCTAGATCAAGGAGCTCCCGCTTTCTAAACTGCTAGCCAGGACCTACACCAGAGTGACCAGTTCCTTAATTAAATTCTCTCTCAGCAACAGGTATTCAATCCATGAGTCAAGGAGCCTTTGAGGGAATGTGGATTTACAGGTAGTGATGTCGTCTTCCTCAATACAACCTTGACTCAACTACCCACACCAAACAGCAAAGAAAGGAAATCACTTATTCAAAATCTGTGGATCCAGAGGATGCAAGGGAGCTCAATGACCAAATACAATTTTGCCAGTTATTCTGATCCTGGCACCATGAAAGACAGATCTGCAAAGAAAGTTTATAAAAAAGGAAAAAAAAAAAGTGGCACTTGACATCTTCATCAGATGAAAGCAATGTCTCTGCCCTCCCTACAGCATTTTCAACTTCAGCTTCAAAGTACAAGGCTCACTTTTAAATGGTCTTTCAGCAGGAAACAAGAATTAGGGATCCAGTGAGAAAAGGAGAACATCCTAATTCTCTATTTAAGCACCACCGTTACACAGCAGACAATGTTTACAAGAAACCAGAGGTGTGGATCCCAACACGACGAGATCTTAAAATCAATAGGAGTGCTCTGCAAGAACGAAGTCACAAAATACATCCTCTCCAGGCAGAATCCTCTCATGGATTGTAAGTAGAGCTCTCTCAATATCTGCTTGTTTGCAACCACCTAACTCAGCAAAGGCCTCTCTGTGCTACCCAGCATAAGCTTTAAGTAACTGTAAACACATTAGCAGAAAATCCTTATCTGGAGCATGTAGTAGGCCCCGAGGAAGGCAACATCAGGAAGACGGGTGTACTGTCCCACCCCTTGCTTAATTGCTGTCTGCAAGCTAAGAACACTGGTTTGGTGTGCCTTCCTCTTTCTGTCTTTTAAGACAGAAGCCAGAAAGAAGCAGGGACAGATTCACTCCAGTAAATTGTGTGGGGAAAGGGGCAGAGGATTTGACTTATTTTTCTATATCATTAAAATCACATTTTAAACTGGAGCATTTCAAGTTCTTTTGACTTAAAAAACGAGCATTATAATCTGAAGCTATGGACCCATAGCTTGCCCCATGGCTACTTCATCTCAAGCTTTTCTGGATCAAACCCAGAAGTTTCTGTGGAGAAGCACAAGACAAAGGACCCTTGACATTTCACCTTCTGACCCTGGACCTCAGCATAGGGCTCTGCACAAGAGGAAACTGCTACACCGGTAACCAGGGGCTAGAGCACCAACACAGAGCAGCTGAGCTGCCTCTGCTCCCTGGTTGTGTGTGGGGGGGCAGGTTTCAATGCGCCATGTGCAGACTGTGTCTGCCTTTAATGCCAAGCAGGACCCAGGGCTGAGGATGCCCTCTCCACAGGGTGATCCAGGTGCCCTGCAATCTCTCTTTTGCCACACCAGGCACGATGTCACTTCTGTAGCACAGAGCCACAGCCTGCAGCTGGGAAAGGCCTGGTCTCCAGGGGCTCCAGCAGCAGTGTTGGTAAATAGAGGGGCGGCAGGGCACTGCTCCCTGGTCAGCAGCCAGCCTTCCCGGCCGCGCTGGCAGCGGCTCAGGAGGTGCCCGCAGAACCCGGGTGAAGATGCAGTACCTCTCCCTGGAGTCACAAGCCTAAGCCTCACGCACGTCTTCGCGCCAGGCACGGACCTCACCTGGGGTTTCAGGGTTTTATTACGCGTTGACTTGCTACAGCGAGACGGTTAGCGAGGAAGGACCATCCCCTGCTCCTCCTCCTCCCGCGGTTACCTGGCACCGCCGGCCAGCCCCTGCCCCGCTCCCGCAGGTCCCTCCTGTTGATCTCTTCCCTCGTTGGAAGCGCCCGGGGAAAGGCAAACCCCTCTCGCCTCGCCTGCGTGCTGCCCCTTGGACACTCTCCCGGGCTCGGACCTGTTGCCCTCCCCGCCTCCAGCCCCTCGCCCGGCCCTCACAGACAAAGGCCGCCGCTCGCAGAGCCCGGCTCGCCCGCTGCCACCCCGGGGGCGCCGCAGGCCCCCGGCCCCCTCCCTGGAGACGGCAGGGGTCCCATGAGACGAGGTCGCCTCACGGAGGAGGCCGCGCCGCGGGACAGGCAGCCCTCAGGAAGCGCCCCCCCCCCCCCCGCTCCCCGGCCCCGCGCAGCCGCCCCTACTGCCCCACCGCGGGGGGTGGGGGGAAACGACGCGGCTGTGGCGCAGCTCCGCGCAGCGGCCCGGTCCCGGCCCTGCCGCCCCCGCCCCGGGCCGCGCCGCAGCGCCCCGCCGCCCGGCCCTCGCCCCCCGCCGCACTCACTCGCCGCGGCGCGGCCGCCTCGAGCGCGTCCCCAGCGCAGACGGAGCGCGGCGGCCGACGCGCACAGGCAGCCCCGCAGCGCCCTCCCCCTCTCGCCGGCTCCCTCCCCTTATAGCCGCTCCTGCGAGCCTGCTGGCCCTGAGCGGCACCGCCGCGCACCAATCGCCGCCCGCTGGCACATAGCAACACCCCGGCGGTTGGCTAGAACCAGCCGCAGCCCATTTTTTTCGAAACCAATCAGAAGGCGAGACCAGCAGGGCCGCTCCCGCCCCCGGAGGCGCGGACACATACATACAGACGCACGCATCGGAGCCCCCCCCCCCCCCGCCCAGACAGCAGCTGGGGCGGCCGCAGCCAATGGGAGCGGCCTGGCGCTGTCGGCGTGGAGCGCGGGGGGGGAATAACAAACAGATGCGCTTCCTCTTAAAGGCGCAGGCACCGCTCCCGCGGGTGGGGGCACCACGGCGGGGGGGCCACCGGCGCTCCCCCACGGAGCAGGCCGCAGGGACGGCCCCAGGCAGTAGCAGCCGCCGCCGGTGGATGCTCTGTACACGCGTGCCAAAGCTGCACCCGCCTGCACGGGGAGCACTGCACCAAGCCTGCCGCATCGCGCCGGCCCGCCGCCCTGGGGAAAGCGCGGCCGAAACCCCCGAGGGGCAAAACTGGAGTAAGGGGCCGGTTTGGGTTACTCAGCGATAAACCCTCAAACGGCCCGGTGCGGGGAAGTCAGACTCTCGTCCCCCCACTACACCGGGGGCACCCAGCCCCGGCGAGCGCTAGAAAATCCTGGGCAAAGCCGGGGGTAACGGCAGTCACTTTCCAATAGACTGCGCTTCATTAAACGCCAAGGCAATTAGTGCGCAGTGAGTAAACATCAGGTAATTACCGCTCCCCGCTTTCCACGGAGGTCCTTTCCCCCCTCCCCGAGGCCGAAGCCCACGGGTGTTTGTCGTGTCCCCGCGGGGTTTGGCTCCGCAGACAGCTGGCTAACGAACTTCCCCCACCATTAACGCCCCTTCTGAAACACGCCATAGCACGGCGAGGGTACGTATCTCCCCTGGAAGGCTCCATTAGCTTCGTCCCACTGCTTACCGCGATTTTTTTCAGTGGTGGTCACAGCAACCTCGCACCCAAGTACCTGCAGGCGCGCTCGGCACAGACCTGGTACGTACACATACGTACGTGAACGTACATGTACATACGTGCATGTGCCAGCACACATGCATAGAGCTAAGCCAGAAAATAGCGCAAGGGCAAAATGAAACGCAGTCACCTCAAAGCACTGTAATTGAGACAAACAGCTCCAAACAAGCTCATTTGGAGGCTTCTTACTGCAGGTTTTTTAGTTTCAGCTCATGACACGCCACCGAGCGCTGCTAACGGTAACGCATCACTCTATATACAGTTTTAAAAGTGGTTTCTATCTATACTTTTCTCACACTAAGGGATAAAAGTTATTTATCTTATTAGCTGACGTGTTTGCTTTACAAGTTTATTCTTGTTCTAACATTCTACTGCTTTAGCAAATTCTTAAGAATATTTTAAGCAATTCTCTGGTAAGTGGTAATTACTGGTAACTGCAAGGGCAACATTCTGTTCCACGTTAAATATATGGACTCTAATACACACTAAGTAGGGGGCGATACAAGGTAATACTCCTCTCAGTTCTGATACTCTAATTTTTTTTTAACTATATATGGGCATAGAAATAACCTTCTACCTTGTCATATAAAATAACATGGGTTTTTTCCCCACACAAGCAAAATGCACTCCCTCCTCTGATGGCCAGCTAGCTAGGGGATTCCATAGACCAGATTTAAAAATGCAAAATTACTTCCCCCCCCCAAGATAGTAGTACTACCAAATACAATTTAAATATGCTATTAACGAAGATTCAAGCACCATGGTAGTTGAAGATTCAAGCACCATGGTAGTTACTAGTTACTAAACACACTCAAATGAAGAAGGAAATTGCCATGTTATCTTTAGACAGCTACAAGAGCAACAGGAGCCTACTTTGCAGGCTTACTTTAAGCTTCTTCTTTTCTTAGATAACCTCCTTCCTCTTCAAGCCCCGCAGCAAGAGCTAACACATCAGGTTTTTAGTCCATCTTACCAGGGCTAAATGAAGCCATGTTTAAAGGATCTAGACAAGGTTATGTGCAGGAAGTGGTGAAACTGTTTGCCTGAACTTTAAATCACCGAAACTTCTGAAAACAAACCACAAGTTCCCAGAGTTGAAACCATCAGCAAAATAAATTTACACATCATCAAGAGGCTGCTGCACAACAGTGAATTTTTTTTTTCACCCAAAAGCCAGTTGTGCAGCAGAATTTTCAGTTTGCTAATAAAAATGCATTATTTACAATGAGAACATCCAGATTCTTTATATATATATATACACACACACACACACACAAAGCTCTCTGTTGTAATAAGCTTGCTTTAGGATGGTGGTTAATTTGAATTACATTGATCTAAGTTTAGCATCATCATCAAAATTTAGGGGTTCACACAGCTTTGAAGCCATAGAAAAATAAGACCATAAAAAAGGGCCAAAATTTCTTCTTTCAACTATATGCTAATCCTTAAGACTTAGGAAAACTGGAAGCTTTAAGGGTAACAGTTGATTCTGTGTTAGAGTTAGTTGCAAGCTTTGGGAGCACAGCTTAATCAGCATCATGAATACTTTTACTGAGATAATCTTTTGAGAAATTTATTTGTTTAATAAAAATCTGCATTTTGCATCTAACCTATTTGACAGCTTAGCTTTCAACTGAACAGCTAAGCAGGATTTTTAATTTCTTTACTTGCAAACATTGTGGGGTTTGTTGGGGTTTTTTTGAGCCTGAACAGCACAGCTAGCATTTCCCTGCTCAGCGTCTCACATCAGTTTCAACTTTTATTATAATTTAGACTAGAAAAGCCTAACTGATAGAGCATCACTGACTGGGGCTAACTTTTGCTACTCCACTACCATGGCAATATTGAGAGGAAGAAAAGTATCACAGAATCACTCATTGAGATGCTGCCTCAATGTTTTTAGTGCTGCATTAGAATTAAGTCCTCAAAATCTGATAAAAATCTGCTTCTTAGCACTCCCAGGTTTTATTTGTAGCTGGTGTTACTGGCCTTGTAATCAAGATACCTTGCCTAATATTGCCTTTCTGCTTTATTTGTAAAGGAGTACTTCAAACTTTTTCAGAGACATCAGGAAACAACATCTTTAAGAACTTCAGATCAAAGAAAGGTGCTTTCATCTATGAACAGCAGTAGGGTTTTCCCCCCCTACTTCCAGCATCACTATTTTTGGTCTAACAACAAAACAGCAAGTGTTCCCTGGTGCTTCATCTTATCCCCCAAAATCATCAAGATAATCTGACAGCTAAGCTGTACAACCCTCACTACCACAGCGTGCTGATCACTCCCCTTACTTCCAAAAGCAATATTCTGCATCTTACAATAACAAACCAGACCATCCGTAAATCCACTGTCTGGCTTAACTAGCCCCAGAACAGTGGCAAAACTCAGAATCTGTAACTGAACTAGCATCTACTTTTAATCCAGCTCTGCATTGCAGTTTCCCCATCAGCTCCCACTACTGGGAAGAGCTGTGGCAGGAGGGAAAGTGCCCTACAGAAAATCAGCAGAAATGAGCGGGGCTGTGGTGGCCTCCTGCGGCAAGAGGAGGGAGGACAGGCAGGGACCGGCCCGGCTCACATTCTGTTTTTGTTAAGGTTCTGTGGCTTTAGCTCTGTACGCACTTTCAGCAGGGCATTTTGCACATCCAGGAAGACAATCCGTTCTCCATGCATGCAGAAAATTCCAGGGACAAACCAAGATCTCCGAGATTTCTACCAACACCACCGGAGATCTCACTCACCAATGTAGAAAAATATCCTGGAAAAAAAAAAAAAGCTGCACCTCAAGTCTTCTTCCTTGGATAAACAGTGTGAAGTTCTTCTGAATATTCTGTTTGGGTACCAAGTCTTAGTACTGCAGATTTATGACAGGTTACACAATGTATTCATACACAAATACTTTCCATGTTAAAAGACACATGAATACTCATTAACACTTCCCCATTCCCTATTCAGGTTTACTATCCATTTAGAATGTGTAGCAAGAAATAAAGTACTGCCCAGAGCAATCTGGGAAATCCTCTCATCAGCCTGCCAAAATCTTTTAAAAGTTACTAAATACTGTTACATACAAAAACCCCCACTTCACCTCTCTTACCTAATATGAAGCCTCAAGGCTTTAAAATTACACTTGACCTTAAAACCTAGTATTTAATGTAATTTAATGGAAATCCTGTAGGAAAGCTGGAAATTTACCTCTAGGACTAGAGGAAACGTTAACCTGCTTATCGTGAGGAAAAAGTGCCATATTTATAGCAAACTATCACCCAAGGCAGGACAACACAACACTGTACAGAAAGTTGCTACAGGTAGAATACCTGTTAAAACATATTCAAAACACTGCTAGTTTGCTGTCCTCACTTCAGAAGCAGATACCTGTCAACTGTCAAAGTCTTTTTATGCTAACTCATTGATCACAATCTTTTGCACAAGTCTTCCACAAAAGTGAGCAGGTAGAAGACTCACTGTGTGAGAGAGATAATTAGAACAAAGGTGTCCTTAAGATATTACAGAAAAAAAAATTCAGGATAATTTACGGGTCACAGTAAAGTCATTTTTTACATTAAGTCTGAATTATCAGATATTTACCATTTCCACAGTGTCCAAATAGAAAACTCTGATTATTAACCAAGTGGAAAAAAGCGTATCAAGCCCTTTTACAATGAAGGCTCTCATTTCAGTCTCAGGCCAGCCCCCTTGCTACTATATCTTACACGCACAGATAACCGAACATTTTCATTTCCCCCATTCAATTCAGATACGATATACATACATAGACAGGATATGGTATCCTCCACATCTGTCAACTGCTACATTCTGTAATTAAACTGATGAACCTGATTATAGGTCAGAGCTGATGTCTAGAACCAGGCTACCTAAGATGATTTTGTCAGTGTTTTCAAAACCTGACCTGTAATATTATAAATGTGCATATACAATCTCAGAACACTGCCAGAATCGGGCCATCAATCATTAAATTGGATAAACACCAAAGAGTATGCTTAAAAAGACACGTCCCCCAACCAAAAAAAAAGCTGAAGTTTATTTAGGCATGCATTACTGTGCTTAGGAATTAAGGATCATGGTTTCTAAAAATAAATAATGAGAAAGGAGCTCTGATGCAGACAGCCATTTTTACACTGAAGTGTAAAGCAAAGGCCAATACTCTCACACTTACACAATTACTTTTGAGCATGGCTATTCAAAACACTAGCATGTGTAATACTTCTCAGAGTATTATTAAAATAAGAAGCATTTCTTGGCTCATTTCACCTTGCTTTTTCATCCATACAGTACTACAGACTCCATTTTTAAGGTAAAGGTGTTAAAATCCTAGACAAGCGGACAGAATTTGCCAGTTCTTTAAAGATGCTGACGGCAAAAACGTATACACAGAATCAGCCCTCCTGGCATGCTAAGACACTTGGGATCTTCATCCTTATTTCTCCCCCTACCAATATTACACAAGACCCGTCTACTTCAAGCTGAATAACATATAGTAAAATTTCAAGAGTTTAGTACCTAATTTGTACACCCTCCCACTCTTCTCCAATCTTTAGGTTTTGATTATTTGAATGTTCAGGTGCACAGGCAGGCTGCTTGCTTTGAAGCATGCAATGTCTGTTCTGCAGACAGACCTTTTTTTGGAAGCAACAGCACATATTGCATTGCTGAACCAAGAGAATTCTCTACACTGTTTTCTAGCATCGCATACAGAGACCACTTCTGATCAGGTTCATCTACTGTTTCTGTCTTAAAATAAGTTACTACCTTCTTTTCAGCAATCCCATCTACATTAAAAAACCCACCATCAAAAGCTCAGTGTTTACTACACTATAATATCATAATCTCAGAAATTATACTTTTAGGTAAAGACTCACAATTAGTAAGTATTTAGTTTTAGATATTTTATGAGCAAAGATGTTTTAATGTGTCACATTTCAAAAGCATCAATCTTTACAAGAAAAGAAAAATCACTTCATAGATTTGGAGCTAGACAGGTCCACAAAACTTTCTGCAAATTAAAAGTGCATGGAATACATGCATCATCCTTCATACATAAAATATTTTGCAATAGGATTGAGAACACAGTAAGTGTTAAACAATATTTAAGAGTTACAAGTACCTGAAAAGAATCTCTCCTTGGGGAGAGAGATTAACTGAACATCCTCCTGGACAGCTGTGCAAGTTCTCAACAAATGCTTTTCTGTACAAGTGGTTTAAAAATCACACAGCAAGTTCTGGAATATTAAAACAATGATTTGATAGAACAAACATTCTACAGTTACCTCAATTCCATATTATTTTGTTACAAACAGTCATCATGGCCTAAGCCCTGTGCATTGGTGGTCGGATTCATGGTCTCATCCATGAAACATTATCTGTTTCAAGAGATCAAACTTCAGCTCTTGTACTAAACTCCAAGTGGGTGACTGAGTAAATTCAGCAGCTTTTCTGGCACTGAACCCCTCCCTCCTTATTCAGATTTCAGATATTCAGTAGCAAACTTATCACAGAGAGGTCATGTATAAACAGCGCAGTCAAAATCCACATCAGATGTGGGAAGCCTAGTGGTTGAAAAAAGTGTGTTGAGCATCTTTGAAGGCAGAAGTTTCCAACACAGCTGCTAGAGAGGAAGAGGACAAAGATAAAAATGAAATTAAAAAATTAAGTTCATAATTTCAATAACTGTGTTTTGTCATTCAGCATAGAATAAACCAAAGTAGTTTATTTATGCAGTGATGAGGGAAACTTGAGAGAGGAACTTAAGTCATCACCTGTCCCTTAAGAGATCAAGTCCAGAAATCAAGACTGGTATTTTAAAACTTAGCTTTTCCTAGTCTAAAAAATTAAAAGTTTTAATATGTAAATGCTATTTGGTAGTATTGTCTAAAACCAGAATTATATTTTTATGTTAATACAGGTGTGCCTGTTGGAAATTCAACAGCAGTAAAATTGAGTTGAAGAAAACCACATTGCATAAAAATTATCTGGAGCTACACACTGCCTAGTAAACCAAATAAAGACAGAAAAAAGTTTTTCATTTACCTACTGAGCAGCATACGGAGCCTATTCTGCGACTACTAGAAAGCAGGCAGAACAATGACTAGACTGATTAGCAGCAGTTATCTGACCAGACATAAGTGGTCTGAAAAGGAAAGCAGCAGCTTAGCACATAATAAATAATATCATCCTTTTTCTTATAAACAGTTAGGAAGTTACCTTTTCCTCTTTTCTATTCAAGAAGCCTGATTCAATTAAGAGGAAATTGAATCTCCAGTCATCTTAACCACGTAGATATTTAGAAGGACACCATTAACTCATTTGCCACTATCACTACATGTTCACTTAAAGTGTAAATACAGTAGTCTCTTCCACTTCATCCATGTGGAAATATTCCTCGGGAAGGCATTATAATACACAAATGAGTATTATCCATCCAGATGAACTTGACATTCTTAACACTGATAGCCTGCTGCCAGACATAATGAAACAGCAAAGAAGCTCCATGATTACAAGCATGGCACAGCAGCCAGGGGAGTGACACAAGAGCCCTTCCACATCTGAGCTAGCAAGGGAACAAAAATTACTTTAAAATTTTTTGTAATAATGTATACCTTGCAGGAAATATACTCCTGCATCTAGCTACTATATTTCTTACTAAGATCTGTGATTTTCACATGAAGTTCCTTAAAGAAGTAGGTCCTATCACTAAGCAATAGGTTTGTTCCAGCAGTATCTGATGATTAGATGACTGAGCTTTATACATGTCATTGTGTATAATTAAGCTACAGTAATCAAATTCCTTCTGAAAACCCCTACCACGAAGATGATGACACCAAAGCACGCAGGCGTTGCAGGCTCAAATCTGTTTGACACACGTGTAAGACCTGTTCACAATGACAGCACAGCGCATAAGCTTCCAGAAATACCTTCCTATCTAACCCCATTCCATCACACTTGGGGTTTCCTGGCTTTTACCAGTAAAGCTACATCCACGCACATAAACTTAATGACTATTGAATGTACTTTTGTGGAGAGAAGACTAAAATTTACACACATCCTTGCTTGACACTTGCTCCTTTTAGAAGTATGTATATAAATCTACTTTGGGTGAATTCATTTAATAGGAACCTTTTAATTTGTTCCTGAAACTCCTGACCAAACTTAGTCTTCTTTGGTCCCTCACCCTAAAAACAACTTCCCACTCATCAAGCCAACAGATGTTAGAACTAGAAATGTGCAAAAGACTTCTAAAACATTGGCTTCCTTTGTGAAAAGGCTATTTTAAAGTAAGTGTGATCTAAAAATAAGTGTAATCTTCCTTTCTGGAGAGTTAGCTACTGCCTGGCAGACTACCATGACAGGGCAGGGCACAACCAGGGGCAAACCTAGACCCTTGCAGTGGAACTCAGTGCCAAACCCAGAACCTGGCTTAAATGCTGTATCTAGACCTTGATGAATAAGTCACAGTATTACCATCACATCAGAAAGGGGTCTAAATACAGCTGCAACTCAAGCTCAACATTCTCATCAGTAAGAATAATGGAGTAAATCTGTAGTGACCAAGTGAGTTAATTCTGGTAAAAAAGTGACCGCCTTTACTGACTACACTTCACAGGCTAAACTGTCTGGCTAGCCACAGACTCTGCTTTTTATTTCTCCTGTGCATTGTTTTCCTTTTTTGCCCTACAAGTTATCTGAAAACTAAAAGCAACACAAAAAATGCACATACACAGGGTACGCTTCCAGAAATTCCTTAGTTTCTGCCGACTAGAATGTAACTGGAATAACTGACATGTCTTGACATGTGCCTAGGAACACTTGTGACAGGTAAAATAATGCTTATTATCTACAGGTATCCTATCCAGCAACTTCCTTCCTAGTCATGGCTATTTGTGAAGTGCGTCGCTGCTAAGTGAGCTATTTACAAATGTAAACTATATAATTAAAGTTTTAAAATAAATAGACAACCTTTACATTAGGTAACAACTTGACAACAAGGTAATAGATAATCCAATTACATCTTTCAAACAAAATGATCTGTATATGCTGCTCAAATTGTTATTTTTTTTATGAAGAAAATCCTTGGCTCACAATCTATTCTCCAAGAACTTCCTTGGTTTTCTTCCTTTATGCTGGGTAATTGTGTAAAAACTCCTTAAGTTTTGTTGGATAGTCTGTCATCACTCCGGTTGCTCCCAGATCAAATGCCCTCTTGTATTCTTGTTCTTCATTCAGTACCCAAATATACACCTGTAAGATGGGAAGAGAAAGACAGATTATTACAGGAAATACTTAAATTTTTTAAAAAAAAAGGTGACTTTTGACCTAAATTGTTTTATGTGAGAGAGATGATGCCTCCTATGTTTAAAATGATAAATGATTACACCATGATGCCAAAGACATGCACACAAACACATCCAACTTCTTCCCCCTCACCCTCCAAAAAGGGGCATTTTCTAGTGGTGACTCCAACCCCATTTCATTACCTGATACTTCAGATATTTCCAAAAGTCAAAATATTATTTTGTGAAAAGCCCAAAATAGGTAAGCAGTTTAGCTGATTTTGTAGGCTTAAGTTTGAAATGTGTGTGTGTAAAATCCTAAAGGGATTTAAAGAGTCTTTTTCAAGCATACAATTCTTCCTTTGCAACTACAGAACTGCAAATATAACAGCATAAGCTAAATCTCAGGAACCAAAAGCAACGTACAACCCTAGCAACACAACAGAACATGTTGGGGAGAACGTGAACCCATCTTAAGGCTGTATCTGGCTGGTTCAACTTCTCACTAGGTTAAAAGCACACTTCCTTTAGCTTTGCCACACTGTACCTGAATGCCCCGAGCAGTGAGGTGGTCAAAAAGTGCTTTCCGCATTAGCAACCTGCAGAAAGGAGAAATATATTAAGAACTTGATGTATATATGAAATTTTCAATGTCTGTTGATGTTCTGTAATAAATTTTCCATAGAGCATTTAGATTCAATGTTTTCCACAAGAAAGTAATTAGAAATCTAATTATAGAAAACATTTAGTTCAAGCAACTCAAGACTGGTTAACACAGATACAAATATCCATAGCTAATGCAAATTTCTGGGTATCAACTCTTCTGAAGATCAAATCCAGCAGATTCCTCCATCATCGTACAGGTATGCTGCACCATATCAGATGAATCGATCCCTTTGCTTTCAGAAGGGATTTTATCCTTCAGACCAGAAGACATGAAAACTCTACTGGCCACTCAAGAAATCAAACTAACAGATGTCAGAGCCAGAAGCAAGAGCCAGAAGACACTTAGGGCAATCCCGTTCAACCTCTGAAAGCAAATGACTGAGTTTCCTCTGAAGCACAGGTATTCTTAAAATGCAAAGTGTTCCACACAGGCCAAACTGTCTCCTCTGACAACATTATGAAACAGTCACAATCGCATGAAACCTGAAAGCTGCATTCTGAATCTACTTGCATGCTAATTAACTGAACACACTTAACAACAGAAACTAAATAGACTAAATTGGAATAATGCCCACTGTTACTGCACCTCAGTATGTTTCAGCGTATGAAAAATAAAAGTGTACAGGAACACCTACGTAAGATTTGAATATGATTTATGCTGCACTGACAATAAAGCTGGAAGAAACTGAAAAAAATTACACCACCACAAGTAGTTATAGCAATAGCTAGTCTTAATTGCTTGAGCCAACTGTTCATATATAGGCAAAATAGGAACAAAAATTTAATAAGATTAAAATCTTACACATCAGCTAGCCAGATAATAAATTTCTGGCTTCTTGTAATCTTCTGTGGTTCTTTCAGCCTGTTGAGGAAAAGGAAACAAAAAATTGCCAGAGCACAGATTAAAATACTATTTGAGATGTTCCTGCAAAAGGAACATGAAGAATTGATCTTGCAGTTTCTTGAATTAGTGCAGTAATTTCTCTAAGACCGTGACTTAGAATTGGGTTATGCAAGAGAAATGTGCCACATTTAAGAGAAGCAGCAGAGATAAGTATTCAGCAGCATTTTGAGTAAAATATGAGAAATAAAGAGCAGATGAAATCTCATATCCATCCTATTACTCAATCTTATTCAGACTATTTTTTTCTTAAGAAAGAGGGAGAAAAGTGCAAGACTTGCTAGCAGTGCTGTACAAATAACTATCTAGATGGCATTGGCACAAGCTGTGTTGTAAAGTCAGCTGCACAAAAATGGTATTTACAGGAGATGCTGTAAACAGGAAACACTGATATACACAGTGTGTATATCACACTAACAACTGAGTAACTCAGAGCTGGCTAGAGACAGGTTAAGTACTGAGGAGCAGAAGATTTGCAGAGCTTTTTCTTAGGAACATACAAAAGTGCCTAAACTAACAAAACAGTATCCTCAGCCTGAGGATACTGCCTAAAGCAATGCTCAAGCTGGCATTATCATTCACTTGTTTTACCACCATCCCAGTGCAGCACCCACCGATGCACTCTAACTCACTTGAGAATGATTGAAGGCATGGGAATTTCCAAGAACTCTTCCTTGAAAGGAATGAATGGCAGCAGACCAGTGTAGAACAGGCCAAGAAGCAGGAGGACACGTTGCAAACAGAAGATGATGGGAATGTCAGCATTCTGTGAGAACCAGGAAAGAAAGATTCTAAATTATCTTGGTAGATTGTCGAGTCTGTTGCAATTAAATGTACTCATCAATACACGGTTAAAGTTTAGCACTTGCACCTAAAGATTAGGCTGCCAACTGTTTATGATATGCCTGCCACTGAATTTAAATTACTCTCCAACAGCTTGTAATCCAAGCAAAGGTTTTCCACAATTTGAAGGGGAACTGGGACATGGAAAGGCTGCAGTACTGCTTTTGTTAACTGCCTTTATCTTTCCAGACTGCATGACACTATGCAGCATTTTGTCTTAGACTAGCATTACTGCAAAGAAGCAGCTGTGTTTTAGCACAGGACTTGCTACAGTTTAGTATCACATCAACTCACTTCACAACACATTTTTAAAGATGCTGGTTTATGAACCAAAATATTTGGGCATTGATTCTATGAAAATGAACAAATATAACTGCTGTTCAGGTAGCGAACGGTGTGTTGTCCTGCACAGATAAATCAGAACAATATTGGTACTCCCAACAAGGTCAATTTCACTCAGGTCCACAACTCCCTTGAACTAAGCACAATTTTAATTTAATTCTAAATCATACAATTTCTCAGCACAGAAAAGAACAGAATCTATAGCTGTAAGACAGCTTTATACCAATATAACTGCATGTCAACTAGTAGTCACATCCATTATTTTCATTAAAAGAAACACATAATAAGCAAGCCTTAGAAAAACTGCTTTTGTACCAGATAAATGACGTGCAAAACAGGCTCTACGAGTTCCTGGCATAAAATCATAACACCCTACATTTAACAGATCACAAATAAATCATGATTAAGCTTAACTCCTCGAGTATTTTATTGCAGAGTATATGGGTGTTAACTGTACTTGATTTATTGTAACAATGTAGTACACAGAATACAATCTAAGCACAAAGTTTCTCATCACATCTGAAAGTCTGGTATGGCTGGCTAGATCTGGCTTTACGGGGTGCTTTTCTGTACATTTTGCCACCACACAGTAACAAGCAGGCAAGAACAAAGCTTAGCTGGACCCATCCTTACCTCCTTAAGACACTTTGATACAACCTCATAACTGACGTTCCCCCATACCGTCAAATGCTCTCGTTTATACTGACTGACCAGTTCTGAAACCTGCAATATAAATATAACATGTATTCATTGAAAATTATGTGCAGAATTATTTAACTGAAATCTACTTGTTACTTTTCAACTACATAAGTAATTACAGAAACAACAGTTCTTCTGTACTCTCCCCCGTCTAAAGATGATTGTGCTGTTTGTCTGTAAAGAAACAGCTGTTCAGGTCAACAGATAAAAGAAACACCATTATACCTACAAAAAAACCTACAGAACTTAAGAAAACGAGATGGAAAAATAGTAGCTGATGGAAAGCAGATTTCCTTTTCTGTAATGAACACTTATCTTTACACTGACATCATGTTTTTATGATGCTTTGGTAGGCAACAGTCTAAAGTGACCCTTGATATGAAATACAAGCCAAACGTGTCTAGCAGCGTAGCATCAGTTTCACATCAAGATAACGGGTCAGTAAAGAGCTGTTTGTTGACTATCTTGCCCAAGATCACTTCTCTGTCTTCTGTATTATCTCACACATGGAGCAAGATCCAATATGTGAAGGATGAAGCAGTCCGAGAACACAGATTTTAGTGTCACAGACTGCTAGCAACTCCAAGAAACTTTTCTTTTGGAATTTCAACATCATTACGTGACATTCAGTCTCAGTTCAGCGTAGATTTTTCATGTACCTTTTTGATCAACACATTGTTGTTCACTTTGATGTCAATGTTGACAGGAGTTTGTGGAAACGCCTCAAACACCTCTTTCAAGAGTGGAATACGGTTGTCTTTTCCCTCACAGTGACATTCTGGGGAAACAAGAAAGTTGCCACTGCTGTGACCATTTTTAATACACCACAGATAAAAGCTGAGATGTCAGAGCACTTGTTATCTTAAAAAAAAAAGTTCCTAGAATTAGCACACTTTTAAACTGAAAAAAAAATTTAGTTCACTTGGATAGTTCTAATTAATTATGACAAGCTTACTTCCATAATAAAAACACCCTGAGCATATTGTTCATTTAGGTTTGAACTTCATTAAATTCAGTCATTATTTAGCAACAGTAGGAGTGCAGGCATCATTAAAGTCCTGAAATAGCAAACACGGGCTCAGTTACCACATACCAAATGCAATGAGATTAATAAGAAACAAGACCAAATGAGAAAAACTTTTCCTTCTAGGAAAATTTACTGGAGAAGCATAATGAGTAAAGGGAACAGAAGGCAAAGCACTCTAATTTTATTGCCTGAAAATGCTTGTGGCTCTAGGGAATTAACCGAAGGCTCTCGCCATCTCTTTGTTTTACTGTACATAAACAAAAGATACATACATGTGAAAATAACACATCATGGATCTCATCTTGGTGCATTTTAAGTATTTTGCAATTTTGAACAGAAATATTTAACATAAAATTTGCTTGCCAGGCAATTCAAATATGGAAAGTCTATACAAGATGGTCATAAAGCCCCTCAAGCAAGCAAACACATCTGGTATCATCTCTGGGAGCTTCCTCTAGGTGGAAGCACTTTCAATTTTAGCCTATGTGCTTTATTCAAATTATAGAATTATAGTCCATGAACCAGCAAGGGGTTTTTTGTGACCAGCAGGTCGAGGGAGGTGATTCTGCTCCTCTACTCTGCTCTTGTGAGACCCCACCTGGAGTACTGTGTCCAGCTCTGGGGGCCCCAGTACAGGAGAGACATTGAGCTGTTGGAGCGAGTCCAGAGGAGGGCCATGAAGCTGATCGGAGGGCTGGAGCACCTCTCCTATGAGGACAGGCTGAGAGAGTTGGGGTTGTTCAGCCTGGAGAAAAGAAGGCTCTGCGGAGATCTAATTGCGGCTTACCAGTACCTGAAGGGGCCTACAGGAAAGATGGTAAGGGACTGTTTATCAGGGAGTGTAGTGACAGGACAAGGGGTAATGGGTTTAAGCTGAAGGAGGGTCGATTTGGATTAGATGTTAGAAAGAAATTCTTTACTGTTAGAGTGGTGAGGCACTGGAACAGGTTGCCCAGAGAGGTGGTGGAGGCCCCATCCCTGGAAGTGTTTAAGACCAGGTTGGATGAGGCTTTGGGCAACGTGGTCTAGTGGAGGGTGTCTGTGCCCGCAGCAGGGGGGTTGGAACTAGATGATCTTTGAGGTCCCTTCCAACCCAAACCATTCTATGATTCTACGAACCACAGTTTTCAGAAGAAAACAGGTTAATGTTTTTCTACGTTTTCCTCTCTTGCAGCAATATTGGTACTGAACTTTAAGTCACACCTACAGTTACTACTATGTCTATACTATCTGACATCTTGCAGTACTTCAAGCTCAGAGTGCACTAGCACAATAGCATTTGAGTTGTAAAGAAACTCTCTTCTGCCTTCTCTTTGTTCTTCAGAACAACAAATTTTCAACCAGCACCCTCTGAAGATCTCACAAGGGAACTGGAAAGCAGTTGCAAAAAGCAGACAAGCAAACAATTGAAACGTTTACTTGGAAAAAGATATTAGATCTTAAACTCAGTCACTGCCAACTGGTATGAAAAAAATATGGTTTCTAAAGCTAGGATTATATTTTCCTTTTAAAACTTCTCTCATCAAGACACTGATAGAAGCAAATCCACTTTTCTACTCCCTTTGCCAATAAGAAATTACCACACTACAATAACAGAAAATTAGTTATTGGTACTGTAAATTGAAACAGCAGAAGACAAAACCTTACCTTTCTGAAATGTGACATCCAACTTGCAGAGATATGGTGGAAGTTCCTTAAAAATAAAGGGAAATAGAACACTAATTCAAATACAGGGATATAATCATGACTTTTCTCAAAAAAGACAAAAATTGTAATTCATAAGCCATGTAAGTTACCTCTAAAGACAAAAATAATATATTCTTTAAATCTTCTTGCCCAAAAAGTGATTTAGAAGCACTGTGTTCATTCTTACTTGAACTATTTGGCATGCTTAGACTTGTGTTACCTGTAGCAGAGTAAGGCAAAATGTTTCTAGACATCTGTCTGAAAATTGAGAATTCCACTTAAATATCAGATAGAAAGACAGTTCTGTAAAACAGGCTTTTAAAACTGTCAGTGCAGGTGGGCTTCGTCTACTAGTTTTCCCATTAAAAAGCGGGCCATGCAAGAAGGAGCTTGTTGACTAAGCTTCCTTTGTCACTAGTATGGCAAAACAGGCCCACCTCCAGAAAGCTATTCATCCAACCTGCTGTTGGACAGAGTTAATCACCC
The DNA here is from genome assembly GCF_028858705.1 of Grus americana. NCBI lineage: Eukaryota > Metazoa > Chordata > Aves > Gruiformes > Gruidae > Grus > Grus americana. The sequence goes on along the minus strand of NC_072870.1, from coordinate 9,268,671 downwards.
TCCGGAAATGTGCCAGTTCTTCTTCCTTGACTACACAGGAAGCCTAGTTAACTTTTTTTTTTAGTAAGACAAGATGAATCCCCCTCCTTAGATTTTGGCTACTAGACACACACACATGCACACAACCTTACTGCCCACCCCAGCCACTCTACAAACACATTTTTAAACATCATCTAGTACTAACATTTTTTTCAACTTACAGAGTATTTGAGGTCAGATATGTTGACATCAACTCCTGTTGATCTCTTCAGGTTCTCATCATGGGACACAACCACTTGCTCATCTTTCGTCAGGTGACAATCTAGCTCCAACATGTCTGTTCCTATATTAACAGCACTGGAAGCAAGGAAGTCTGCCTTGAATCACACATGTGTTTTGTACAGGTCCAAACCTAACACATACGTGTTATTCAATTAAACTAATCCCAGTGGGGGTACTTTAGGTGCTTTATGATGCAATGGATTCTCACAATCTTGTGGCAAAGCAAGTAATAAATAACTCTACTGCAGTGGGAAAGCTGATGCAAGAATAAACAACATATTATGAATCAGAGATGGGATTTGAACTCAGGAGATTTGGCTCTGTCTTCCACGGAAATCAAGTAGCACACCTGCCAATTGCACCTACCACGTCAGTATTGAGAAACCTACTTCTAAAGTATTGTTTCAGAACATTGAGTATGATGTTTATTAGTATCGGCACGTTTACCACTGGAAGAGGCAAGCTCTTTTTAAAAAGTAATCAATTTTGTGGTAAGCATAAAAACAAAAAACAGGGATGTGAAAGTTTTGGGGTTTTTTCACTTTAAGTTAGTCAGGAATGGATGGATCAGGAAATTAGCAGTGGGGCCTTTCAGGCTTTTGGCTAGCAAAACTACATTTAAAAAAATAATTTAATGAAAAAGTTTTCATTTTAAATTAAAAAAAAAACCAACCAAACAAAACTCCACTAAACCACCCAGCCATACTTTTCAAGGAAAAATAGCTATTCCTATTCCAATCTGTTGCTTTGCAAAGTTCTAATCCAATCCCAAATCCACTCTATAGAAGCTTAGATCATAGAAGGAGGAGTAAAGAAAGTAGTAATAATATTGATGAAAAATATGTACAAGAAACCTCACATCAGAACAGAAAAACTAAGCTATACTCCCATGAGAGGTGAGTCACTCATTTCACTGGAAAAGATACTCAGAAGGCATCATTCCAGCAGACAGCTGAAAGTCCCTGCCTGAAGTCTGAACACTTCCTTCAAAACATCGGGCTGTTCTTTTTACCCACCTACGAACAAACCTGTAACATCCGTGACTACAGTCTATACTGGACTCAAAGCTCTGCGGCTTTGGTAACTGCGTTCTCCTTAAGAAAAAGGCTTTATTGACTGCTGAAGTACAGACATGCCATAAACACTCACAAATGCAATAACAAAACAATATTCCCATAAGTATTGAACACAGTTTCTGGTCCAGCTGGGATAATGATCAAGAAGGGGGCCATCACATTAAAACCAACTTCTTAACTGTTTTCCAGTGCCAATAATTAAGAATTAGGAGAGGAACGAAATCATATTACACATGGAAGATACACAGCCTGTTCTGCGTAATTTTTCCTCCTGAGGAAAAGCATCTCCAAATATGCTGCAGGAGACTTGCCAAATTTGTAGAAGACATTCCCATCTAGTACCATGTATTATCATTTAACCAAAGTTTATTAGAAATATTACTGCTTTAAGAAATTCAGGACTGATGCTGCATGGAAAACAGGAGAACAACAACTTGCCTTGTTAACAAATTTGAGAATTTGCCAGGCTCTTACTAGGAGATTGCTGCTAAATAAGCTTCCTTAAAGTGCTGTGTTTTTTCAGCTGGAAATCAGTTTGTTCTGCAGCTCTGTAATAACAAATCAAATCTACATTGCTCCAGAGAAGACTCCAGATGTTCTCCAGATTCAAAGAACGTGTTGGATTCAGATCCAACTGCTCCAGAACTCAAGTTCTGAGGCAGATGCACATTTGCAAATTAGGACGATGGAGCTCTTTGCTCCAACTGTTTTCAAATAAAAGGACATACCAGGAAATATTTAAGAAAAGCCTTACCTTGGAAACTAAATTCCATTTGGCAAGGCCAAATGTAGCACAACGTATAGAGTTTATAAATACTAAGTTGACTATGTTTTTATTGCTGTAGCTACAGTGTTTAAAGCTTTCTCTCTAAACCAAGTATGTTCATAAATGAAAATTAAATACAATGAGAAAAGTATCTAGAGAGTTTACTTAGCAGCTTCCTGTCAAGACAATGCTGAAGTACATGGCTGTATTAGGGACAATTAAACTCGTAATTAAATTCTTATGACATCTTTTATGCCAGATCCCCAAATACGTTAAGGCACTACAAGTGTCTCTTTTAGCTTAAAATCAGTTATTTTAAAATCTAAAACCACCACAGAAGCATTTAAATAGACTATAACATGATTACAGCCCACAAAATCTACTGGGTATTTTACCACACAAACAAAAATACTGTCTTTGGTACAAAAAGCTTGTAATTGCTTTCCAGAATATTTTTAAGTTAAGCTAGTATAGACCTTGAAATTACTAATAAGGTCTTCCCCCCCATACACTTTATATATTACTAGAATAATTTCTCCATTATCATGCAACAGTATTAAATATTCTCCAATCATTATTAAGGTGTAAATAGCATAAATAAAACTATTTGTTTGTCAATACTTAGGTTACTGTCAACAAAGCAAAATCAAGGGGGTAGATCTTATGTTGCAGACAAGCATTCTCCTTCGGATTCAACTACATCAGTGGTCAAATATGCCTGCGTGTCCAAACCTGCAGAAACAGCTCTTGCAGACACACCCTATTTGGCTTCATGCAAAATCTGATGGATTATAAATTGATTAGTTCATACCAGCCGTCTGAGCCAATCCAGATGATTTTTCACCATGCAGATCAGCAGTTTTCTACCCAATCCTTTTGCTAGTTTACCAGTGGAGATGGGAATGAACGGATGGGAAGGACAAAGCCTTTACCCCTCCACAGAGGAAGCCAGAGGGCTTTCTACTGCCTAATGCAAAGAAATCGCTCTGACTCTGCTTTCTGAAAAAGTAATATGCATTTATTATTCAGCCAAGACAATTTCAAAACAAGTAACTGAACTTTGCTATTGGCAGTTGTGATGAGTTCAAGTGTTCCTCAACACATTTGTTACACTATAGTTGTAAAATAATGTAAAGAGTCAGCAGACAGGCAGACAAACGTCTGTATTATCACAAAACATTGTTTGACTGCTAGCACAGTCCTTACTCTAAGTACTACAGCCTACTTCTGGGAACAAAATAAAAATGGATATGACATAGCTTTCTTTAAGAGCCCTATACATGTAAAACCAGTATGATACTAAATGAAAATTAAGAATTTTTTTTTTTTTTTTTTAAAAAAAAGCATTTCTCAGAAAGTGTGGTACCAGACTTGAAAAAAGGCAGGCCAGCAGGGAAAAACACACAAAACTATGCTGAGCTTCCATGGAGATAGAAAATACTGCAGTACTTTCAATAGCACTGGTTGGGAAAGCTGGCACTCCTCAGTCTGCAAGGAAATGTGCAAACTGATGAGGCTACTAGCACAAAGCAAATTTAAAAAAAAAACACCAAACAAAACAAAGAGAAGCCTACATAATTTGGTCACCGCTCATTGGCAGCTGGAGTTTTAGATATGCTTCTTTTACAAATGCCTTTGAGAACCTTGTTAGAATTCACTACTGAAATGCTGGAGGCTTCAAAGGTTTTCCGGTACAACTCCGTTTTAAACCCCTAGATCAGAGGCTTTCACACCTTGTGCAAATGAAGTATGTGTATGAAGGGAAAAAACATAACACAAACATTTTTAATAGCTTTACAGATGGTATATTAAAAGTTAGTTAACATTAGGATTTCAGTCACAATAATTCTAGGAGACAAATTATCAACTTTCTATATAGAGGAGGGAACTGAATACTATGAAACTATGGAATATCTAAGAGAATTGCTTACAGCCATAATAGCAGTCAGCAGATTGAGACTTGCTAAAATCCAGCCTTGTAGGCTAATTAGCATATTGGTATAGGCTACAATCTGAAATACCCTTTGAGAAACATCAATGTATCTAGAAAAAACAGTGTATGGCATTAATTAAGAAAAATAGCTTTATAATGATAAATAAATGAATGAAGTAATTGCCATTAAACACGGAAGCAGTATTGTTTCATGTTTTGTTAGCTAGCACAGGAGGAATCAGGCCTCGGAAGTTTTATTTCCAATTGGCAGTCTCCTACACATCATAGTTCGTGGTATCCTAATTCCTTCTTGTTTAAATTGGAGTAACGTTTAACAATCCACAGAAGTCATCCAAAGGAGAGATGACTTTCAGAAACAGGACACTGTACCCCAAACAACTGATGGAAGTCCTATCCTTCTTGACTGCTTCACTCACTAAAGACAATGAGAACACCGCTAATTTAGGCATTATTTGTTCCATTTGTACTCACTGGTGAAAGGCTGCCATGGTGTTTTCCAGGTTCTCTCCAGCACCTACAAAAATAACAAAAACTAAAACATCTACAAAATCCTTTTCCTCCCCTCAATCCCAGTGGAAATAAATAAAAAATAAGAGATTTTAAAATGTACATATTTTGAGGAAATATTTGGAGGAACGAGTATGAAGCTAGAGTCAGAAATCCCTGTTGCCATTAACCTACTGGGGAGGCCCAAGAGACAGGACTTTCAAGGTAAAACAACTTAAAAAAAAAGAGAAAAAAAATAGTAGACTGTTATCTTTGATTTGTATAATACTTTGAATATACAAAACAAAGTGTTTATTTTACCAGAGGCTGGGTGCCCTGTTTTTCCTTAAAGGCATTGTATTTGGCTATGACAATATGCTCCACAGGCATAGGAACAGTATATGCAAGAAGTCTACTTCAGAGTTACAGGAGTAATAAGAGGAAAGGTGGCAAGAGAAAAAAAAAAAAACACCCAAGACTCTCTAAAGCTGATATTCCCTGAACGTATAACCCAGTTGATGCTCAAAGAGGTGACAACCTTTTTTTCAGTGCAAGGATACTTCCTGAAACAGCACAAATCTGTCAATAAAGGTTCATGCTGCTGGCAAAGAGAGGTCTCACACACAAGGAATGAAACACCCATCAACTCCAGTTAAGAAATGAAAGAACAGGCAAATTAAATTTTCTCTCAGGCAGGAGTAAACTCTGCATCATTCTCTACATAAAAATCTTTGAAAATCAGCCTGGTAATGGACTGGAAAAGGTTGTGCCTTCTCTCCCTCAGAAAATAGGCAGTATTATATACTGAAAAACAAAACAACTTCAGGAAGATACATGTACTGATGAGGATATCTATGCAAATTTTAACTACTCTTTGACAGTGATGAATGACAGACTTTGTAAACAACAATTATAAAAGCTCCAATTAAGGCCTTGCCTATTAACAAGACCTTACCAGCATATACTTATCTAAGTCTGTGTTTAGTTACTTAATTAAAGCAATGCAATTCTATGCACACACAACTAGCAATTTAAAATTGTTATCAGGTTAGCTTACATTGGTAAGTTTACAAAATGAATGGCTTAACTGACTTAGAATCATAATGACAAAATCTGCATGGTTTAACATAAACTAATAAGGTAAGTCCACAACAGCTTCTGTGATTAGACATTCACCAACATTTTATGGAATTTGATTGCAGAACTACGAATAGGCTGAGTGGCAAAGTGACTGAGGGATAGAGGAGAGCACGAGAATCGTGTCATACACTTCTGATGATTGCCTAGGAGATGGCAAAACCTGCATAGGACCTGGATGATTAGTTATAAATTAACTAAAAAAAAAAAAAATTGAGGTTTTAGATAACTTATCAGCTGTGATACATCCTGAATAGTAAGAGACGGGGCGGGGGGGAACTGAGTCAGTCTTCAATTTCTGAAGAAAACAATAGTATCCTAACATTCCTGGGCAGAAATTTCCAAAAATAAAACTTTAAATTACTGCTCTAACAAGTGACATGTTAGGGATGTAGGTACGGCGAGTCAAATCAGTTGGTAACAATGCCTGACTTGTGGTGTTTTGGGGAAATGAGGAAAACAGTTGAGAGACGAGCTGAAACAGGAATTCTAAATCAGCAACGTGGCTTTCACAAACCACACTCAGAAAAGGGAATTGTGACAAGCAAGCGATTTGACATACTAAAAAAATGAAAAGGTTGGGCTGACTGAAGGGCTTCTGACATTTACTTAAACGTCCCTCCAGATTCACGTCGTGTCCATTTGCGTTGTTGCATTTCCCATGCAGAAATTACCTTCCCCAGCATACTTCAGCATCCTGTGAGCCAAAGAGGCCACATCCAGACACTATGATCGCGTACTCTAACTCTGAAAGCAAGCGAGGAGATCATTCCGCTCTACTCAGTACCGGTGAAATGACATCTGGAGTGCTGTGTCCAGTTCTGGGCTCCACAGTACAAGACAGACAGGGATCTACTGGAACAAATCCAGAGAAGGGCTGTGAAAACTAAGGGATGAAAGATTCTTGCATACAATGAGAGGTTGAGGGTGCTGGAATTGTTTAGCCTGGAGAACAGAGGCTCAGGAGGATCTGACCAACATGTATAAATACCGAATGGGAGGGAGTAAAGAAGACTGAGCCAGACTCTTCTCAATGGTGCCCAGGGAAAGGGCAAGAGGCAATGGGAACAAATTGAAATACAGGAAATTCAGTTTATAAACTGAAGAAAAAACCTTTTTTTTTTATTGTAAGAGCAATCAAACTCTGGAACAGGCTGTTCCACCACAGAGAGATTGTGGAGCCTCCATCCCCGGATGTATTCAAAACCTAACTGGACAAGGTCCTGATCAACCTGCTGTAGTTGTCCCTGCTCTGGTCAGACGAGTTGATCTCCAGAGGTCCCTTCCAATCTCAACTACTCTGTGATTCTGCAAAAATCATCATGCTACCCTCCCTCAAAGACTCCACAATCCAGTCCAGGCAGCTGGCATCGACAGAGGACTCTAACAGAGAATATCAATACTTAATTATTGATCTCAGAAATGACCAATTTTAAAGTTATGCAGAAGTGAAAAAATAATTCAGGGATGCTCCCACTGACAAGCTATAAACTGAGATAAGAAAGTTATTTCATGAAGAAAGAGGCAAAATCAAGATCCACAGACTTAAAAAAACCTCACATGCAAGGCTTCATCTCAGAGAGGAAGAAGTCAAACAAGTTAAGTGGTATCTTGATCTCCAAAGGAGTAATGCAATAGGAAACCTGACAGTGAGTCTAAAGCTACAGCATGACTAAAGCCTGATAAGGATTTAAGTCTCTCAGGAAGTTAAGTTACAAGGTAAATACTACAGAGAGTAAAGAGTAAGTGATCTTCAGTCTCATAGTACCTCATGAGCAAAAAGATGCTGAGATGTTGTTTCACAGTATACATGCAGACACAGAACAATTCAAAGACTGTGGACTTTGAACACCTAATCAATAATCCTCCTGTTGAGTAAGGCTTTCCTGTTGTTCTAATGGTGCTTAGTGCAACTGGCCAAAATACTTGCGTTCTAGGCTTAGGGCTAAGCCTAGACTAAGGTCATTGCAAAGAAGTGAGAACAAAAGAAGATTAAGGAGATCATACCAACTTCCAACAAAGTCATCCGCAAGTTTTTAATAGTTTGCAAAATAACAAACAAGTAACAACACAAATTGAGAACCTTTGTTTGTTGAATGAAAATACATAACTACCAGGAAATGGCTAATATACGCATTCTGAACCAAAAGGAGCATTTTATGCTATACTTAAGACTATAGTTATAAAGAAACTTAATCTGTTATATAAACTAAATGAAAGAAATGCAAGTAATGAAAGCTATAAGAGAACAGCTCTAGGTTTTGTATTTTAATAATTCAAGGCAGTAGCAGTAGCTCAGGACCACTGACTAGAACTGTGATCAGACACTGCATAAACCAGCACTAGATATGACACTAAAAACTGTTTAAACTCAGCATCAGACATATCTCCCACAGAATTTTGGGAAAAATATTTACCAGAAAATAGACTGACAATATTTTCATGAATTGAATGGGGCAGCAGGGAAAAGCGCCGAACTGATCTTTAAAGAAGAGCAAAATACAATTTGCTGTACCTTTTTCCTCCCAATGCTTTGGAAAAGGTAGAAGAAACTTTTAAAAACATCTTTCAGCTATTTTAGATAGAAGCAACCAGCCTACCTACAAGGCCTTAGCACAAGGTGTACAGACGGGACAAGACCCTCAAAATGAGATCAGTTTTACCACAGCAATGAACCACTAACTGTCTCCAACAGAAAAGGGAGCAAGAACAGAGTCACAGCAAACTGCATTTCTTCTGAAACCAGAAAGCAAAGCAAACAGGCAGTTAGAGGCACGAAGATTGATCTTTTGTACCTGATCTAAGCAACAGCCAGCCGCCTCTCTCGTTAGGAGGAGAAATACCATAACACACAATCATTAGAAAGAAAAAAATGTATACGTTTGAGAGGGAATCCATCAAACCCACGTAAAACAAGCTGATTTCGGTTGACGCGTTTTGAGTTCGGAGATTAATTCAGCTTTGAAATCAAGCACTGGTCAGCAGGTGGCACCTAAAATTAGGTTGCGGGAGGAAGGTTTGAAGGGAGCCCGCTGCGAGCGACGGGCACGGCGCAGCGGCCCCTCAGAGCCTCCCGGCAGGGCTCTGGCAGCGCCCGCCCATACCAGGCGTCGGGCAGAGAAGCCTCCTGAGGGAGCGGGGAGGCACCGTCCCCGGGGGCGGCCACGGGAGCCAGGGCAGCCCCTCAGCGCCCAGAGCCGGGAAGGGCTGCAGCCCTCAGGGAGCGGCGGGCGGCCGTAGCCTTCGCCCACCTGAGGGGAGGGCGGGAAGCCGGTGCCGCCGGTGGGCAGGGAGTCGTCGCCCGCACCCCCCCACTCACCGCCGCGATGGGAGATGTGCCGGCAGCGGAAATGCTGCCGCTTGGGCCGGTGGAGCAGCCCCGGACACTTGAGGAGAAGCGCCGAGGTGAAGACGTATCCGCCCAGCGTGGAGAGCAGGTACAGCGTCGCCGACATCCTGCGCCTCTCGCCAGCTACCCCGCTCCAAGCCCGTCCTGTCCCACCCCCGGCCCGGCCCGCAGCCCTCTCCCAGCGAGGAGCTGCCGCTGCGGGAGCCGCTGCCGCTGCCACTGCGGCCGCGCAGCCGCACCGCCTCCCCTCCGCCCCGGGGAGGAGGCGGCAGTGCGCAGGCGCGAGAGGACCCCCGCCCTTCCCGCCACGGGCCCGGCCGGGAGCCGGTTTCCCCTCAGAGGGGCTCGGCGGCTCCGCCGAGGCGGGGGGAAGCTCGGCCTCATCCCTCGGCCGGGCCCTCGCACCTCCCCGGCTCCTCTTTTTTAAAAGTAGTTCACAAACGCTGCGAGCGTTTCCAATTACACACGGTAATTGATCTCCCGTTTCGCTTTCCCTGCTGCCTGTACCACGGAGACAACCCTTCTCTGTAGTGCTTTTCATTTTATTGATCGCGCTCGGGAATTGCTAAGTGCTTGGTAAATGTAAATTCATTAAGACACACAGAGGGAGATAGTGTCTTCACAGACAGGGGGAGGTGTTTCCACACCCAGGTGAAAGAACAGAAACCAGGTCTCAACTCTGTTATAACAAACTGGCGAATTAAATTTTGTATGCATGCTAATTAAAAACAAATATTCTAGAAATTAAATTAGGTCTCAGCATATAGCCACTATCACTAATACATCTTACTCTGACAAAGAGTTAGAAGTTGATTTACTGTGACTAATTTTTTGGCACCGACGGCCCCGTGTGACACTCACAGGACTTAACCTATCCTCCAGCACATCACGTAGCACATCTTTTGGAAAGTGTAGCATAATTACCCAAACTCTCTCCATTTGAGATTCAAACTGGGCCAAAACCATCCTTTTAGCAACCAAAAGTGTGTTTAATCACTACAAGTCCAGCTATACTGACAATTAAGCTGCAGTTGCTTATAATGAACAAGCTTACATAGCTCTAAGTTTTCCACAAACTGACCAGCAGGTTTAGTTTCCAAAGAGATCTGTCATTCCAAAATATGAAATTAATTTGTCCTTTTAACAAGATCTGATCTATGAATACAAAGAAAGTAAAATATTTCACCTTCATATAGGTAAGCACAGTTTCTGGCTATGGTGTTAATACAAATCAGAACTGTAATACCTTTTTTGTTTTTAAAGACAGGATCAAAGACAAACAATTTCTCATATCACCACATTAAAAGCATCTATTGTTTACATACAAATAGCTTGTTTGGGAAAAGGGAAAAGATTCTGCCCATCATTGCCTCAATATGACACAGAAAACTCTTGATTTCAGGCAACGCCAATTTTTAAATATTCCTAAGTATGTATGTGAAAAGATAGGATGGGGAAAAGCATTATCATCAAAACACCTAATAATACAGGCTCAGTATATTACGATAACCAGCTTTTATTTTTTACATGTGAAAATTTAACAAATGGAAAATTTACATGCTTCCTGGATTCCTTTATCCACTTCGATATCAAACCTTATTTTCATTCTGACTGTGTTCCAATGAAATACAGTGGGCTTCACAAGATCGCAGTGATAGCTCGTTGGGTAACAGACATGAATCGAAATCCATGATTTGGATTGAAGAGAGCCTTTTGAAACTAAAATCAATCTACCAGAATAATTCTTATTGTGTAATTGCTTTCAGTATTCCTCGGAGAACTTTGTAACTCATTAATTGTTGGCTTTCTTTGGGAGGAAAGCAGGGTCCACGTTCTGTCACGTATGCATAAGGAAATCTAAGCACCCACAATCCATCAGAGGGAAGGGTTATTTCCTGCTTCTCAGGATAAAATACAGGACAAGGTGGTGGCCCTGGCTGAACCTGAAAACAAAAGGAAATATAAGTAGATAATCAAACATCATTAGAATAAAAAAACCCCACAACGAAAACTTAAATGCAAGCTGAACCCAAGGAAGTCTCTGAAGTCTTGCCTACAACCAGGTTCTTATCCCCTTTAGCACACTCTGGGACACCACTGTGCCGTTGTTGTGAGACATCCATAAATTTCCACTTTTATCACAGTGAAGATGCTGAATTTAAGGCTACAGATTACATCCTACCAAGGAGGTCCACAACACAAATACAGGCCATTTGCCTCTTGGGTGGTAGGAAAAGCTGTGTTAACAGCGGATTTCACCACTGTAGCACACATATTCCCAAGCTGTTACCTCATTCTAAACCAATGTGAATTTTCAAGGATTTCACCAACATTTAATACGGCTCTTGTATAATTCATATTAAAAGATTCAGTCTTATTCACATGAGGAACTGATGCAGGAACCCACAACACAAATCGTAATGGATTTTCCAAATAAAAAGACACCCTTAGGAGTTAAAAGCTGTGACACACATGTAAGCCGTGAACGAAAAGCAAAACAAGTATCAGCACAAACTCAACCTTCAGTTCTTGCCTCAGTTTCAAACAATAAGGTTATAAATTGCAAACCCATTAAATCTTGCTCTTGGTGCCATGTTTCAGTCAGTAGTCTTCCTTTTAACTTCTAAAACAAAGCAGGTTCACATCTGAGTAGTTGAAGGTGTCCCATAAAAGAAGCCAACTCCACCGTTTTGTGATTCAGTATTAAGGATCTCGTGGCACTTCTCAAAGAGCTTGAAGGGTTGTAAAATGTCCCAAATCCGCCTCCCCACACCACACAGATGCATTTTGTGCTGTGTTGTTATTCACTGACACTACTATACAGCAAACACCAATTTTCTTGCCAGTCTAACAAATAATAAGCACTTACGTGCACACAGGATTTCACGTAGCAGTAACTGAAAGAAGATCACTTGTTCATATTTTACTACTTTAAATGTAAGAAAGTGTAAATGGAGCTTTCTTATTTTTTAATACACATTTGAAAATGGGAAAAAATCTCCAATGAAAAAAACCCAACGCTTTTTTTACCTCCTAAATTCAAAGGGTAACTAGGAATAATTAATCTCAGCAATGAGTCACTGCTTTTCTCTATGACATTTAAAATAATAAATTCATTCTTACACAGTCATCACCCACTTGTTACCTTTTTAAAAAGAAGCAATTATTGCAGCGTGGAATGCTATTAATTCAGCCTTGATAAAACATTTTTAAAACTTACTTTATAAAGTATAAAGCTGGCATAAACCAATCTTGAAGTGTAGAAAAAACCCTCAAACCTGTTTATAAAACAGATACCTTTGGTGACTGCTGCTTTAGAGAACTTGACTGAAGTTGTTTTGAGTTGGAAAGTGTTTCTTGTAGCATCCCTCTGACACTCTTTGCCTACCACCCTTCTGCCCTCTGGTGCTGCAATTAACGTTGCAACCACCAACCCTTTCTCCGCAGTTACCAGATTCTCTCTTCCATCTCTTACCTGAGGCGTTAACGTGATCTGCAGTGGAGCGTCAGGAACCACCACAAAAAGCCTCATGAACTGAGCATAATGTGGCTTGAGTCCTCGTCCCTGAGTCGATGACAGGATGTACAGCGGCATGTCAGAATTGAGGGCTTTGATGGCAGATTCCTTCGGCCCCCCTCCCATCACTTTCATGACCTTATCGGGCCCTGAACACATGAACCTCCTACCACGTGCATCTTCATATTCAAATCCTACAAAAGCCCGAGCTATGTCATCTCTCCGTCTTCCTCTTCCCATCACAACCGCACTTCTTTTTCCGGGAACAGCCTTGTTAGGCGCAGGCCAGGAATTGGTATCTAGGTCTCCTTCATCTTCGGTTCTCGTCCTGATGACAATGTCCCAAGGCATTAAATAGTTTGTTCCCGGGATAAAGCCTTGTTGATCTAAACCTGTGTGGAAGTTATAAGCCTTAGCAGGCCCCAGCTTAACCAGTGACCAACTGGAGAATTTGGGCAAAAGGCCTTTGGGGCAATTAGAATGGAGCATCCCAGGGAGGTACTCGACAGTGGACGCCTGGCGATCTACTAGGCTTGGCCTTTTCTCACTTTTGGAGTCCCCGCTCTGCCCATGACTTTCTGCGTTGTCCCCTCCACCTTGGGCGTCAGGTGGGTAAGTGCCCAAGCTGCCCGTCGACTGACCCAGGCTGAGGGCTAAGCTCAGGCCTGTGCTTTCCCCCTGAGTCTGAGGTTCTTTTTCTTTAAGTTTCTCAATCTCGCCTTCCGGAGGGGCAGGAGATGACTCGTCCCGAGCAGGTGCCGGATCAGGTGTGCTTGGCTGAAACACAGGAAAGTTGATGTGCTCCAGTTTTCCGCAGCATTTTTCTTCCAGCAGCTATGAAAAAGAAAAACAGTTAACTTTTCCATCTTCTGTCTCAGAAATGAGGAGTTCAGGGTCATAACATTCAGCAGCTACAATTAAGATTCAAGAGGATCGCGCTAGGCGAGAACCAAAGCAGCAATGGGAATACAGCCCACAGACACAATGGATTTAAAACTCACACGAACCAACAAACTTGAAGCATAAATAGATGCTCTTGTGTGCATGCACTACTGTACACTGGAACTGCCCGCTCTGGTCAGCCCATCGTGCAAACAATTTCTGCTCCCAGAAATATCTCCCCCAAACAACACTTACAAGTTGATAAGGTTAAGAGGAAACTTACTTGTAGTCACTTGGGAATACAGACTTTATTGATGAAACAAAAGCACTGCTTGAAGCAAAAATAGAGACCTAATAGTTACCTGGTAAAAGTCATAATTAGCTGCTTTGATATCAAAGGGGTCATCCCGAGGAGCTTGTTTCCTTCCACAGTTACAGGCACCAGTGGAACGAGCCCGGCTGTTGTGGTACAGAACTGGAGGATTTCTGTCTGCTTCTGGCTTTTCCCCTAAAAGCAAAAAACAATCAAACCCTAGATAAATTGCTCACCATTTCTAGAGATTCTTTAATTCCCTTCATCCACTGCTTCCTCCCTGCTATATACATATGCAAAATTATTTGCCAGCAATGCCAGTTTGTCAAGCAACTCCCTCCTCACTTTTAATACAAAGTTCCAGTGCAGGTTATACCACTAAACTGAATCCTCTTTGGTTTTACTTCTTCCTAAAAGGCCTAAATAGTTCTTCCACCTGCAGTAACTGTCTCTCAGTTTCTATTCCTTTACTGACATCAATCAAGCTATTTAAAGAAAGCAGGGGGAGCACTTACACTTCCTAGAGAACTTTTGTTCTCTTACACGTCTCTTGTTAGAAGGACTCCAGTGTAATGTCTATAATTGGCAAGACATAATCCAAGCTACTACTAAAGTCAAGGTTACTACTAACAGTGGACTTGCTCCTAAACATTACTCAATATAAAGGAAACCTGCACAACAGCTTTGCTATAATTAATCCCACTGTACAAAGATGAAGCTTTAAAGCTGCCAAGCTTTCATCTTCCATAAACACGCAAGTCGGTGTTTTCAGCCTAAGACAAGATGTTTTAAAGCAGATACAAAATTAAACCATGAGACCCAATTACAAGTGAACTTCTTTACCTGCTTTTGGGAGCAGATGAAATTTATGCACACAGTGCTGGTCAGTTAAGCTTCGCTCTTCGCAAAGCTGATGCCCATTGCTCCAGAACTTGTAACAGTCTTCATTTAGCTGCATGGCATACTTATGGAAGGCCGGGCCACGGGCGTGCTGACTGTACACACGCAAAGCCTGTGCCAACTGGTTCTTATGGACCGTCATGGTGTAGTTGTGGGGCAGGTTGGATTGATAGGCGCTATGGGCCATGGGGAGAGCTTTCTGGCAACGGTTTTCAGAGAACTTGGTGTCTATATCTAAATAGCCTTCCAAGACTTTGATGCTGCCCATGATTTTTGAGCTCAGTTCCCCAGTGAGAGAGGTCGGGTCATCATCTTTGCCTTCAATGGTCACTTCATACAGTTTTAAGGCTGCAGCAACCCACTTCTGGTAGGTTGGGAGCTCGAAGTGAGAGGGCTGGGGGTTCCTCCCCACACTGTCATCGAAGCCCTTCTTGCTGAGCACCAGCTCCACATGCTGCCACAAGAACTCCTTGAGGGTGCAGTCTACAAGCTGTCCAGAGGAGCTGGAGCTGCTGCTGCTGCTCTCTGCATGGAAGGACAGCTGCTGCCTGCCATGCCGCATCATCTGATACCTCCTGGGTCCTGACAGGGTGGGAGCCAGCAGCGAGTCAGTCTCTCTCATGGTGCAGTTGCTCCTGAGTTGGTCAAGAAGCATGGCCACTGGATCATCTCCATCCTGGGCCCCACCAGCCACAATGTACACAAAAGCCTGGTTAGCGGGCACGGTGAACAGGCAGTTGATGCTCTGGTTGGTTAGCACCCTGCTCTTGCGGAAGATGCGGTAGATCTGATCCTCCAGAGCATGCTGCAACCTCCTCTTGGGGGAGTGCTTCTTGGGGGGAGGCTTTTCCAGGTGACTGCAGGGGTCCTGGCCTCTGCCTGGGAGGGGATCCACCTTCAGCGCCCCGTTGAGCTGGAAGAGGAAGAGGAGGCGTGGAGGGCATGGCCTGCAGTTGAGCTTCCACTCCTTGCCGACCGGGCAGTCTTTGATGGCAGCCTTCAGGGAGGGCAGGACCTTTTGCCGCAGCCCGTCCAGTGCCCTGAAGACGCGGTCGTAGGTGATGTCAAAGGAACAGGTGGGATGCACCAGCAGCAGGATGTGGCAGACGGAGAAGAGGTAGAGGAGGCTCAGGCAGTGCAGCTTCTCCTGGTGCTTCCAGAACTCGTGGGCTTCGGCGTGTGGCAGTGGGGCCGGGCCGCCGGAGGGGTGGCCGGGCCCAGTCTCCCTGTTCTCGGCCGCCGCCAGGTCCCCGCAGGCCCGCAGCAGCTGCGGCGTGTCGCAGATGGAGGTGAGCACCAGGTACAGCACCCGGCTCTCCTGGCTGTAGTACGCCTGCAGCTGGTTGTAGTCCTTGGCCGCCAGCTCGCTCTCCTGCCCGGGGGCGCCATCCACCAGCTCGGGGTCCTCCTCCTCGAAGAGAGGGAAGACCTGCCGGTCGCACACGGTGCTCACCAGGGCCGCCTTCTCCGAGCACAGCTGCAGCGCCGTCTTCCCGAAGATGCCCACCACGCACACCTCCTCATCGCCTGCGGCCGCCGCGCCCGGCCCCGCCGCCGCGCCGCCCCCCTCGGCGGCTGCCGTGGCGGCTAGCAGCAGCTCCCGCAGGCTCATGGGCCCCACGGCCGCCCCCATGGCTCCCGCCGGCGCCCCGGGCAGCGCGGCCGGCAGCGGCATGGCCCCGCTCCGCCGGCACCGCGCCCGCCCGGAAACGGGCGGTGCCCCAGCTCCCGCGCATGCGCAGCCCCGCCCCGGGGTGTCAGTCCGGGGAGAGCGGCGCTCGGTGCCGCCCCGCGGGCGGGGATGCGATCGTGAGCGCCGCTCCGAGCCAAGAACCGGGTGAGGGAGCGGCGCTGCAAGAGACCCGCCACGGCAACGTTTTGCAACGAGCCAGGAGCAATGAGACAGCGTCATAGCCGAGTATTGGGCAGGGCGTCATCAACAGTGCAAGCCTGACCTCTGGGAACAGCCCGGTTTTCCGTTCTGCGATGCCGCAGTTCCCCCAGGGGCACGGGGCAGGCTGGAGGGCAGCGCTCCGCAGACCACGCCAGGATGCCGGGTGATTGCTGTGCCACCAGAACCCACGCAGCAGCACTCGCGCTGTGGCAGCATCTCCCTGGGAAGCGGCTTCAGCAGCTGGTGAAGGCCGGGCCTCGTCCCACACGGGCACAGCCTGCCAGTGCTCCAGCCACCGGGGAGCTCGGCTCCAAACTCCGGAAGGCTTTTCAGCCACCTGTCCCTCTGCCACCCGTCCCTCAACACGACGCCAGCCAGAAGCAATACATACTGCAGTTGCTTCGTGCATTCTTACACATGTAACCGAGTTCTTTATGGAAACTCGCAGCCTTATACTTTAATAACATTAGAGTGCTAAACTGCTTCTTTTCTTTGAGCCTGTATAATTACCATCACGATCTTTTTTGTCAAAAATATGTAAAAACAATACTGAATTTCAGCAAATGCACATAGTTACATTACAAGCAGCACCGGTGCTGGGAACACAACAGTCCCTGCTTCAGCAGCAGCCAGGTAGCAAAAGACTCAGGGAAGTTTCTTTTTTTTTTTTTTCCCCATTAAGAAAGAAGATGCAACCAGATTGAGACACATTAGGAAGACGCCGCCTTTAAAAAGCAGAAATCTGCTGAAGAGTTTTTATAATGCCCCGTTCTGGTATGCACTGGATTTACTTACAAATACATATGCCTGAGTGGGATAAAAAATGGGATTCAAGTGGCTTCCTGACCACAAATGGAAAATACGTTGTTCCGTAAACCTACTTTTGTTCATCAAAGCTGTTCGCAGCACTTAGCCGGGCTGGCGAGGGACTCTTTGGGTGCGCCATCTGTCAAAGTAAGAAAAGGGTCAGATCTTGGAAGATGAACTTAGTACTAATTATGACTGAGATAAAATACAGTGCAGTTCTTAACTGACACCATAAACGAAAACAGACACAGCAAATCCTTAAAATAAAAGACATTATTAACCCTCAGATTTTGTTCTCCTGCAAACTGGAACCATGAAGTTAGAGATCGCATTGAGGCGCTAGAACGGCCCTCAAAAAAAGCAGCTTTTCCTCTCAGCATTGTCAAATAACCTGCTGGAAGCTGGGCGATGGCGTTTCCATTCTGCAGTTCCCTTACCATTAAAAAGGGAATCAGTAAACCAAGCACCTTTATTTAGGGATACTTAGGGCTTTTGGATGAAAATTACTGTATTTGGATGGAAAGACTGTAACTCATGTAATACCTACCAATGGCACTGCACTGGAGGGGAGAAAAAAAAAAATCAGTATGAACTTCTACGGATTTTAAAGTGTGTTGTTCCAAAAAAGAAAGACGCCACGACTTGCCTGAAATTTGCGCCTTAGTGCCTGTGTCATTATCGGTGTCAGCCCAGTCCCACATTCCATGTTCTCTTTGCTATTTAGTGGAGTGCCGCCAGGGCTTCTAAAAAGATTGGAAACAAGGAGAATTATGATTAGTTCTCTATTTTTTCTAGAAAAAAACCCCACGAGAATAGAAGGGAACTTACCTTTGTATATTGACTTTCTTCAGATGTTTTCGAAGATCTAACTGATTTTTAGGAGGGGTACTAACAGAAAAAAAACAACAAATTGTTAAAATAAAATATTTTCCACTCTGTAAATAGAGTTTATCACTGTTCAGAACAGAAAAATCTAATAGCAGAGAAAGAAAGAAAACGTCTTACATTAAGGAGTTTGTAACATGAGTTGATGGCTTGGATTTAGGTCTTAGACTAATGCTCTGTAGATCTGAGACTGTAATTAATGCCCCACGCGTCTTCACTGGTGGTTCTGCCTGAAGTGAGAAAAGAAGTGTTACCACAAATAAACTTTAGAAGGCCTCATTAACCTCAACTCTATTTAATATTTGTACTATGAAAGACTTCTGTGGTTTATGGCTTTTACGCTTTTTTTTAATCAATAAGATTTTAATGTGCCTTGGACAAAAATAGATTTATTTATTAATAAAAACCCTTCTGCAAACAAGATTTCAGCTAGGCAAAAGAAAGCCTAACATCTGTTGATAACACACAGACATAAAGCTACATGAAAGCTACATATCTTTAATCTAAAATTAGGAGAACTGTCCCACATGCCAGCCAGGATTGGAGTTAGTCACGTAATTTCTTCACTTCAACTGCCCAGGTGCAGAATAAGAAGGATTACTTACAGCTGATCACTGGGGTTTTGAAAGAGAAGAAATAATTTCTTGAAAGAAAATCTATGATGGGCTAAGACAAGCATTGCAGGAAATACACCAGCTCCAGCGTGGAGTTTGCCCCCATACACCATCATCCATTTATCCACGTGTCCTCTGGTTTACCTTGTCCATTCCCAGGCTACTGTCCGTCTTCTTCAATTTTACATTCAGGAGATCTTTGAGAGTGATCTGCATCGGCGCATCTTTTTTCAGCGACGGTGCCTGAAAACAAAGGTGGTTGGAAGGGAAATTAGGATCGGCAAGCAACTGAGCGTTCACAAAGACACGCATTCCTGATGAAACCAGGTCCACAGAATGCAGCTATGAGTAAAGAAATAGAGGAACCTTCTTACTCCCTACCAGAAGTGCTTTAGAGCCATTGCCCCGTTTGAGGAGGAGAGGTGCTGGAGGCAGTTTTGGTGGGGGCAGTGGTGGTGGTGGTGGTGGAGGAGGTGGAGGGGGTGCAGATACAGGCTGCAGCTGCATTGCAGAAGGTCTGGATACTGATGACGCCGGGGCCATCTGCATTTGTACAGGAGCACCCAGGACCGGTTTATTACACCTTTGGCAAAGGGAATTTTCTGAAGACAAGGCTGCAATTCCATTCATCTGAAAACAATATAAATAAACAAGAGAACATTAAATCTACTGGCAAAAGTAGATGGAAGTTTAGAGAACAAAGGTTCTGGCTTCAGTTGATCCAGAAAAACATAAAAAGCCTCTTATGAGGCTTGCCAGCAAACCAGTTCCCTCTAGCTATGAGGTAACCGCAGTTTAGCAATGCTCAATGTGAAGAAGAGGTGAAACACTGCCCAATGAGAAGCTCCTAAGATTTCAGTTGATCTGTGCTGACTGCAGTTCGTTACATGCTTACACAAGCAAATGTTACCTTGCCCTACTGGGATGAGACTGACCTGGAGTGTTCCTTGTAGTCTGGAAAATTCAGTTTCCAACTTTTCCAGCTGCTCTTTGAACGTATTTAGCTCCCTTAAGTAGATTTGTGAGGGAAATATGGTGTCTTTCACCACCTTAAAACTCTAAACATAAAAAGAAACCAGATAAGCGTTTTCACCAAGTTATGTTTCCAGAGACAGGGCTATGATTACTATTGAAAGTTCTATCGCAAGGTCTTCTCATTGTAGTCAGTAGAAAGATACAGAATTTCACCAAATAGTTCCTTTGCAGGAACCCAAGGAGTGACTTTCTAAAAAACCCAAACTTTTAACTTAATCTAGGAACTCTAAGTATAATTCACTTTTGACCTGACAAATTCACACAATCATTTCTGCTATGAAAGAAAGACTGCACCCTCTGTCACTGCAAATCCTCCTGATATTGAATAAAAACCCTACAATTTCACATACGCATTTAATGTCCACACTGGCCTTGACACTATTTTTATATTTGTTCCATCAGCAGTAAACACAAAATATACTTGAGATGTTTCAAGAGACAGAACTAAATTTACAGCTTAGTTCTCAAATCTGACTGTGAGCGCTAAGAACAACCTCACACATTGACACAAATAGAGAAGTAGAAAACATACCTGTGCAAACGTGTTCTGGCACCAACAATACAAAAACGATGCAGTTGTCGTAAAGGGTTTTACCACATTTTTTACACTGGGCAAGGCTAATGACCAGAGGGAGGACAGATGGCTTGGGACAGATGACGTGTGTGGAGGAAAATCACCTGTTGACCTGGGACAGAACATTTTAGAATGAGGTCATAATTATATTTGTCATTTCAGCCTTTAAAAAGGTTAACTGTCACCAATCATATGGAAATTACAAGTAGTACTGTAGTAGTGCTGTAGTACAACAGTGTAAACATGAACACAGAGACCAGGAAAGACCAAGATACACTTTGATAAAGGGGGAAAATAAAAAAATCATATTTGCAATACATTTTTATCCAAATTGCTTTTCCTACACATTAAAGTTAATGATGGATAGATTACTAGAAGATATACCAGATGAAACAATTCCACAGCATCCATGCAAGGATGTAGACAGGCTCCAGACACATTTCTGTTACCTCAGTTCCACAAACCGTCGAGACCAAAGGGTGGACCCAGAAATTGAGTAAAAAGGAAAAGTCCAAACTGAACCTCTTACCGTGGAGGAGGACAACCTGAGCTGGGGGGGGCTGTAGCATCTCCTTTTTTTTTCAGTAGAAATTTTGCTCTGGCTCTCTGTTTTCGTCGGTGTTTCTTATACTTTGCCATTACTGTTAAAAAAGGCACATTTAAAATTAATATATAGAAAAATACCCCCTTTCACGTGGGGACAGAGCTATCACCAAGTAGGTATGGAAGAACATGGACTGCGTCTCAAAAATCCAGTCAGAAGTTACTCGCAGCTGTCTTGCTAGAAGCATTACACACAACTAATAAAAAAAATATATCCTTAAGTTCCTATGATCCACTGGGATGTATTTGTACACGAGAGAGAGGAGCGAGCAACGAAAAAAGTACCATTTTATATGGGCTTTTGTTGACAGTTTTTCTTTATTCTTAAGCGATATCCTGAAAATTACATCTGTGGAGAACGTAGGCAAAAGACGTGTAGATCCCCGGGAAGGGGGCCCCGGACCTCCCTGACCGCAAGCGCTTGCTCACGCGTTACCCGAACAACCACCCGTCATCCCCGCGGCGCGACCCCACCGCGCCCAGGCGGCCTCCCTGCTCCTGCGTGGGGCCAGCCCCGCTCTCTGGGGAACCCACGCCGAGGAGCGGGCAGTTCCTCACACACGACTGCCGCCCCCCCCCCCCCCCCCCGCTCCCCAGACGGGGGTGAGGGAGCGATGGGGGGGTGGGGGGTGGTGTCGCGGGTGACCGAGGACACGGGGCCGCCCCGTCCCCCTCAGCCGCCACTCACCTCCCGGCCCGGCGCCACCGATTCAAACCGCTCCCCGCGCCGCGCGCAGCCAATGGGAGCACCGCTCTCTGCCGTGTCCGCCCCCCTCCTCCCTCACGGCCTGTACTAGCCGCGCGCTGATTGGCCACTGGACTGACGCGGGACCGAGCTCGACGGGAGCGGCGCAGGGCCAGTCGCGGCACTAGCGCTGCTCCGCCCCGTCCTGGCCCGCACTGAGGAGATCCGCCCCGCCATTGGATAAAGGCTCTTCAGCCCCCGCCAATCAGCTGCGGGACCCCGCTTGGCTGGGAAAGGCCGCTCGGGTTGAAAGGCGGGGTAGCACCGGCCCGCCGGAGAGAACCAGAGGAGGTGACCAGCGCTCCTCCGTTCTACCAGAGACGGGCCGCAGCTAACCGACCGCTCCCCTTACCGCCAATTGCAGCGCTGCGCTTCCTACTCCAGCCAATCACCGCTAGATTCCACTCTAGACCAATAGCGGCTCGCGGCGCCCCCCCATCCAGCCAATCACTGACTGCAGCTTTTCTATCAACCAATGGGTTCCCCCCTACCTCGGAGAGGGTTTACATTCTTCCCGACCCAATGGAGAGCTCCCTCAGTCAGCGACCAGCCAATGGGAGGCGAGCAGCGAGTGACAGCTGTCCAATGGGAACCGCCGACTCTCCCATCCTGCGGAGCGGGGGGTGGGTATCTCCCCGCCGCCGCCTGAGGAATGTCAACTATTCAACATGGAGACGGCGGTTACCAGGCTCGAGACCATGGTGAGTCCGGGCGGTGGCCGGGCTGAGGGGAGGCCGGGCCGGGGACCGGCGAGGCGGCGGCGGTCGCGTCTCGGAGGACACAAGGTTGCAGCCTGAGGGAGGGAAAAGGGGGCGCGGGCGCGGCTGGGGGCGCGAGGGGAGAGTGGACGCTCTCCCCTCGCGCCCCCAGCCGCGCCCGCGCCCCATCCGGGCCCTAACCGGGGCCCGCGTGGCTCCCGACGGGGCGACCGCTGTTCGGGTCAGGCGAGTTCGGCCGGGCCGGTCCATTCTGTTTCTCCCCCCCACCCCCCCCGAAGGGGCGGGGCTTGATGGTGCCGCTCCATTCACCCCCTCAGCGCGGGGGCAGGGCCCGGCCATTTCCTTCTCACCTGAGGGGGGGGGGGGGCGGGTTCCGCACAATCCCGCCTTATACCGCGCTCCGTGGCGGGGGAAACGGGACCGCTGAGGGGCGTGGGGGGACCGGACCGGTCCGTTTAATTTCCCTGTCGCGGGGGGGGGGGGACGACGGACGCGGTGTAGAGCAGAGCGCTCTCGGGCTAGTCCATTTTCTCTGAGCGGGGGGTGAGGGTGGAGCTCTCACCTGGGCTGGACCATTTTCCCTGCGGGGGTGTATGAGGTGAAGAAGCCGGCTGGGCTGTTTCATTCGCGCCGGCAGCGGGGGGGGGGGGGGGGGGCGCAGCGGGGCGATGCGGCGGGATGGTTTCCCGCCGGGGGCTGCGGCGGTGCCGCGCCTCGGACTCCGCTTTTCCTCTGCCTGCGGCAGATAGAGCGGGACAGCTCCGCGGGGCTGGCAGCGGAGAGGAGCTGGGGAGCCTTCCCCCATCCCCTCGCCGCGGGTGGGCGCTGCGGGGCCGGGCCCTGAGGAGAGGGGCGTGTGGGGGCCGGGGCAACAGCGGGACCCTCGGCCGGGCCGCCCGCCGGCGCTGCAGGAGGAGCGTACCGGTCCTTTCAGTCCTTCTTTCTTCGCGGGGTCTGGGATACAGCCAGTCCTGAGGAGAGGCTGGCTTTTCCTTCAGCCATTCAAGTTCGTGTAGTTCCTCACAGCGTTTAACTTCGTTTCAGCACTCTTTGAGCCAGCCCCTAAGGCAAGACCGAGCTACCTTATGTAATAGCCGCCTTTCTGCCTGCCCCGCTCTGGGAAGGGGGGGGGAAGCAGAAAAGAAAAAAGTGCTATGCTGTGCTTTCCCATATTGAGAAGCACTGGAAAGCTGTCTCTTTAAACAGCCCAAGTTCCTTGTGGCATCCTTCAAATCTTGATCTTCATTTTTGCTTCTATAGAATGTAATGTTGCTTACACTTTTTATTTAAAATGCTTTGAGACTATTTTATGCGTCCAAATGCTTAGTAGATAATACAATTTATATTCTTAAATCCTTACATAAATTACAATGCTTGTACTGATACAGTTCTCCAAAGTATAATGCTCCTTTGGGGTTTTTTTTTGCTTGGAAACTTCCAGAAGTTTTTTGTAATTTTAATTGTGCTAGCAGCAGTGTTGGGTACCTTAATTAGTAAACTACAAGTGTCCTCATGGAGAAAAAAGTGTATTATTCAAAATGGAGAGAAATAATACAATAGATATATCTTTGGGTTTTTTTCTTCCTCTAGCAATCTTGGTTTCAAGTTATTATTAAGAAATAAGTAAGAATGAGTTTGATAGTCTCCTAGTTCTTACCTGTACACAGTAACATCACCAAAGTGGAATATTCAAGAGAAATTAAGAATAGGAGGAACGCTGGGAGAACATAGTGGGGAATATTATATATGTACATTATCCCTTAACCTAATGAGTGCTAGACTTCTGCTTTAATACACAAAATTGGTGTGCTGCATAATGCCCTGTGTTTTAAATGTGTTTGGTTTACTTTTACTTTATTGCTCCTTCAGTCACTTTTCTCCAGCAGCAGTGTAATGTGTCCCTTAAAGCTTTAGGAGCAGTGGGCAAGTAAGTGTTTGTTGTCTGAGAAGAAACTACTGGCTGAAAGTTGTCTAAATGTGAGCTGCTTGTGCTGAAGTGCCTTTGTCACCTCACTGAGTGACCTTAAGGTCATTGTAATAGTAAGACACTTCTGAGTGAATATTTTAAGCTATAATACTATTGCTGTTAAGAAATAAAAAGTAACAGTTTGAATAAATGCCAAAACACCTGCATTAGTTGAAAGATCAGGGAATTCAAACTATCCTACCTAATTCTCAGTTTTACTGCGCTTTAAAAACAAACTGCTTTGTTTTCTTTCTTTCAAGAAACCATGCTTTTGAGGAAGTGGGGTTATTTTTGCTCTCCTCTAGCTACTGAACTGCAGTCATCACACTGAATACTTAGAGTGGTAATAATACACAGTATTTTAATTCAGTGACTTACTTGATTCTTGTCAGAGCTCTGAAATTGTTCTAATTTCAAATTCAAAACTTCAGCCTTGCCCATAGTGTAAGCTTGATCTCCCCATATGTTTTGTTAGTATTACTTTTTTTTTGTCAAGCCTAGTTTAGAAATAATAATTTAGAAATCTGTTTAGAGATACCTAGGTTAGATGTTGATATTTATTTATTTAATGTTATGGCTTATTTATGTGTTTTATTGAAAGTCTTACTTTTGAACGATTCTCATTTTAGGACATGTAAATAGTCAGAGAGGTATTTTGGTCCCCTTAAAGTTAACAGAGGCTTTTATATATGGTAGTGGAAGAAGACAGTGATGGGTCGCTGTCTTAATATCTACTTTACGAGCAGGCCAAAGTGATCGTTGCACAAATAATTACAAGGTGGAGAGCTCGTTTGGGTCAATTATCTGCACAGATGGTGCATAACAATTTCCAAAGGTTTTGAGGTTATGGTTTGACCTTTTACTCCATTCTAATTACCCCAAATCATTTGGGTAATCTATTTGAAATTTGAATTTATTTTGATTTCACCCTGTTAGTCTTACATTTTTCTGTTTGATTCTTCTGTTAATTTCTTCTGTCAGAGGATGGTATGCCTGGCTGCTTCGTTCTGTTAAAACTGCTGGGCGGCACAAGGCAGTTGCATCTTCACCTATTTCTTTTTTTTTTGGGGGGGGGGTTTAAAAGAAAAGGGTGATTTCTTAAACACGCCTCGAACAATTTCACTTATTAATTTCCTATATCCAAACCTCATTTAGAAGTGCTATATTTTTCTTTGTCACTGCTTATGTTAATCAGAATAAGTACATTGGCAACTATGTCTCTCATACTGCAGTCTCTTGCTTTTCCTTCTGCTCATTGTTTCTTCTTCCTGGATTTCCTGTGAAGTCAGCTCTCTCCACAGAAGTGTGATAAAATAACACTTCTTACTTCCCCAGAGGTTTTGACATGCATTTCATGGAAAGCTTGGGTTTAGTCTCATGGAACCAGGGATAAACTAATTTGTAGGAGCTTGAGAAGAACAGTATGTATGAAAATACCAGGTAATTGATGGTCATTTGAGACTATTGCTCAAAGTACAGTAACAGGAAGACCTGAATCAACCATAACATCTACACTATAAGATGAGATTCATTATGCAAAAGACTGCAAAGCTGACTTGTTAACAACTTAAATAAGAATACTGAGTGCTGTGCTTTAGTACTTTGGCACCTGAGACTCTGCTGCACAAGCGTTCATTGAAGTCAGCTGGGACTGGAGATCTTTAACAGCTTCAAGAGACACAGAGTCAGTCCCTAATGAAAATACAGTAGGTGCAGTTGCTGGTGATAAATGTATCCTTCTGTACAACAGCTACTTCATTATCCTTTAATGCTCAGGACTCCACGTACTGAGCTAGTGCCTTCCTGTATGCACTTCAGCAGTCTGCACTGAAAGAAATTTCGTGGGCATCCATTTAGTACAATTTGATAACAAAGGGATAAAGTGTCAGATGAGTTGAGAGTGCTTCATTCAGAGCAATTTAGTTAATTTCTGTCACTGTATTTTTGGTATAGCGGACCTACTTTTTTCTTTGAGTGGTGTCTGTCCAGTGCCCTTTTTATGTTGTACTACTAGTGATCATGCACAAAAAGCAGTGCAATGTTAAAAGGGCATTGGCCAGCAATACTATCTACGATTATTATTAGTCAAAAGTCATTATTATATGTCTAAGACCAGAACGTGATTTGCAAAACAGCTGTAAAATGGGATTGCCACTGATTTATTTTTTTTTGCACTCATTGTCTTCTAGTTATTTGCCAGGGAGAAATGTTAACTGGTCTTTTAATGACAAATACCACCAACTCTACGTGCGTGTGTTTCTTTAGAAATAAGTAAGTGCCCTACAAAGAGGAAAGAACACTGTATAGCATTTTTATTTCCTACAAAGTGTTCTAGAGAAAAGTTACAGGTATGGAGTTGACTGAGGTTGTTGTTCTGTGTGCATCAGCAATCATCCATCTCCCCACTCCATTCCTCTGTTTCTTTGCATTTTGTTGTTAAGAATCTTAGTGCCTTCAAACCCTAAGAGTTCTCAAACTTTTTATATGAAGTTACTGGGTTTGTTATAAAGAAACACATTTATTGAGCTTTATGAAATACCCCCACACACTTTGATGGTGCTCTGACATCCCTATGGTAACCCCAGTGGTAATGTACATCCACAATGTTGGGAAATGAGTGTGCGTTTAAATGTATTTTAAAGTGATTCAGCACCTGCAAATGAGAATAATAAACTGTCGTCCAGAAAATATTCCTGTAATGAAGTTTAAAATATCTGTCTGATAGCAGTTTAGAATCTTTGCTTGCTATGAGGCAAATCTAAAATAAATCAATTTGGGAATATAGTTTCCAGTTAAAAGAGCACCAAATTGTTTGAATTTCTGACAGATCTGTTGAGCATTTTGTTGGGTGCTTTCCTCCATTTTGTTCTCCCTTCCTGGTCAGTGGAATGACAGGAGTTACGAATAGTAATAATGTCTTGAAATATGTGAGTTCTTGCGTGTTTGTATCAGGACTTGGTGAACGTTAACCTTACCCAGTTCTCCATGATCCACAGAAACCACTATCTGACTTGACCTATTTTTTCCAATACATATTTTGTGTATTGATTACTTGTACAGAATTCTTGCTGCTAACGAATGCTCTGACTTTATTGCACTACTGTACTTTACAGCTAGCAGTGCAATAGTATTGTCAAAGCATCTGAAAGCAGAGTGCGCAGCAATGGCTTGAGTCTTGCCTCACAGTTCCTAACACTTTCTTCTAAGCCTGTGAGTAAATTACAAAGTTCTGTTTAACAAACTGCATTTTCTGTGTGATTGTTGTACAATACTCATCATACGAATGGTCCTAACCTATAACATGAAGGTGAGATTTTTTTGTAGATGTACGTTTCCTGAAATATAGCAAAAAATAAGTATTTGTAAAATAAAGGAAAAATGGATCGTAATGGAGGAACATGTGGCAGTGCTTAGAAACATGATTTGAAATTACTGATAATAAATTTGTTTCTTTTAGTATACTTTCAGGAGAAAACAGTGATACTAAACTCTTAATGTTTTCATTAAGCACAAATCTTAAAATTATAGCCATACAATGGATAAGCATTCAGCTTCACATTCAATTTTTAGTGTCTTGAATGATAGTAGTAGCATAGTATTAGTGGCTAAAGGTGTTCTGTAAATCTCAAATTATCAGTATTGAGTATTTCAGGAACAAAGCTTCATGGATAATTTTAAAAGCCACCCATATTCATTGTCTGCTTTCCTGATAATTCATAATCAGGAGTTGGAGAAAAGCAAAAAATGATCTTTTTGGGATACCTGCCCCTAGAAGTGAAAACCTAAAAAATGTATGCTAGTGGAGGTGAACAGAAACAATTAAGCAGTTAGGAAAAATCCCTCGTGAACTCTTTAAAATACATAGTGTAATAAAAAATATTTTATTCTCGCATTTTGTCATGACTGGTTTCTGGGTTAGGTGTGGGAAGGAGTTTCGATGGTCAGATGGTAAGTTGTGGGAGTCATGGGTGAAAGCCTTCCCTTTTATTTATAGACTTTACTAGATTTATTTTCCTTTTCTTAAGCTATTATTTGAAAAAATGCTGAAGGTGTGTGTATATAGGAAAGATCATACATTTTCAATATATCAGAAAGGGGATTTTACTTGTAGAATATCTTGGATCAAATGCTATTCCTTTAGGTCATCCTGAAGTTACAGATCCTCAAAGGTCTTAATGGCAGTTCTCGAAGGTGGATCCCATGGCTGATGTTTAAAACACAAACGTTCTTTTGGTATCCAGGCCTGACCACAGGCTACATCCAAAGATGATGGAAGTTTGTCATGTTAGCTACCGTTATAGCACAGCCAGTTAGTACTTTGGGATACAGTTAACAAATACGGCCTTATTTTGGTCCTTGAAGAAGTTGTAATGGTTGCTTCAGGGTTAATCTCAATATAAATAGTGAAAACCAAGTTCAGTAAGTGACAAGCGTGCTTAACTTGCTTTCATCATTGCCTCTTCTGTGACTATAAAATCCCCAAATTATTACATTCAGAAATTCATGAGTTTTTTGGGAACTGGGAAAACTGCCTTTCTTTAAAGCAGAAGTCCTTAATAGATATTAAAATTGCAGTCTAAAATTAATTAAGTAATAATGCTATCAGCAGGCTGTTTTACAAGGCAATTAGATAATTCTCTGGTGGCTTATTTATCCCAAGGAAAGAAATGTGATGTCATCAATTTTATTATCTATTTGTCAGTCTGGTTTATTGGGGAATAACAAAATGCATTATGGGTATTATAGCCATCTGAGGGAATGCATTCCTAATATAATTAATAATAAAATCTCTGTTGATGTGCTTGGATCTCGAACACTTATTCATAATCTCTGCTGTGTAAATAACAGAGTATTGCAGTTTTGCTAACAGAACTTTTAATGTTTGAAAAGAAAAGCAACCAGCCAAGAAAAAGCTCTAAAAATTGATGGAAAATACCTTAATATCTTAGGAGAAAAAAATCAAACATTTCCTGCATCCAGTGAAGATCAGTGTAAAAAAAGATGTGTGTTCTTTTCTATTGATATAACTTACCTCTTTGGTGTACTTCAAAGCTTCCTCTTGAGAGGTTTGGCGTTGCAAGGACATATAGTATAGGAAGAGATGGAAATGTTTTAATGCATTTTGGGGAGCTGCATAAAAAACGTACTAATGGCAAGATGCAAAGAGAACAATTGGGTGATTTGGGCTAGACAAATGGAAAGAGGATAAAATTAAGAGAAGCATGGGCGCATGTACACACAGATGTAATTCTTACGTGTGAGAGGAAAATGGTTATATTAAGTCTGAAAGTTTATTGCTTTATATTTTTCAGGCTAGATGTGTGTTGGCATAATTGGCAAACACTAGCTAGTGCAATAGTTTGGAGGAATAGAAACTTACTGTTGTAGTACATGAGGTTTAAAACGGAGGCATCTGGCTTCTGCTTTGCTGAAGTACAGGAAAGGCGAATGGTTGCGTTTTGTCTGCAATTTTTGTTTTTTAATATACTGTGGCTGATCTTAAATATTTTAGTTCCAGAAGGCAGAATCTGATCTGGATTATATTCAACACAGACTGGAGTTTGAAATAAGGAAAAGTCTTCCTGATAATCCAGCAGCAGAGGTAGTATTTTCAGATTAAATTAATAGATTTTATTGCATTTGGCATGAAGTTGGTAATAAATGGGTAATTTTCTTTAATCCTAAAATACGTGTGGCTGTTCTTTTATCTAGTTGTTAGTTTTGTATTATTATTACAAAGTATTTCTTGCATCATTATCAAGATAACTGAGCTAATATGAATGCTGTGCAGAAAGCAACGAAACCTCCTTGATTTCTTGGGATAGTGAAATTCTTCCATGTTCTGCTCTGGGAAATGAGTAGTAGTATTAACACCTACATTTAAGAGACAGATTCCAATGTGAGCTAAAACGTACCCTTGCTCTGAGATCAAAGATAATCTTGCTAGTAAGCAAGGACTAAATTCAGATTTGGGGGAAAGATGAGAGGAAGAGGAAAACAATAAATAGCAGCATGTAAAGGATTTTATAGATAAGTCCTTGTCTCCACGTATATTGTGACATATAGTGGAAAAATAATCTTTTTAGTTAGAAGTCCCTAATTTATTCCAACTCAGAAAAGCCATTAAAATTCAACAACATGATAAATTCATCCTCCTGTATTTGTTGTGGAACCACAGAGTTATGCTGTTTTATTAACACTATCTATCATTTTTGCTTATGAAAAATTAAATGTATAGATCTAACAGATGCTTACAGCTAAACATTTCATTGTAAAGGGTCATTTCATGTTATATTTTAGTGGCTCTAACACCTACACTTTTAATTGGTATGTGGCAACATTAATTTTCTTTTCTTAAATAGTTTAAATGTACTTTTAATTTCTACATAGGAAAATCCAGTTGCTCTCTTAGAAGCACTCTCAATGATGAAATCTCATTATAAAATGTTATGTATGCAACTGGAAAAAGTTTCCATGGAGCAGAGAGCATCTATGAAGGGCATCCGTGCTGCTGTAGAGAACACGATGAAGATGGTTCAGGCATTACAGCAACATACTGATCTCGAGGTAGTATTTTCATTTTAATCACTTGGGTCTTAGTCCTGTAAATGAACATGGATTTTTGTAACCTTTATGTAAATGTGAGTAGTTCCATTGGAAGCTGTTATACGTGCAGACTCTTAGAAGACACTTAGAAGATAAGATGACCGTTTACCTGAAGAAACGTTTGCAAGATTGGAGCTCTTTTTGTAAATCACAAAATCAGGCTTTATAAAGCCTGATTCATCACTCAACAGTTAAGCTAGCAGTATTCTGTTTTGAAGTTGAAGTAATACCAGAACAGTGTGAATAGTGTGACGCACGTCTGAATAGTTTCATAGAAATTGATGCCTTTGTGCACAGCTGTGTCCCAGTTCTATACTGACTTGGTTAAAAGTAGCTACCTTAAAGAAATTAGAAAGTGAAACCAATTTTAAAAGGTAAAAAAGCTTTTAAATGGCAAATGTATTTTCACTGTCTAAAATGAGTAAGTTAAAACCAACGCACTGTTACATATGTGGTAGAATTGCTGTTAGTGCAAAGAAATAAGTTTTTCTCGGTATCCATCTGTCTATTTAAAAACCCCAACAATAAACAACACATTTTTGTAAGCAGTCTTCAGACACTGCTTCATTAAAATTTTGAAGAGGTTATGAAAGCATTAATTTTGTCCCTTTCCAGATAAGGCCATTTAGATCAAAAAAAGCTAATTGATAGTCTAGTGGCAAAGACAGAACTGGTGTGACTAAAACCCATTCCCAGATATGAGCTCTCACTTTAGTGTTCTAATGACAGTGCCCCGAGATTGTGTTTAATCTGTCAACAGCTCTAGACAAGTTATTTGTAAGTCTTTATAGATAAAATGTACTGTATAATGATTTAAAAGACAGTAGTGATATGTTACAGAAAGGAAAAAATATTTTCTCTCCCTGTGTTCCAAGGATATGCTGCCAAGAATAATTTCGTATTTGGATTTTGTTAAAGTGGAAGACTCTTGTGTCTTGAGTTACATTGAGACTTTTTAGATAAAGATTTTCTTTGTATATTTCCTAAACCAAAGATTGACTAAACTGTTATGGAGAAATCTAAGTCTCTAAGTGAAATACTTCTTTTTATTGAATAATTTATCTTTCTGTTGAATCATTTAGAGTATTGATGTTAAAGGAATATTATGGTTGGATTTTTAGAAATAGTCAGCTTGTATATTTGCTTTCCTTTAAGGGAAGTAGGAGTCTACTATTAGTTTCCATGAGAAAAGGGCTACACAAATGTTGAGTTCTTCTGTAAATATCATCACCCTAGGAACTGAAAGTATCAGAGTTCTCTGTGTTTGGTTTTTTCTAGTGCTCACCTCTGTCAGAAGAAGAACAGACTGCAGCACAGCAGTTAACCTACCAAACTCTTAGAGAAATGGAATTGCTAGTGGAAGAGGTAATTAGGCTACAGAGGGTTGGTATTCCAGAAACCGTTAATCCTGAGTAGCTCAACTGAAGTCAGAAGGTCTGGTTTTGTGATTTAATACCTCTCAAATGAATGGAATTTTTCAGAAATGGGACTAAAGTTTCTAACAAACCTTTTCATTTTTATTGTACGCTGATTAAGTTTATGATTTTTTCCAGTTAAATCGTCCACGAAGGAAAAATTTGCTTTGACGAAAGACTTTGATCCCAATTAAAAAATAAGGGGAAACATTTATGTTTCTTTTCAGAGATGCAGTTGGTTGCTCTTGTCGATCTTATTGTTCTGTTAACTCATTATATAAGAAGCCTTTGGGTGGAAGTGAAGAATGTAATTGATTCAAACCAATCTATATCAAAATGGGGAGAAATTTAATTTCCTGTAAAATATTAAATAAATTTTGGAATATGAGTAACAATAAGCATATTCTAACTGTAATGCGGTAGAACATAGATCTAAACTAACACTTGTTAAAAAGTCAGCTATTCTCCCGTAGCTACTCAAAGCACAAACATCTAATACAATTATCTGCAAAGATTTGGTCTGGGTCTCATATTAAGAGCAAAATATTAAAGGTTAATAGAGTGTAATTATCTTATTGACCTTCTGTTTTTCTATGTGTCTTCTCATTGCCCACTACTGTTCTGTCAAAGGATGCCTCGCTTTCTGTCCCTTTATTGCCATGGTTGGTTTGCATGAAAGCCATCCAATATTTTGCAGCCTCGTTCACTCTTCATTTGCAAATATCTTCTCCTACCTTGATGAATGCTCTCAATTTCTGTCTTTCCATTATTTACTTCTAAAGCACTTAAACCAGGCCCGATGCAAAATGTAGCTATATCCTTCAGCCACTACGGCCAGTTTAATTGGTATCAGTCCCTATGTTGTTGCTGTGTTTTGAAGATATTGTCTGAAAGGCAGAAAGAATGGAAAGTTGTCACAAAGGCCCTGGGATTTTTTCGTCGGTGCTATATTTCTGGCTGAGGAGAGTTAGATATAGGTACCTTCAGCTTGTCAGAACTGTCAGCCTCTGAAGGTTGCTTGAGAATAGCAAAGCCATCTCCTTCCTTTGCTGCATGTGCAGTGCTTTCAGCTAGATCCATACCAGAATGCAAAGGAGAAAGCTATAGAGGCTCATCGGACTTGTGTATGAACCTTTCTGTATCCGTTTTAAACTTATTTTTATTTGAAACAAGGGTTTGTTTAAAGCCTAAGATTTTGACTTCAGTGGCTGCAAGATCCTTGGTTATCCAATGGCAGAATGTAATTACTCATGCAGAAATGAAATTGTAAGAAATAATTTCTAAACAAAATTCCAACAAATCCTGATGTTATCTCTTGTTTATTTTTAGCCATTTTGTTCAGAATCTACAGTCCTGGCTCAACTGAAGGTAAGTGCTGAAAGAATATCTTCCCACTGTTTTCTTTCTGTTTTCCCCCCTTGATTGATCTCCCCAGCCTCAGTAAGTAAGCTTTGTGAATAGTATTGGTCTCTCAAGACTTCCATCTCTAATACTGAACTCTAATACTTCTGTACTACTTAAACATCTCAAGTTACCATATAGAATTTGGGGAGTAATGAATTAAACTGTTTTATTTTCTGAAAAAGGCAGATGTTGTAAGTAACTCCAGCTGGCAAATTAGGGCTGGTTTACCACTAGTACAATAGGGGCAAATCTCACAGTAAGTAGGAGTAGGCCGAGACCTAGGTATGGTTTCTGAGCTCTGTTATTTAAAAAACATAGAGCCTGTGATGTGCAGTAAATTCACTGTTTTCACCCTCAAACACTAGTACCTACTCCTTTTATGTGACGAATTTAGACTTTAATACAAGAAACTAACCCCTTGGTTACATTCCACATATAGTTCCTGTGTCTCTGGGAGTTTTTCTTGCTTTTGATGGTATTGAAGTGGATACTGTTGTGTTTATGGTCTGGAAGAAATGATGTACTAATCTTACCATAGAAATTGCTCTTGTTTAATCTGTTTATCCCTACTTATAGAAAGGAATTTTCCTAGTTCTTTCTTTTTAAAAAGAGGGGAAAAAAATTAAAAACCCTACTCACTGACAGACCCAATTTATTAATCCACATCAGATCTCAAATTAAATGATTTTTCACTGGGTCTGCACATACAACGATAGTTTGGAGGGAGTATCTTCTCTCCTTCCTCCTTAGACCCGTTTAGGGGGTTTCTTAAAAAGTAATGAAAGTACTTTCTATCTTTGGCCTAGTTTCTGAAGAAACAAATATCTTCTATTTCTGATTTTTTAGAATTATAATTCAAACCATTGACTGAGGAAATACTTATGTCTGTACCAAGGAGTATCAGAAGTACTGTTAAACTAGCAGACTTGAATAATGTGTACAGGAGTTATTTAACCACTTCATTGTAAATAAGAACAGGTAATACTTAAAGCCATTCATTAGTAAAAATTTTACAAGCTGTAAAGAAAATCAGCCTTTTCAAGTTAAACAAAACCAGCCAGTTAACCATTCACTGCTATATTATAACTTGATAATTTGATTTTACTCCTGTTTTCTCTTTTTTGTTAGGTACATAGCCTAAAGTGTCAGGTCATCATACCAACCCCCCCATTAATTTGCATAAAAATGGCTTGTATGACTTGATAACTTTCAAAACTGAATGTCAGGTTCTTCAGAAACAGATTTTGTCACTTTTGTTTCACTGTACAGATGTACAAAACTGGGTCTGTTCAGGGAAGTTTGCTGACACAGTCATACCACCAAAGCCTTTTAGCTCTCAGAATCTGCAGCCAGAAAAGCAAAGCCCTAATGCTAAACCCTGAGCCCCGACCCCTGTCTGAGATGTGTGCTGCTGATGTTAAAAATAAGGAAGTTTTTAGCTTGGGAATTCTGTCTCCTTATCCTTAAGGCTGGAGTAGCAAATGACTGTTCTCAGGTTGAAGTAGCACAGAAAAGTTGATGACAGTCTGAATAAGCATGAGAATTACAGAGCAGTCGCAAAAATCATTCATTTAACAGTATGCACTTTTTAGCCTTTTTCTGTCAGGCCTGGTGTTTTGCTAAATAGTTTGCTTTTCTGTTACAGAGCAGCACTGAGTGTTTCACAGATGAACAAGATGAACATGAAACCCACTGACCCAAGAATACAAATCTTGAAAGAACTTGCCATCATGGAACTTGACAAACAAGGAAATGTTAAATTGGTTGTATAAATGTGAGCTCAGTCCAGTCTCATTTGACACACAAGCATCTTGGTCAGAGCTCCTGGATTATTAACAAGCATTTCTCTAGGGATTATAAATCGACTGTTGGAAAGCTGTTAAGGTTTCTGTATACAAATTCTATTTATAGTACTTAAAATTGGAGAGTTAAAAGAT
Source organism: Grus americana (assembly GCF_028858705.1). Classification (NCBI taxonomy): domain Eukaryota; kingdom Metazoa; phylum Chordata; class Aves; order Gruiformes; family Gruidae; genus Grus; species Grus americana. Next base: position 9,232,826 of record NC_072870.1, on the reverse strand, counting down.
ATTGAGGTTGGTATTTTATCTTGGATATTTATGAGAGTATAGCCGATGCATTTTTTTGAAGAGTATTGTTAGCCGTGTGACACTTCCATATTCTTGCTTACATTCCTCGGTGGGGTTTTTAAGACACAGAACCCAAGCCACTTAATTGTACTTACATTCCTGAATAAATGATGAAAGCTAAGGAGATCTTTATCCAAGGATAAAGATTTTACAACTTCTCTGGGCAACCTGTTGTAGTGTCTGACCATCGTCATAGTAAAAAAAGGGATACTTTTTCCCTTATGTTTAATGTTTTTATGTTTATTTCAGTCTAATTTGAGTAAGATATCTGAAGTTTATTAAGTTCCTACAGTTTTTGTGGAAAAAATGATGGGTGTCAAAGGAGAGAAATTTAAATTGGTGCCCTTAGGATGGGAAAGGCTGATTTCTGACCTGAATCAATGAGCTGGTTGGTCTATTTAGAGTTTGTTGGGAAGAGGAACAGGTTGTGTATTGACTAAAAGGGGAGCAAAGGACACTGTTCACAAGGGCATGTAGCAATAGGACAAGTGTAATGGGTTTAAACTGAAAGAAGGTAGATTACATGAGGTATGAGGAAGAAATTCTTCCCTGTGAGGGTGCTGAGGCCCTGGCACAGGTTGCCCAGAGAAGCTGTGGCTGCCCCTGGCTCCCTGGCAGTGTTCAAGGCCAGGTTGGATGGGGCTTTGGGCAACCTGGGCTAGTGGAGGGTGTCCCTGCCCGTGGCAGGGGTGGCACTGGATGGGCTGTGGGGTCCTTTCCCACCCAAACCAGTCTGATTCTATGACACATACCTACAAGGTTGCTATCACTTCACAAACTGATTTAATGTTTGACCACTTAATCAAATTCATCACTTTCAATACAAGACTTGATCCTTACTCTGACTACCTTCAACGGTGTTAAAAGATTTATTAGTTAAAACAAATAAAGATACCCATTAGTGGGAAAACTGCATGTAAGATTATGCCGAGTGTAATTTAGCTGCAGCCTCGAGGACGGTTACATCGTGTTTCAAAAGCCACGAGGTGTGGAAATCCACCGCTGCAGCTGCTGTGGAAATCCATCCCCGCTGCCTTGCTTGCCCTCGCTCCGTGCTGACAGATTTCAGGAGTAACTGAGCCCTAAGCTTTTTGTCTTGAAACCCAACAGCTGCAAATTCCTCTGAGAACGTAACCGCGTCTCTCACGTTAATCCCTGTTCAGCGGTGCGATGCTGATGCTGCTGCACCGGCGGCGGAGAGCTGCGCTTCGGCTGCGGCAGAAGCCGGCGGGGACCGCACCTTCCTGCGGACGGAGGCTCCTCAGCCGCGCTGCCGGCTCAGCACCTGTCTCCTGCTCTGCGGGCCGGGAGCGCTGCTGGTCGCGGTGAGCCTCCGGCTGCCCTGGCCCCCAGAGCCCCGCCGACGGCCCGCGGTTCCCCTGAGGAGCGGCCTGAGCCCCAGCGGGATGCGGGACGGCGGCGGCTGCCACTACCGGCCAGGCGGGAGGCAGCGCCCCGCCCTCTTCGCCGTCAGGGGGCGGGGCGAGGCGCGTCACGCGTGCGCAGTGCGGCGCGGCGGTTAGGCCCCGCCTTCCGCCGGCGGCCGCAGGGCGGGTTTGCGGAGGGAGGTGCGGCCCCGCTCCCCGCGAACATGGCCGGGGCGCAGCGTCTTCCCGGCGGCTCCTAAACCCCCCGCGCCTTCGCTCTTCTCCCCCGGGCAGTGCGGCAGGGAGAGGGGCCGGGGGGAGTCTTCCCCCGCCGTCCGAGCCGCGGCCATGGACGAACAGAGCGTGGAGGTGAGCGGCGGTTGGCGGTTGCGCTCGCGCTCCTTCAGGGAAGGCGGGAAGGGCGGTTGCGGGGGAAGCGCTGCCTCCCTGGGGGCGCATCTCCGAGGCCGCAGGGGAAGCTGGCAGCGCGGCCGCGCCGTCTTCTCCGCGGGGGATGGCGAGCGGCGGGGCCGGGCCTCTCCAGCGGGAGTCTGGGGCAGGCCATCCTGACCTATTTACGGGCCAGGGGAACGCTGGCGGGTGGCGCCGGGGCCGCAGAGCCCTCGGCAGGTCCCCCTCCCTCGCGTGAGGGGAAAGAGGCCAAGCGGCACCGAGCTATGGGCGGCCCGAGGGGCGGAAAACAGATTGCAGCTCTGCGGTGGGCAGGGATGCGCATAGCAGGGAGCTTGGCTCGTATGTGCGCTCATGAGCTGGGTAGAAAGGAAGCGAGGTATAAAGAGGTGGTGTTTCTAGGTGACACGCAGTTATTTTACATAATTCGGGTTAGAAAATAAATTGTCGGAGCGTCGGAGGTGCCTGTTCCGGCGGTGGATGGAGACCTGGTGCCGACAGAACCCATCTTGGCATGTGTGAAACCACAATACTCGGTATTGTCTCTCTGTAACCTGGGCAGCTTGCACACATTGCCGAGGTACATATTAATAGCAGCCAAACAGGAGGAGAATTTAAAAGACTTTGTATGATAACCTCCTGTAAATGCACATATTGCATTTTAATGCTTTGCAACCATTGAAGAAGACATTAGTGTATGAGAGAGACTGTAGTATCTGTAAATTGAAGATATGCTTCACTTTTGTGCTGATTTATAATTTTAACTCTGGGAGGGGAAAAAATGCCATATCTGAAGAATCTTTCAAAGTTCCATAAAGCCAGAAGGGGTTTAACTCCTGTACAATACAGAATGTAAAGCTTCTTTATCAATGAAAAATCTGTCAATATGGAAAGCAAACATTGCTTGGCATTTCAGAATACCTTTCTCATTTGGGGAATGGAAAGAGATGAGGTGATTGTATTCTAGAATGAAATGCTTTTCTCTTCAAATGGGTATAGTAAGAAATAGTTAAATTGCATTTTTTTTCCCAAGATTGATTAAACGGGGTGTGAGAGAGTGTAGAAATTGTGGAGCTAGTGCTAATGGTAGGCCTTGAAAGAATGTAAGTCTTATAAAAGTTAAAAAAACCCAAATGCCCTGTCTAATTCAACCATTCTCGTTAACATTCTGTATGATACATATGTGTACTTCCCATGCTTTTGAATTAATTTAGTGCCAGTACATTGAAACCCATGAGTTCAGAATCTGCAGATACAGCACAGTTTCTTCTGGCAGCTGTTCAATCCTGCGTGAACACAAGTAGGAGTAATGTCTTGGTTACAGAAAGGCCCACTTGGAAGAAGGTAATCCAAAGAAACTGTTCCTTGAAGAACAACAGTGTTATAAAATGGGTGCTGGGGGCTGGTGTAGTGTAGGAGAAAGTGGGGAGGAGAGCTGTGGTGTTTGACTTAGTATCTTGCTCTGAGATGCGCTGTCTGTAGCTGTTTGGAATGGGACTGCATTTATGAAACCTGGCACTCTGCCTGGAAAACAAATGCAATTCTGATATGTTTGAAGTATGTGGCTTAACAATAGCGATAATCTACCCTTTGCAGAGCATTGCTGAAGTATTCCGATGTTTTATTTGTATGGAGAAATTGCGTGACGCACGTCTGTGTCCTCATTGCTCCAAGCTGTGCTGTTTCAGTTGTATTCGGGTGAGTTTGCTTATTAAGTTCATACATTTGCAAGAATATAAAACCAACCGATCTTATGAACATGTTCTTGCTTCTTTCTTGCCCCTTTTCCTGAAGTTCCAAAGATTCCTTTTTCTTGATCTGTGCTCTTTAGTTTCCCTTTCAAAATCTTTTGTGACACTCTGAGGAAAAACTAGGCAGGCTGTGCATTGCATTCAGTAGTGCTAATTATAGAGACTACCTGGAATAATTGCTTTTAAGAAACAGACATATAATGATCCCTTCTTTAGCATCTTTTGAGAGTCTGATGCCTGTATGGAAGACAAAAGGTGGAACAAGAATCAAATGCTGACTTTGCATCTGTCAGTATGGAACACTGGAAGGTCGTAACATCACCTGTGGTCATCTTGGAGATGTTTTAAAATGCTTACCAAACTAGTATGATATGATCAGATACGGCCTAAATCTTTCTTGAGGGAGTCTGGTATAGCAGGCTGAAGCAGCATCTGAAGTACCTCACTTAATTCATTTTAAGGTCATGGGTACTAATGTATAACAACACTGCAATTCCAAGTCCAGACACTGTTACGTGTTAGCATAGAGGGAGAGGGTTCAGCTGAGGTTTTCAGACCTTGGGTAGTATTTCCGTGAATCAGAACAATCATCATTTGCTTTGAAAGATCTGACAAGAGCTATAGGTGAAGGGTTTAGTGTTGCATGTTAAGAATGTTAGATGACGTATTGTTGCTGGGTGGTGAGAGATTATTCCTGAGAATCTTTAAATGTAGTAGTAAGCTGACAAATATAAGCCCTTCAACTGCTGAGCTTTTACACTTTTACACTAAGTTGTAGTGGGCAGATGAAGTTCGTTCCTTAGCTACTTGTCTTTGGAGCTTTCTGGAAGAGAAACATTTAAAGGGTCCTTGTGGATTTGGTCATTGAACTGCAGGTATCTAACTTTCGTATAAATAGCTCAAGAGGAAGAGACGTTGCCTTGAAGACTAATAATTTAGACTCCGAAAAATATGCTTACTGTATCTTTCGCTTTCTTTTGTTGAAATGTGCTCTTTAGTTTATGACTACAGGAGTCTGTGCCGGGTGTGTAGTTTCTAATGGAATATTTGGTACCTCAAAATTCTCTTTATCATTTTAACTGAAGTGTCTTTGACATCTAAAGAAAAGTGGTTGCTTTGTTACTAAGATACAAATAGCAGCTTCTTCTGTGGCTAAGTGGTTGAACAGTTAAATTACAAATTTAAAAAAAAAAAAAGGAAAATAAAGGAAGACTAATAAAAAGTAACTCCTAATTAACGATAGAATGTACTTTCTTGCAGTTCTTTTTTTACAGTCTCTTTAAAAATGTTTTTCCTTCTTCCTGCACAGCGTTGGCTGACTGAACAAAGAGCTCAGTGCCCTCATTGTAGGTAAGGTATTTTTAATAATAGAAATGATTTATCAGGAATTGGGTGTACTGTCCTGTTATGAGCGGCCTTTTTTCAGTGCAGGTTGCACTAAATTTGTAAGCTTGATTTTTTGAGACCTGCCTGCTGTTACTATAAAAATTTACTCTGGTATAATACTTACTCTGAAATATGTTCTAGTTTTGTGACAAGCTAAGCAAGGTCTTTGTTCTTCCCCTGTTACACTGCTGTTTTCAGTGCATCTAGGTGGTGTAGTAAGAGTAACTAGACAGTATTCCCCTTGGATTCTTTCAAGAAGAATATAAGGAGCTCTGAGACCAGAAACTTCAGTTTTCAGACTGAAATGTGTACTTTTTTTTATGCCTGTAATTTGTGTGACCAGAGGTAGCTACAATGTGTTTGCTTTGTTTTGGTTTTAATGCAGTGTCTGGCCCTGTCCTCCCAAGCCCTGGCACCCCTTAGCACTTCTAGTTCTTGAGTACCTAGCAATTCTAGCTCTTGATAGACCAAAAATTGGAAGGTACCATATTTTTCCCCCTAAGACAAGGGAGGTATTTAAAAAAAACTAACCAACCATTTCTGTAGAACTTTTTAAATATTCATCTTTTAAAGTATTTGATCAATAGCTCTAAAATACTTGTAAGGAGGTAAATATAACTACATTTTACAAAGGGGATAGTTGAAGCACTGCAGTTGGGATAGTTGAATAATGGGAGAAATTGAAGAAGCACTGAGAAATTAAATTATTTGCCCAGCATTATCCAGGAGCTTATCAAGAAATCTGGAAATAGCTCTTGGGTTCCCCTTGTAGCTGTGTCATTCTGGGGTGGTTAGTTGTGGTTCCTGCCTTCTCCCCAGCCACCAAATGAGCAAATTGACTTAAAACTTACTTACCACCCCACCCCCCCACCCCCCCGAAATAACTAGTACAGCTTCAGCTTTTTGCCTGTGACTTTTCCGACAGTGTAGAATTGATGAACTGAATTCATGTCAATGCTTCTCTTTCAGCTCCTGGAGCTGAGTTCTTGCTCTAACTCTATCAATGCTTCTTGCAGAGCCCCACTGCAGCTACGAGAGCTCGTCAACTGTCGTTGGGCGGAAGAGGTCACACAACAGCTCGATACGCTTCAACTGTGCAATCTCACAAAGCATGAAGAAAATGAAAAAGACAAGTAAATGGAACATTCTTCACATAAAGCATTTTGCAGTTTGCTTTATATGAGCAGGCTTTTAATTTCAGCTCATTATTAAAATCAGGGAACAAATTGATAACTTATTTAACAGCTGAATTGTGCCAGCTGTCTGACTAAAAGTTAAAGTTAATTTCTGTCATACTCAATGGAATGAAAAGCTCTTCAGTTTCTTTGCCTGGAAAACTACTATTATTTCTAGTTTGACTCAATGTAGTTAAAATGAGAGAGATGGGAAACATGAAGGGTAGCAATACTGCTCAAGGCTCTTAGCCCTTCTTAGTGACCATACATTGGAAATAAGTCTTCTCTTGACACCTTGCTCATTTGGTAGTCCCATTAAGACCGTGGGTGCTGATTTGGTATCTCAGCATATAAAAGCAGAGAAGCTGCTCTGAGAAGGCGTCTTCTAGTTCCTTGCAAAAATGTAATCGATAAACCCATTTTGAGATCAAAGAAAATATATCAAGTCCCACAGAAAGCACCACTGTTGCTATATCTGTCACATTACTGCTGTTCATGCTCTTTCCTTGTCTTGGGAGTCTCCTGTATTTTGTGATATTTTCTCCCTAGGAGCAACTGTCAGTACTTTTTCAACAGACTTTTCTCCTGGTTTTATCCTGTTACCAGTGCTATTATGTGTTTTAAAATATATTCTGGAGATTTGGAGGAAAAAAGTGTGAGAAGCAGCACTGAAAAATAGACAGGGACTAATTGTGTGTTCTATACCTGCCTCCTCCCCAAGTTCCTGAATCCTAATGGAAGGGGAAGGGAGAAGCATGTATTCTGGAGGTCTGTGCTCAGTTTGTTGGTTGATGCTGTTCCTGAAATTTTAAGAAATGACAAAGATCAGTTTGTCCAAAAAGCTTAAGAGCCATTGCTCTGTGGTTACTTTAGGTTGATGTGATTAGGATTTTATTAATGTGAAGCATTAACTTCTGGGTTTCTGAGCTTGATTCATTGATGATATCCTTTATCTGCTGGGTAGAAATCCCATTTTAGTAATGTACTTTATCTCTATCTCTGTGAAATACTTCCTGAGAGAATACTAAGAACAACATTTATTTTACAAAAGGTTTTCACTGAATGGAAGTAGTATTCTTGCAAAACTATGCTGATATCTTGTACTTTACTCTCAGTATTGGGTAGCAAAACAAGTGAAAATGTTAAATTGAGTTTGTAGAAAATTAATAGTATTTTCTGTTGATGATACGCGTATTTTTTTTTTAAGGTGTGAAAATCATCATGAAAAGCTTAGTGTTTTCTGCTGGACCTGTAAGAAGTGTATCTGCCACCAGTGTGCGCTCTGGGGAGGAATGGTAAGAAGAGACTTGCTTGCTTAGGTGCACGTGGTATGTTACAATAAGAGACTGCAAGCATTATGTTTGGCAGCAGTTTGAAGGGATAGAAATGCCATGAAATGGTTGTTATGGCTGTTGAATTGTCATGCAAATACTATAGTTGTATGTGTATTTATAATTTAATGTGAACATTGGTTGTGAATGGTGATGCCTTCTGTTTATAGCTAGAGAAGCAGGTTGAATTTTTTGCTGAAAGGAGGTCAGACTTACCTTCCTTGTTACAAACTTTATGATGTCTTGGACAGGCTGTAGATGGTGCTGAGAATTTTATGGGAAAAGGAAGACGTCTTTCTCGGAGAATATAGATAACACGTTATTTAAATGTCCTGGCCTGTAATCTTGAATATCTTCAAAGCTGTGTTAGTAGCACAATTCACCACACTGTTTATTATCCTTTCAGTTGAGTATTTCAAGGAGAAACTGCTGTCATTGTTTGGGATGTAAGTGGCTAACAGTGTGCTGCCTTTGTTTGAGAAGGGTGTTCTAATAATAACAATAATTAAAAAACCCAACCCTTCTATCTTTATTTGATTTGTTAGTTGCACAGTGAATGAAACAGTTTATTTTTGGAGGACTGTTGAGACTCCAAATAACTCTTGACAGGAAGCTTTGATGGTATGAAAGCCAAACTCATGACTTCTTATGAAGGGGAGTGAAAGACAGACTTCCTACATACAATCTGCTTTGGAGCTTTTCCAGAATGAGCGATACACTAGAAGGCTTTCTTCCCCTCTCCTTCAGTAATTTAATAAGAGTGGGATAACGTTAAAATGGAATGATCTATTATTTCTACCTCTCCTTTTTCTTTTTTAACAGCACGGAGGACATACTTTTAAGCCACTGGCAGAAATCTATGAGCAACACGTCACAAAAGTAAATGAAGAAGTGGCAAAGCTTAGGAGAAGACTCATGGAACTGATCAGTTTGGTGCAAGAAGTGGTAAGAAATCGATCCAAGATAATGTTTTCTGTAGTATGCCATTGTCAAAGGTAACTGTAAATTGGGAAATGGAAATAGTAAACCATTTCATACACTCGTGATGTTTTCAGTACCTGTTCAGAAGCTGTTGCTTTTGTGAAGGTAATCAGATTATGCGGTAGAGAGATGTGTTTACTTTTTAGTTATACTCTTTTTATACAATGTGGAAAGATCAACATATCCTCAATACTGGTTTTGTAGTTGCCAGACAGAAAAAAGATGTGAGTTAGCTGACAGGAAATTTTTCTTTTGATGTATGCTATTTAAAAGCTAGAGTTGTGCAGTTCTTTGAAAGATGTATTTTTGTCAACACTTAGAAAAGTGCAATCTGCCATGCTAAACAAGTATAAAAATGGTTTATTCTAATAGTTTATTCTCCTAAAAAAAGGAAAATAAGCTCTGCAAATCTGTTTGAGCCTACAGGATAGGCTGTAAAGCAGCTCAACAGTTAAGAGATTTGAAGTTTGTGTATCTCCTTTTTCTTCCCCATAGGGGTAAGTGTGTTAGACCTCCAAATATCAACATGTTCCGTTATGGCAGTTTCAGTGGGAATTCCAACAATTCAATACAGTTTCTTGTATTCGAGGAAGGATTATTTTTGTGTTCCACAGAATGTGGTTATATTTATTGTGTAGTCTTTGTGCAAATAAAACCCAAGTTTCTGCATGGTGTTTGTCTATGCTATTATTCAGGAAGTTGTTTGCCACGTGCAGTGGTAGGTTAGCTCTGTTTCAGCTCCAGTGAGACTGTTATATCACCAAGAGGGCTACCTGTAAGTATTTGTAAAATGTTGAGAGGATTGTGGCTTTGACCTTCCAGGGTGAAGGGTGCAATTTTTATCAAATTGTTTTTGTTACCAAGAAGTTAGCTTTTCTGTGCTGCTCAAGTTACAGAAGAGAAACTGGCAGTTGTGCTTACAAAAGAATCCCCATAAGACACATCTCTGTGTAATGAGAAAATGTTGCTCAGCTTCACTGTTAACCTTTGGTCACCCACCAGAGGGCACACTTAGGTATTCAGCAAAAGTCAAAGGATATTTACAGCTGGCAACAGGAATAGCTCATCTAAAAACACATTCCTATTTTCTTATTCTAAACATGCAAGCTTCAGTAAGACCAGGGTTATTATTTTTTTTCTCATAGTAAAAATAGGGCTGGAGAGCACTCCAGGGGGGCCTAGGCATTTTGGGGATCTGAGAGAACGGAGCCAATGTGTAAATGAGTGAAATGTGCAAAAAGTCTGAAGGCTTTCTTTTTGTGCATGTTTTTTCCCGAACCCTGTTTTAGGAGAGGAACGTGGAGGCAGTGCGTAGTGCGAAGGATGAACGAGTTCGGGAAATCAGGAATGCAGTGGAGATGATGATTGCCCGGCTAGACACTCAGCTGAAGAATAAGCTTATAACATTAATGGGTAGGTATTTGCCTGATCTATTATGAGTAGGAGCAATATATTAACAATGTGTGAATCTGTTGAGAAACTCTTGCCCTGGAGGTGTGACTCCTTATATGCTTTACGGTGTTAAGCAAGTTAACTGCTGACTGAAAACTTCTACCTACAGGAAAGATTTTAGTTAATCATGTAGTTACTGTGATACAGTTCTAAGTTGTTAGACATAACCTGGTTATGTTCTCTTAGAAACTCCTGTATAACTTGAAGAACATTTCCATCTAATTGGAAGATGTTTAGTACCTTTCACCTAACGTGTCTTCACACCATCATTTGTATTAGCCAAGAAATCCATCTTTGTAATTTGACATCTTTGTGATATATACTCCTTCTATTGTAATTTTAAAAAATTGGAAGTCTGTAGGAGATGTGTGGTGAGCAATAGTTCAGATCCACACATACAGGCAGCCTTGTCTGCAAATGAAGAACATGGCATCTAGAATCAGAGCTGCTAGTTTGGTTCCTGAGACTTTTGCTAACCAGATGCTGGTCACTTTAGCTCTCCTTTGGTATAAATAAAGGTGAGAAGACAGGTGGTACACTTACAGGTATTAAAGCTTGCAGAAGCAACACTTCTAAAAGTTGTGTAGCTTTCAACAAGAAGGACAGAACATTCCTCAGTTGGCTATAACTCCCTGCATGCTTTGCTCAACTAATTTTGCCTTGGTTTTTCCATGTGTGCTTTCATTTGCTTAAGTGCATTGATAGGAGCACGTATGAAAGGTGACATCTTGGGATATTGGTTTCTTTAGACTCTCATAATGTTGTACTTATGATTGTAGTTTTGCAAGATACATGACCAGTAGATCAAAGTACACAGACAAATAGATCCTTGACATTGTATTTATGTCCTTGTCTCAGAAATAAAAGGCAATAAAATAGCTGCGCTGAAAAGTTATTTCTGATGCTTGAAATGTTCACACACACACACCCCCTCTCCTCACCACCCACCTGAATAAAACCTGAAATGTTCGTGCCTGGAAAATGTCCTTAGCATTGATAATGCTTGCATTTATTCTCTTAGTTCATTTCCATTAAAACCAAAACAACATAATAAATGTATATGAACTGTATTTTGAGTTCCTCTTCAAATTCATGTCAGTACTATAAATGTTTGCTTTCCAGGATTCATACATTCATACATATTTTGTGCCTATATTGGATACAGTAATCAGTTGCAAGACTTGTTTTAGTGTGTACTAAAGATCAATCTTAAAGCTGCGGGAGAATGTCTTAATTATTTGTATGTACAGGTTAACACTTTGTCCGTGTAACACCTGCCAAACACTCCAGGTATGTAATGTATGGTGGAGACAAAGTAAATCTCCGTGATAGAAAACAGACAAATGTGACTTAGTTTTTTTATTCTTTCTCGTCATGGTCTTCATGCCAATTGAAATCTACACATTTAAACATTATTTGATTTTTTTATGAAGAAAACACTTAAACAGCAAAGTCAAGAGAAGTGGTGGACTTTAGGAGAAAAGTGTCAGCTAAAGAGCTAAATCTGAGAGGTGTGTCTGGATGAGAGCAAATTCAGTGAAGTCAAACCTGCTTTTTTTTTGTTGTTCAAAAATGCACCCCAAAACAACAAACCTGCCATTTCTGGGACACAGAATGTTTCATTACAGTCTTAACCTAAAATGAGTTCTTATTGCACCTCTTACTGCACCTCTAATTAAAAATGTAGGCTTGCTTTCAAAATGCATTCTCAATCAACCTTGGTATATTTAGAAATCCTTTACCTTAGTAGGTTCTGGGACAGCTTCCAGGTAAAAAAAACCCCAAAACCAAACAACAAAAAAAAAACACACAAAAAAACCTCCAAAACAAAAAAACCCTCAGTTTCTTAAAACAAAGTATGGTGGTTTTTTTTTTTTCTTTAAACAGGTCAAAAGACATCGCTTACTCAAGAAACTGAACTTCTGGAATCCTTGCTTCAAGAAGTAGAACACCAGGTGATTATGAAAAGTGCTGAAATGTTGTGTTACCTGGATCCCTCCTTAGTCAGCCTTTCTTACGATTTTATTTATTTTTAAACTATTAATTGATGGATATTTCTTGAGGGTAACTTTTCATTTGAGTGGCCTTAGGTTGCACAATTTCTTCTTAAAAACAAGTATGTCTTCTGTAAATAATGAAAAAGTGTTCTGTTCCCTGAGAAACGAGTACAGGGATTAATAGCAATATTATGTAAAACTGCACAGTTATGTGTTTGTTTAAGGTAACGTAGCATTTAGACCATGTGGGTAGATTCTGTTAGTTCTGCCGCTGCCAACTGTGTATGAATAGTGGTGGCTATAAGTAGAGAATAAAAAAAAAATGTTCTGTTTCTCTTTGTGATTTTGAGCAAATCTGAATTGGTTCTAGTTCTTTTATTCCTGTCCACCTGTCTTTCCAAGAAGATGACATGGTATCACTTTTTTCATCTTGCTTCTAGCTATATTGAGTTCGGCTTTTGTAAATGAAATATTCAAGTTCTGCAGAGCTTGATTGTACTTGCACAACTTCTGCTTGCTCTGAGGAGATGGAAGGGTTTTCTTCCTTGAAGCATTACTGCATCCAGTAATTATCTTTCAGCAGAGTTTGACATTTTAGGTTGGGGATGGGGCCTAAGCTTCTTTGTGAGTGATGTTTCTTGTCTTGTATTCCTTTTTCATTCCCTGCACTGCTTTTGATTCAGTAAGAATGCAAAGCTAGCTTTATCAACTGATCAGCGATTATTGCATTCTCCTTGCACTGAAGTTAATTATTTCATTCCTATGATGGAATGTCTTAGTTAAAGAATCGATGACATCAGGAGGATGAGTGCTCCTGCATACCATGCATCACCATATCGTTTTTGTCTCTTTGTTGAGAGCTCTCTACATAGATTATTCAGAAATTACTTACGCTGCAGCCCAAATGAAGGTGTTCTAAATCCTGAATAGCAGTGCCTATGCAACTCTGCAGATCACCTTCTTTTGCAGGAAAAAAAAAAAATATTAAAATAACAACAAATTGGTACTAGTGAAACATGACCTCTACTCCCTCCAAAACAGGAGGAAAAGCTTACTAACTAAAAAAATTATGAGAAGATGCAGCCATCTGGCATCTGTGTAGCTCTCTACTGCTTATTTAAAGTCATCATATATGTCTTTGTCAAGGAAGGCTTTGAATTTCATATTCTTTTTTTGTGGAAGTAATAGAATTATTTGAAGAACTCAGAGCAAAAATGTGACTTTTTAAAATTTACATGTTAGTCTCACTTAAGCCTGACAGTTTGAAATGTAAGTCTAAGATGTGTTTTTTCCAGTGTCAAAAGTATAAATAAGAAGGAAAGTAGATCTGCCTCTTTTAGTAAAGAGGTTTAGAAAATACAGTACTAGCTATTCAAGGAACATGTAAGATTAGATTTTTATTTTTATTCAAGATTTTGGAAAGGCCTTTGTTATTACACTGGTTTGGTATGAAGTGGATTGAAGTGGGGGTTTTCGCCTGCTGTTTAAGATAATACAGACTTTGTTTTGTTCAAATTTGGTTGAACAAAAAAAAGTACAGTGCTTGGCAATACAACAGTAAAGGAATAACTAAAACATAAAAGAACTGTCTAATGTCACAGGAGCTTGTATCGCTGTGTTGTGGTGTATTTAAGCAAATTATCCCAATGTCTAATGTCCTTTCCAGATTGATTTACTTTGGGTTTTTTTGCCTAAACACAGTAATGGATGTGACTTGGTATTAATCAGACATCTCATATATAAATTAAACTAATTTAAGTGAAGTACATAGTAGTTGCTCTAATAACTTTCATTGTAGAATTTGACAGTCTTAAATATTCAGGATTTCCCATATGGGTTGCACAGACTTTGTAGTGAGACAGAATTAGTATATGTATTTTGATTTCCTAACAGACCCTTTAGAACACATGTCCATTGGCTATCATAGGCAAATTCTTAGTCTTAAGAGCTGACAGTTTCAAGGGAAATAAAAGCCAAACAAATGAAGAAAAAACCCCAAAACCCCTCCAAGCTTTATTTTACATCGCATTGTGGGTAATCTTTCAGAAGCTTTGACAGCCGTGCAATTTATTTGTTTAAAAACAAAAGTGGTCAAAACCTATGGTTTGTACTAATGACATAAGGATTTTTTCTTTCTTGTTTTTTTCCCATATAGTTACGATCGTGCAGTAAGAGCGAGTTGATATCCAAAAGTTCAGAGATCCTGATGATGTTCCAGCAGGTTCATCGGAAACCTATGGCTTCATTTGTCACTACTCCTGTCCCCCCAGACTTCACAAGGTGAGCATTGCATTATCTTTCTGTTGTAGTTTGAACTTGAAAGCCACCCTAGAGATGTTTGTTTTGCGTGTTTAAAAATGTTTAAAGTAACTTAGAGGAGAGTATCTCTTTCCCATTTTACTGTACTGCTGTATGGTGGAGGATGTTCCAGTGAGCCTGGGAGGTAGATGTATTCTTATGTGTGTCAGCCCCTTGTAAAACTAGGACAGTACTGCTGTATTTTAACGTGCGGGTTTGAAAACATGGATGATGGGCAGCTGATTGATAGGTTGGTTGCTGGGGAGTCATACTTCTCAGCCATATGAGCAATGGCAATCTGTGGGGTAATGTGATTCTGTCCATTTCTGTGTTAAACTTGACACCTCTGACTGAATTTGGGTCCAGGCTTACACAGTGAAAACGATAAACTGCTTAATTTACTCCTCTTAGTAACCTATGCCGCAAGTAGGCTTTCCTGTTCCGGCAGGGCTTTTTTTATGTCTGTAGTCCCTGCTGGGGAGTCAGGACAGTGAGTTCCAACTGACAATTTTTTCCTCTTTTACAGTTAGTTTACAGATTTGTCCTTTTTCTCTTATTATTGGGTCATTCAATATATAATTGCAAGGGTCTCATGAGATGCCTCCTGCAGGTCACCTTAATTCAGAATACATAGCCAAAATCACTTCATAGCACAATTGCTCATAAAGAGAGTGCTGCTAGTGCTGGGTTCTGAGTTTAGGCTACCTGGCTGAAAAGCATCTCCAAAAACTAGAAAGTTGGAGATGTCTTAAAAGAATTCCTCAAATAATTTCATGTTCTCTAGCAAAAATCGGTTTGGCTTGCTTTTAAATGCAATCTCAAAACTATTTTCCTGACATGTTTTCTGAAAAGAATAATTAAATGCCTCTCTGAGGACTGTTTAAATCTGAGTACTCATTTTCCAATGGCAGTAAGGTATCTTCTGCTGTGAAACACAAACCATTTAAGCTTTGTGCTTTCAGCCATGCAACAGTTACATCCTTTCTAGAACTACTAAGGAGTCTTACATTAAAAATTCACTTTATTAAGAAATTATTAGCCATCACAGGTAAAAGGGCAAATCCTCTTACATACTTTTAGTTGCTCTTCCCTTCATAGCATAAAATATTTATTTTATTGTGTGATATCACATGGAGAGGTATTGGGGAGGAGAAGGCTTATAAACAGAATTTTCAGAAGTACTGAAATAACCCAGTGCATTCCTAGTGAATTTTAGTGGCTCTGGTGACCTAAATCATCTTAAATGCTTCTGAAGATTCCAAAAGTTGGGATTTTTAATATCATGTTATTAAACTCTTAATATTTTAATTTTTTTCTGCCCTTCTACAGTGAATTGGTTCCAGCCTATGACTCAACTACATTTGTCTTAGAAAACTTCAGGTAAGAATGTATCTTAAATTACTGTGAATATCAGGAAGCTTTTTCTGTTTCTTCTGTCCATGAGTAGTATTCTTTAAAGCACAGAATAACCTCTACAGAAAACTGTTAGATATGAACTAAGCTATAGGAATTCAATCAAAAATCTCTTGTTTACCAGGTGAACAAGAATTAACCCTAGCTAAACTGTTAGCTAAAAATATTTTTCATGATAAAGGCAAACTACTTGTCCTATCTTTCTAGAAAAGAAAAATAATTTTGTAAGAAATACGCATATTTGTATGGGCACTTAACATTTTGCATGGGCCTCGTGCTGCTACGTGCTCTGTGCAGCAAGAAGGATAGTTCTAGAGTGTCAGAGTGCAAGTCTATATTCAGTGTGCTGTTTCATGGAGGATTTTGCTTTGTCCCAATAGCAAATGTTTTTTCTCCTTTCTCAATAGTACACTGCGTCAGCGAGCAGATCCTGTTTACAGTCCACCTCTTCAAGTGTCAGGACTTTGCTGGAGGTTAAAAGTTTATCCAGTGAGTTATATTTTCAACTGGAGTTGTTATCCCATCCAAAACACTTAGCCAGCATTCATATGCTTCTCTTGTAAGGAAATACCAGTTAGTCTCTTCTCACATTGCCTATAAAAAGGTGTATGAAAAGAATGTAATAAGGTTGCAGAGTTGATCATCAACCATTGGATTATTCCCTCTCTGCCTCCAGATAACCAGCATGAACATTCTCACTATAGTTAATCTGGTTAACTTAAAAGCAATGAAAAATGTGTCTTACAAATATGCCATAGGGACTTCAATAGATATTTTTACCCTATTTTGTCTGAGTGGTTTTTGCAGATGTTTTTTGCAGAACTGAGGTATAGAATAACTTACCTATTTATGATAATACTTATTTGGGAAGTTGGGAGGAGGAGAACTTGAAGGGGAATCAGTTTTACTGTGCATCCAGTTCTCAGATGCTGACATTAAAATGTGTGTATTGTACTAATGTCCTTTCAGTGGGCTGAATATTCAGATTTCTGAAGCAATATCTTTGTCCGTGTTGGAATGTTAACCCACAAAGTGTGATCATTTTACAGTCCACTATTCTGGTCGGTGCTTCCAGGAAGCTCTGGCTGCTACAAAAGCTGTGTTTGGAGAAATGGGTGTTTGGTGGTGGATTACAAGTTTTGTTTGTTAGTGAATTACACGGCATTTTAAGAGAACTGGATTAATCGATTAAGCCCACATATGCACAAACTGTATTCTTGCAATGCAGAGGTGGAGGCCTGTGTAAGTTCTCAGAGTATTGTAAATTCAGGATTGACTACATAAGGTGTGCTGTCAGAAGGCATTAAAATTTGTGTTTTAAATGGTAAGTTGAAATGTTTCTTCAACCTAGAGGATTCAAGTTGAGCCATTCTTCATCCTTGATTAAGGTGAGTGTGATGGAGGTTTTGCCATGTTTTTTCTTGATTTCTGGTGATTCTAATATTGTTTCTCAGTTAACTGACCTAACTTTGTTGCATGTTTTTTCTAAAGAAGTTGCTCTTCTTTCAAAAATTAAGTGGCTTTGAAATGCAGCTGTATGTAAAATATTTCAGAACTAATGTTTAACCTGACCTGTTTTCATGTTGAGAATTTGAGAAGAATTGGACTGGAATAAACTGCTAAGTAGATTTTACGAGCTTTTTTTACTGCTTTTTTATATGTTAAATAAATGTTTTTCTGATACATTGACAAGTGTTTGTCTATTAAGTCTTTCACTTAATTGAACCCCTAAATCTTAGAGTAATTAAAGCTCTGTTTTGAGATTTATATCTGAGATACCAATGCTAGACCACATATGTCCTTCCAGATGCAAACTCCATGTGGATTCAAGTTACAGTAAGAGTTCTAGGTGACAGAAGACTAAAAATCAAAACTGTAGCATGCAAAGTAGAGTACTACTTTTTGCTTTGTTGTAATTAATCTCTGTTTTGTTTGTTTCAAGGATGGAAATGGAGTAGTACGGGGCTACTACCTGTCTGTGTTCTTGGAGCTGTCAGCTGGATTGCCAGAGACATCCAAGTAAGCAAACCTGTAGGAAGACCAGCTGGTTTGGTTTTTTTTTTTCTTCCTCTTGGCAAAGCATCTGGAGACGTTTGCAAAGAATGACCTCAAGTTCTGTAGTGTTGCTAGGGACTGATGCAGAGCCCTCTGGAAAAGAATAGTGAGACTTCTGCTGTCCATTGAGCTTTGAATCATGCCCAAAGATAATATCTTAAAGTTGCCAGTGGCTTTCTTGAGATAAAAAACAAGCTGTAAAAAAAAAAATAAGTATTTGTCTCCAAGTATTCAATCCTCGAGTTGATTTACCACTCTACTCCCTATTAGTACTTTCTTCCCCCTTGTACTGTTTATACAAGTGTTCAGTAAAGCTTTAAGACAGAATCACCTATTCAGCTGGGCATGCAAGCCTCCCAGGGAGTGCAGTTCTGTTAAACTTGACCCATTCAGCAATTCTGACACCTTTGTTTTGGTATTAATACCTGTGATCTTCCCCTACATAGGTATGAGTACCGTGTAGAAATGGTTCACCAGTCCACCAATGATCCCACTAAAAACATAATTCGAGAGTTTGCCTCTGATTTTGAAGTTGGAGAATGCTGGGGTTACAACAGATTCTTTCGTTTAGACTTGCTAGCCAATGAAGGCTATTTAAACAGGCAAAATGACACTGTGATCCTAAGGTAAGGAAGACAACTTACTGGGGCTCCTTTCTACTATCATTTCACAAAGTACCACACCTACTGCTGAAATAGGAAATAATTAAGTAGTTGAATTTAAAATAATTGTGACATGTTTTGTCATAAATGGATTTCACTGTCATAAGCTCTAAAGAAGAAAATGTGCTGAAGGGAGTTGTGGAAACTTTTAAGTACATCAGTTTCTTTGCGAAGTAGCTATGGCTGACACTAACAAGCCTGGGTTGGAGATCTGTAGCTCACTGAATTAAAGGAAAAGGGTGTCTCTGTAATGTAAAACAACTAATACTGTTAATGGAAATGTTAATGTTTTGTCATAACATAGAAGCTTTATCCGTCTACTTCCAGTATTCTCTGTGCAGTCCTACTCTTCCTCCTGTTAAATGCTTTGTAGCGTGTTGATTTTGTTAGTGTTCGTTTGTGAAGGTAACTGCTTCTCCTACAAAATACTTACTGTTGCCCTTCAGTGTGTTCAGGATAGTATAGAAGTACATGTTGTCTGTTAAGTTTATTTCATCATTAGATTTCAGGTCATGTGATGTTCTTATGCAGGGCTTGTCAGATTTGGGGGGAAACAGAGAAACAACTAACCAACCCAAAACTTTTCAAATGTTGCTTTGAAGGTTCCAAGTGCGCTCGCCAACCTTCTTCCAAAAGTGTCGAGATCAACACTGGTACATTGCTCAATTGGAAGCAGCTCAGACAAGTTATATCCAACAAATAAATAACCTTAAAGAAGTAAGTGGGATGTATGTTAATGTAAAATCGCCTTTTACTGACCAGTAATTACCCATTTTGGGTTACAAAGTTCATGTCTGACAACTGTCTTTACTTGGGTTCCTATTGGTAGTTTGATATTCACATTATTAAAATAGTATATATGTAAGTCAAGAAACTTACATGATTTGATGATGATGCTCCATTGTCGTCTTCTGTGTATACTTTTGTGTATCCTTCTAATACTTAAGAGGCTTGCGATTGAGCTTTCCCGGACTCAGAAATCACGAGGCATTTCACCTCCAGACACTCATCTTAGTCCCCAGAATGATGATGGACCAGAAACAAGATCAAAGAAATCCGGACAAAGCACTGAAGTACTACTTGAGAATGTTGCTGCTCCAGGATTAGTGCGAGATAGCAAGGAGGAGGAGGAAGAGAAGATCCAGCATGAAGACTTTAATGTAGGAATTGTCTTTTTCCTGCCTCCTTGTTTATATGTAGCTTTTTATGATAGGATAGCAGTAGAAATGTAGGCGAACTTCTGAATTGTAAATTAGATTTATTATTCTCTGTGTGGAAATAGGAGATAACACCCTGGAGTGCTAGCAGCAAGAGATGACATTAGAGAGATGTTCCAGAACAGAGCTTATAGATACCACCACAAAAAAGTTTCCAAGTTGCAGCTGAAAAATCCAACTTCTGTGTTTGTTATCAGCTTTTGTTGTGCTTTGAGACCCTCCTAACTCCAGTATGATAGTGTGATGCTCTGGAGAGAGAGGGTTTCTGTTCATAGCTTTTGGTGAATGCATCAAAGTGCAACAGAAATGTTTCTTTTTGTAAAGACTTGTTCCGTTTTTCCTGTAGCACGACCTCTCTGATGGTGACCTGGATATTGATCTTGCTGGAGAAGATGAGGTGAACCACCTTGATGGTAGCAGCTCTTCAGCTAGTTCGACAGCAACTAGTAATACTGAAGAAAATGATATTGATGAAGAAACTATGTAAGTAACTTAAAATGCCTTTGAGATCATTGCTGTGTCTCCCAGGGTAACAATCCTAATTCCAGTGGAAACGGATTCATTTGCTGTATTGTAATTATGGCGTGGGGGGAGATGCCAGTGCAATGTGACGGGTGTTTCCTGTACTGGAAACAACATGAGCTGACATAGTTAATGCTAAAGATTGAGTTTTCAGTCAGCTAGTTCTTATCTTTCTGATCTCTCCATTTACTTTAGTGTTGTATTCTGTCTTTGACAAGTGATAGTCTGTGAAGGTTCTTTCCCAAAACACTATTAAGAAATGTGTTTCTACACTGTACACTGTAATGCAAGAGAGGGTCAGTATTAGGAAGTGTAGTAGTAGGAGAGTGATAATAAGGACAGTTACTTAAACTAGAGAATTTAAGGTTCTTAGCTGAGACTATGTCAAATCCTAGAATATTCATTAAAACATGAGAATGTGTGGTAACACATACAAATATAGAAGTTTGCAGGATCAGATTGTACAGTCTAGATACGTATGGCACTTTTGGACTCTTGGTTAGCGAGTCAGTCAATTAACACACTTTGATTTCTTCAGTTTGTGTAGTTTGGAATACAGGAAATACTATTTACAGTGCTTCATGTTATTTTCAAGGTATGTGCCATAACATTTAAAAAGAGCTGACAAGCTAATAATTGTATTTTCCTTTTACCACCCCAATCATCTCCTAAGGTCTGGAGAAAATGACGTGGAATATAGCAGTAATATGGAGTTGGAAGAAGGAGATCTCATGGAGGATGCAGCAGCTGCTGCTACTCCTGGAGCATCAGGTATGAAAAAGCAGCCTTCAGAATTCCCATATACGCAAAACGCTGCTGGATTCCTTCCCCTGTTCTTCTTGGAAGCAACACCAAGCTGCATGTTCTGCAGGCATTTCTATTTTTGGAACTACTGCATCATGTGGTTTGTACTGATTATTGCAGTGTAGCAGAAACATTTCATTGGTTCAATAAAAAAAGGGGGAATCTTCTGAATGTGCTTGTTTAAAAATGATACATAAGTTTGGAGGGAGGCTTCTCTGCCTCTTTGAAACCCCTTCCATTCCAATTGGAAGTAGACTGACAGGAAATTTTTACTAATGTCTCTGTGGCCTCTGAGTGTGCAACACATTCGCTTAGGTTTTAGTGCACTGTAAAACCTGAAGTCCCTGGAGAGAATAAAGTAAAGAATCCTTACAAGTCAAGCAGAAATATATTTTTAAATGAAATAATGAAAAAGCGCTCTAAGATCTCTTGCTGCCTAGAGATGATTATAGCCCTAATTAGCCATAAGTTAATAAGATTATGAAAAATATATGTATATTGAATATAAGTACGTTATGGCAAAGATATCAGAAGTGGCATTTACTCAAAGTGGTATTTATGCTACAGTGGTATGTCTGCTATTGCTTGAAAGACAGAATTCCTTACCTGTCCTGCTTTTTGTTGCTGTTTCAAAACTTCTTGAAAATTCCTTATGAGCTAGGATGTTAAGGGACATGTGTGTTTCCTTCTGAAAGCATAATCTTAAACGTAGGAGCACGCTGGCTGTAGAAACAGCATTTATTTAGGAGCTTTTAGAAAGTAATTTTTAACAGCATTTGTAAAAGCTGACACAATCTTTCCACCTGAGCTTCCTGCATTTACGTGCTTGCACTATTTTCCAGTCTGAACGTTAGTAGTGTCACCTATTTGTGTTGGGAGTTCTACTAAACTGTACAATTTTAATCTCACATAGTTAACTATTTTTCTCTGAAGACTCTCTTCATCTTTTGAGTGCCTTGGCCAGTATGTGATGGGAACATCATAACACAGAGCAGAGCTCAACTGAAGATCCCCTCCCTTAATCTAATTGGTGGGGGGAACCTAGAAAGTTTGTGTGTATTTCTTCAGAATAAATGCTTTTTGTATTGATTTGTTTACCAATCTATTAAGAGATTTATGTAAAAGATATGAAGTGAAATCCTTTTCTCTTTTTTCTTTTTTTTTCCCCTTTGGTGCTTTTTGACTTAAACTTTTAGTTAGAAGCATATCTGATTGCTTTCAGAATCCATAAATCCATGAAATAATACTGATGTTTTGTTAAGTTTCTTCGAATGTTTTCATTCCTAATCTGCTTGTAGAACTCTGTCCTTTTGTTTTTACAGGGAATAATGCATCACCTGTGTCATGTGTATGCACACTCTTTCCCTGTGACTCTTCCTTAGGTACTAGCCATGGCTACACCAGTGCAAGTGGAAGATCTTCACGGCGGGGAGGAAGTGCCCTAGGCTCAACAGCCAGTAGCAGTTTGCTAGATATAGATCCCTTAATTTTAATCCACTTGTTGGATCTAAAAGACAGAAATGGTATGGAAAACCTTTGGGGTCTTCAGCCACGTCCACCTGCCTCTCTTCTGCAGAGCAGAGGTAACCATACATCACATACCAAATGATTTAATTCCAACCTGGAAGGGGAGGAAGAAAAAGAGGGTGACAGGCAGTCCTTTTCATTGATAGCAAACATCCATATCCTCATCTGGGCTCATCAGTATGCTGCGTCTTACTGCCTACTCAAACAGTCTTTGTCTAATGGTTGACCTCAGCTTGAGAATGCTGGATGACTCAACTAAAACCAGAAGCGTGTATCAAGGAGGGTCTCGTCTTTTCTTGGGGGATGTGACTGAACTGGCTGGCTGGTTTGTGTAGCAACGTTGTAGAGATACAGTTCATGCAGTTGCTTTGACTACAACTGTGGGAAATGAATGAAAGGCCCTTTTCTAGAAAGGGTTAGCGCTGGAAGACAAAACAACGCAAAACAGCTTTCTGCTGAGAAAGCGGTTACACCTCTCACTTCACATAATTTGTACACTTAGTGCCTGAGAGTACTAGAAGCGCAGTGTGTAGTAACAAGAAAATAAATCCTGGAATTTACTTTTGTATGAAAAAGGCACTTAGAACTAGAAAAATGTAGGTAGTAGTAAGGCTGGAAAAGCACATGTAAGCACTTGTGGAAGAAAAATGGATCAAAATGTCAGGAGGAAAAAATAGCAATGGTATTTTCAGCTGAATGTAATCCCTATTTCCAAAAATGGAAGTCACTTCCATAAGTACAAAAAGGGGAGGCAGCACATGAACTGGTAAGTCTCAGCTCCGTTTTGCCTGGAAAAAGGCCTAGACAAAAGAATGTTAAGAGAGGGTGTTGCACTTTGTGCTGTATTGCTCAAGCAAGATGAAGCTCCTGTTGTGGTGAATGGCTTCCTGGTCATCTGTAGCTGCTGGCTACACAGCTGAAATTACCTGTTTTGCTGAGGTTCCCTTAAGGTTTGACTGTTCCCAGAGCTTATTCAAGTCAGTCACCTAAGAGAAAGCTGCTGTTACATTTGGAGTTTGCCAGACTTCACCTCCTAAGGTGAAGGTTTCAAAACTGTAAAGCCGAGTAGCTCTTAGAACAGCTGAATTTGCAATGAAACACTTACAGAATTTATAACGCTTCAAATAGACATCAAAGTTGATCTAATTCTGGCTGAGCAGCATGTAGGCTTACTCGGGCATTAGCTCCTCGACCTGATCTTCCGGTGTTAGGTACTTAAGGGAATTCCTTCCCTAGTTTCAGATTTCTTTGAGTTCTGTATGTTAACATGAAATGGTGGTGGTAGGAGAATCTTATACAAGCACTTGGCAAAGTTGTTAACTGTTTTTATAAAATTTGTTACTAACCGGCAGTCAGGTTTGTGAACTCAAGCTTGTCTGGCAATATAGAATAGTAGCTTAGTTGTCATCAGAATTCATGCAGTAGTATTGGGAACCTTGCGTCTTCCAGTGAGCAAGTTTTGAGGCCACCTTCTGTGGCAGGCAGAGAATGAAAATCTGCTGTCCCGGTAGCTGTGCAGTGCTTGCAACCTAAATACTGTGATTCCATACTAGTACAGATGGGTATGTCTATCCCTCATTTTTATAGCAGGGCAAAAGGTAGAATTCTTATAGCTGTTAAAAATAGGTGTCTGTATTTAGAGAACAATTTTACTTACCTGTTGTGTTCTTTAACTTTTCCTTTGGTAAAGCATCATCCTATTCTCTAAAAGATCGAGATCAGCGGAGACACCAGGCAATGTGGCGCGTGCCACCTGACTTGAAGATGCTGAAAAGACTTAAAACTCAGATGGCTGAAGTGCGAAGCAAAATGTCTGATGTAAAAAACCAACTATCAGAAGTGAGAAGCAGCAATGCTGGTTCATGTGATGGGCAGCCCAGCTTCTTCTCCATCGAGCAAGGTGCTTTAGCTGCCTGCGGAACGGAAAGCTGCAGCAAGCTGCAAGAAATAGGAATGGAACTACTGACAAAGTCTTCAGTCACCAGTTGTTACATAAGGAACTGTAAGTGCATAGAAAAGGGGGGATTTAAATGTCATTCTAGCAGTTGTCAATTGTATAGGTGGTTTATATATCCAGGCAGCTGGAAATAGACCTTTTATAGTTACTCATACTCAAGTTCAGCTATGGGAATTCAGAAACGTATAACCTACACTGCCTTTGAGTAAGTAAACGTTACTGAAACTGGTTTTAGCCCGTCTCAGTAAAAGCACCAAAACTTGTGTTCCACAACCAGTAGTGCACCTAATGCAGTGAGAATGTTCTGAGGTTTAACCCAGCATGGAACTGATCCTAGCTGAAAGTCATTTCTTGTTGACTGCCACTCTGCGTCTGGCCCGTCTATGAACGTGAGGATGTTTCATGATGCTTGCCAGTGAACAAAATTTAGAAATGCCAGACTTGCTATACTTTAGTAACTTGAAATCTTGCTAAGATTCACGTAAGCCAAGATCCTCTCTGCAGAAGGTGACCTCTTTCAAAGAGGTGCCTGTGTATCAGTCTGTTCAGGTGCTGTCACTTCACTTAAAACAAGCATAAAGGCAGGATACTGCAGCCACTTGTCACATCTTGAAATATTTTTGCAGCTGCAAGTAAGAAAAGTAATTCACCCAAGCCTATTCGCCCTGGAGCAGCAGGAAGTCTGTCTTTACGAAGAGCTATGGACTGTGGGGATAGCAATCTTCGTTTAAAGGGAGACAGTCAAACTTCTGAAGGTAAACGAGGTCATCTTCACGCGTGTGATGGGATGCATCTTAGCATCTGTTGTACAAAAGCTTTACAGGAAGGTTTTTACTTGGCAACTGAAGCTTCCCTGAAACTTGACTGGATCCTTTCTGAAATCTAGTTACATTGTTGTACCTTTGATAGCTGATCTGCTGTGAAACAGTGCCATGCAGTTGACTTATCAGAATGTAAATATATGTTACGTGTTACTTTTGGTCTCTCTGAAGACGTTTCAGGAGTGAACTTTATAGTGAAAATCATAGCTCAAAAAGTACTGACCCAGGCTTCAATTGTGATTTGACTTAAAGGGAATTCAAGAAAACTCCAGATACACGTGATGAAAGAATTGTATGATATTGCTGCTCCTGAGTTTTACCATGCCTTTCCTTAAGTGGTAATGAAATGAAATACCTAACACAGGAATTGGTATTTTGCCCTTCTCAAGTGTTCAGAGAAGGAATGGAGTATCGCAGTTGTTTTGTTATAATGCTAAATAGATAGAGAAGGCGTGGGTGAGAAACTGGAACATACCATAAAGTCCTTACACAGTGTAACCGTGACCTTTGTGCCCAGTTCCACCGTTGTCCAAGACTAGAAAGGCTGCCTTACTGCAGCCAAACGACTTTGCATCTATAACTCGGAAAAATGACAGTGAGGAGGCTGTGTTACTAGAAGATAAGTTTTAACAACACAAGATGGGGAAGGATTAATCTGTGCTTACCCGAGTGTACTGTCAGAAAAGGCAGCTGCAACAGAAGCTCTGTGTGTTTAGAGTGGACATCCAATGGTATGTGTCACCCGTATGTTGACTTGAAAATGTAAGGTTTTAAGAGTGAGGGTGGGGAATGTGCATACACATGCTCAGAAACGAACTGGTGATGTAAAGCAACTGGATGTTTAGTCTTTTGAAATAAGGCTGGATGTGCTTTGAGTTTTTCTCCCTCTTTCCTCAGGTGGCATAGGGAGCTCAAAGTTGAGCAGTCGGCATCACTCTCCCAGGCCCCTGGCTAACAGTAATGCTTCTGAGGCACTGCCGAAGCCAGAGGAAAGACCTTGTGAAGGTTCAGATTCCGATGTGGGAGTTTCTGGCTTAAATGGCTTAGCTGCTGTAGAGAAGACCAGAAAAGTTGGTGCTCTAGGGTAAGGGTTTTATTCTTTATTCCTCTTGTTATCTCCTCCCTCACTTGCCCTTGATCTAGAAAGAAAAAATACCAATCTGCTAAAACCAGGTGCTTGTAGCATGGAAGAGAAATTACTTTGAAATTTACTTGGTTGCTTCTATTCCCTGTGGATATCAGGTTTTGGTTTTATAACTACTAGGTTACAAGTTGTCTTTTTTCTTCTTTTTTATTTTTTCTTTTATTTTGATCAGTGTGCATGTAGTCTGACACTTTGATTTGAAAGGCAGGCCCAGTCTGCTTTCCCACTATTCTTGCAAAATATCCTCTAACTGAAAGTTATCACTTTTGATTTTTCTCATTTAAGACAATATTTTTCACTGTGACTCTACTTTTCAGCAATTTCCTAATAACTCCCTGTTGGCTAAGGGCAATGGAGTGCTCAGTTGTGTGTGTGTGTGTGGGGGGGTTGTGTTTGGTTTTTTTCCTAAATAGCAACAGTTACCATTTTTGGAAAATACTCATTGTAGACTTTTCCAGGGTGGTTTTTTTTTTAAGATTTAATTATTTCTAAATCAATTAAAGCTGGAAGTTTAAGTGGATATACAAGAGACTTAAACAATGAGCAAAACTAAAAGGATTTGTTTCTGTAGCTGGATTGAAGCTGAATTTCTGACATGGGTTTTTGTATTTCTCCTAAATTCTTTCTTAAGATCAAATTCTAAAGGATGTCGTACAGAAGGAGCACAGCCAGGTGGTCTGGAAAACAGCTCTGAAACTGGTGAACTGCAGGGTATGCTTTCTGAAGGTGCTTCTGCAGTGCCAGAAGAAGGTAAAGTGGATGTTGTAGAGGGCAAACGCAGTGTGACACCACTAGTCTATTGTGATCCATTTCTGTAATGGAAATAGCTTGAAGGGGAAAGAAAAAGAAAAAAAAAAACCACCAAAAAAACCCCCAACAAAACCAAACAACAAACCCCAAGCCCGGTTTTCATGGCTGTTGAACTTTGCTGTAACATTTGGCAGCTGTAGCATAAATCTGAATGAGGAGAGACCATCTTGGTGTCACTGCTGTCTGCAGAGAAATAGTGATGTCATGGTGCAGCAGGGATGTGAAGACCCAGCAGATAACATTATATGGGGCCATCTATTTCTCTGGACTACTGGTTGCTTTTTGTACCTCTTGATACGACTCCAGGTCTTTGCTTTGGTGTTCAGTTGCATGACCTTGAAAATAATTTCTTATCTAATTAAAATAGTAGCCAGTGACCTTGGCTTTTAAGTCTTCTGCCTTCAGGGACAAACCACATTGGTAACTACCTCCACGTCCGCACTAGAATCTCTCCAGCACTTCATTCGTGTCGGGTATTGTGGTACGTAAGCCAGTTTCCTTAGAGACTTGAAGGAAACTTTTCCCCCTCCCTTCCTGCATCCTTTCCATGCTGGAAAAAAATATTATTGCGCTTTTTTTTTTTTTTTGAAAGTCCACGTAGAAGAGTTTTTCTTATCTTGCTAAAACTCTCCTGCCTTCCACCCCTGCACTAATTTGAATTTCAATGACTGAATTGTAGCGCAAAGCCTATATTAAGGTGCCAGCATCCATCTCTCCCTGCAGTGTGCAATATTGTGTAGGAGTTGGCATTTACAGAAGGTCTCTCAGTGACAAAACTGAATTTCTGCTCTTAGTCACTGCAGCGTGATCATGATGCGCTCCCGCAGCTCTCCTATTATAGCAGAGAGCCTAATAGGAAAATGTTTTAAAAACTGAAATACTTCATTGTTAAAAACCCCAGGAAACAAATATTACTTTTTTTTTTTCTTTCAGAGGAAAAACTACAGTAGAGTTGGCACCTCCCTTAACTACTTGCTTTTTCTTAGCAATGAGTATCACCTCTTAAGAAGTAAAAGAACAGAGCAACCCCTTTTGTCACCTACAAAACTGTAAAAAAGGGAGAGTTTTGACTGCTGTCAATGCATGCTCAAGGTCTGGCAAAACAAAAGAAGCCACCTTGATTATCAGCAGCTATGGTTCTTTTTTTGTAGGGAAAGCACGTTTTATATGTGTGAGACTTGAATAGAGTATTGCTGCTTGAAGGGTCTGGTAGGTACATCTGCTGAATGGGTCGTACTACCTCTTAACTGTTAAAAAAGCAACCTTTATTTGCTGTCCTAATTGTAGAGGTAGGCTGAGCGGCTGGCAGGGGGTGCAGCTCACACAGGAAGGAGCTGTGGACACCTGAGTCTGTGCTCAGCTGGTAACATGTGGGAACCGCTCCTCTTGAGAGAAGCTGCACAGCAAAATGAGGCTGTTCTCAAAGCCTGATACCCACTGTTCTGTCAGATTCCTTAGTGCTTTGGTAAATACATTTAGCTCTGAACATGCTCCTCCTCTCCTGTTCTCCTGCCAGCTCTTGGTATTTGATACTGGTAGCTCTTAAGTGTGAAAAAATTGAATGCTTCAGCTACGTAGATCTTCCTGCCATCATTTTTGCCTTGTGGTTTTTGGTTTTTTGGGTTCATTTTTTGCAGCTGGGGTATGTCAGAAGCATGTCCTTCATCTCCTACCAGGAATGAGCAGCGACAGTGACATTGAATGTGACACGGAAAACGAAGAGCAGGAGGATGCCACCTCTACCTCGGAGGGGTTTAACCATGCCTTCTCTGTCCAGTCCTCAAGCGAAGGTAGAATTGACTGTGAGCCCCCATCCCAAACACTCCCATGAGCCTGCTCGGAGCTCCTCTTACACTGAATGCTGCAAAAGCAGAGATTGCTGATGGTGCTGTAGAGCCATTCAAGCTCAAGCAAGTACCAATAAGATTCGGAACTCCTCTCTTGGGATCCTAATTAGAAACAGATCCGAACAGGAGAGGGGAACTCTTTCTAGCCTTGAGAAGTCAGTTTAGGTGAGTCTCCAGGGAAGCGTTGGAAAACCCATAGCTCTAGTTCTGCACTGGAACTCCCTGTGCACCAGGGTGGGCACTGTAAGTAGGCTGATCTCGGGGAGGTAACGCTGCCTTAGACGTGGATTTGCATCTTAAGTGGCAGGAATGTGCTTTGAGCACTTCAGTGTCATTTCAGAAACTCATCTCGTATTTCTCTGAAAAGCTTTAACCTTCTGATCAAATTAAAAGCTGTAAGGTGACAGCTGACACTAGGGGAAGTTGACTAAGCGTCCCACACTGCATTAGCAGCGTGACCTAACAGCTCGGCTCAGTCACCGAAGTTTGCTGCTTTGCTGTGTGCCCGCAGCAGGCGCTAAAACCTCTCAACTCATGCAGGCCCTGCAGGGGCCTTGCAGGTGACAGAATGTTAACTTGCTGTGTTCCGATTGCTCATCTGGTAAAGGTTACTGGGTCTTTGTTTTCAGTCTCGGAGCGGTGCTCAATGTTCCCAGAGGGTGATCAAGTCGGTCCTGATGAGCTCAGCTTTGTTACTGGAGAAGACAGCACCAGGTAATTGTAACTGCTTGCCTTCGCTAGCCTGTGAGGGCTGTAGCCCTGGGGACACGCCTTTCCCATACTGCTCCTCCAGCTGCAGAGATGAGAGGCAATGGTCATCTTGCTGTGAGTAGACAGATGGGTATTTGTACAGTCTCATGAGCTGCGGTCTGCCACCAGGAGAACCGCGGCAGACAGGCGAGCCCCTGGTCTGCCTCTGCGTGGCCACCCTGCCTCCCCGGGGCTGGCACCTGTCTCAGAAGTTACAGTGCTGAGGGAGGGCTGGCTGGGTTTTGCATGCTTACGTAATCATCCATAGAAAACTCTGCTTGGATTTAAGTACCTGCGTGAAATTCTGACTCTAAAGGTTGTATTTGCTTGAAGCCCTAAAAACTGTTGGGGTATGAGGGTTTTTGGTGAAAGCTGACTTTCTTTGGAGCAGGTAGAGAACGGGCTTGGGGCCCGAAGACCCGCTGGCTCACATCCCTGGGAAGAGGGAGGTGCGTTTATTCACTGGCGCTTAGTCCAAGGCTGTTCATGGCTGTGTGCACACTCCAGTCTGTCAAATACCCTTGTGTGGTGGTTCTACACTCATCTTAAACCTGTAGCTGGGGCAAAATGGCCTTTGGAAGGCCTTATGCTAAAGGTTGCATTCCTGCTGGCTCTGCCAGCTTTCAGATGTCCAAAAGGTGCTGGAGCCCTGATTCAGGATGTGTCCTATTGTGTCATTGGAATAACCACGAATGTGAGAATGTCCTCGTTTTGAACTGGCTGTGTAAGACTGCTGAACCCTACGGCTGCAGTGGGGTGAGAGTTGGGGTGAAGGAGCTGGTGCAGAAGTTGTTTCCCTCAGTCTGTGGTGTGGACCAACAGGACATATTGCCAAACTCTGCCACTGTATGTTGCGTTTTGAGCTGCTGAACTACTTGTGAAGCTATGACGAAAACTGAGTACCTGGTTAGTGACAAAGCATGAATAACTGTACCCGATAGTTGTCCTTGTCTCAGCTGGCTGTACTGATGTTCATTCTGTGTGAATGTTCCACAGTGTAAGTGCTGTACAACTCATAGTTTAAAACTGTTTGCACTTTCTTTGTTAATAAAATGAATGTTGAAATCTGGTGTGAAGTTTAAGATGTTTGTGTGTAAATAAGTGAAATGGTAGAGACTGTCAGGGTAAGTAGTGCGCTGCTACCACCGTATGCTGCTCCTTAGCACCAAGTTGCTGTCATGCCCGGCTGCGTATAGGAGAACTTTTTCTTGCTGTACACTTGGCACTTATTTTCCTGAATCATTGAATGAAATAGCTTTAAAAATCCCAGATGGATTTAAGCAATGTTAGTAGAAGCCAGGCCCAATGCTTAAATCTTGTGTATTCAAAGAGGAACTGGGGAGGATCCACAGTTTTTACTTCACCTTGGGTTTGTATTCCTCAGCTGAAGGGAGGAGGGGCAGCTCTGAGCTGCCTTGTGTGCAGATTGTTCCAGGTGCTGAGCACTGAGGGTGGTGTGTGACGAGCTGCACCCTCCCATAGTGCGTTGTGAGTGTTTACTGTTGTACAGGGCTGCATGTTGATGATTATACACAGCTCAATTAGCAGTAATCACACAGCTCTGCCTCTTCAGCATGCACAGATGCTTTGCTCTTAATCAGAGGCCTGAGCTGAAGGAAATTATTCTGATCAGCCACATGATCTGTTCTGGAGTTGGTGTCCAACCCTTGCAGGGACAAGGAGCCGGAACCATCGTGCTTTGTGCACCTTATGACAAACTTCTGTACAGCTGGTTTTTAAACAAGAGGTGGGGAAAGAGGCTTGGAAGACTTATTTATCTAATTAACTTTCACTGTGCTGCAACAGCCCTTCCCTTTCTGGCTCTAAAACAGATGGGCCCTGGGTAACTACACAGGTACCAGACAGGCCAGTGCTGAACTGTGGTGTTTTCTGTTACACATTACACAAAGGAAATCCACTTTCACCCCAGTAAAGATGCTTAATTCAGATGGTGGGTGCTATCTTTGTTAGCTCTTAAATAAACAGACTACCTGAAGTGTGGTTTAAATTACTGTTTTATTAAGATATTGGTAAAACTTCAACAGTTTTTCTGTATAAACAGCTTTCATAAATAAAATATGGATGACTAATACATGGTTAAAACTGAACTCATATGTGAACTGTAGAACAAGATCGTGGATGAAAGTCCCAACACTGTGAAATGGTTAGCTTTAGTTTATTCACTTCATAAGGAACATGTTAGTTCAATGAACAAGATAATACAGAGGGGCAACAGGAGCACCCGGTGGAGCAACAGCCACCGCACCTGGCTACAGGAGAAGTTGAAGTACTCGGGGTGGTCTCGGCCAACTTCCCTGTTCTTGTTCCAAGGTGTCTTCTAGAGTGAAGCAGAGAAAAAACCGAACAAAATGCAATTGCGACATATAACAGTTGTGCTAGACCCTAATCGGTGGGGTTTATTTTTTGTTTAGCTTTAATGCTGGCAAGTAGAGTGCGATCGCCTGATTAGCGAGGACTGGAAAGGATGCGAACATTTAAGTCAGAGGTTGTGTTAATGCTTCATTGTTACTTATTGCACACAATACGAGGGTAGAAAGTTTTGTTCCTGTTGCAAAGAGGATGTGAATTAAAGAAAGATTGCCCTAAATTACAGGCATGAACAAAGCTGCAGTATCCCCTTCGATGGCTTTGTTATGTGACTAGTGCCGAGTGAATAAATTGTGCTGAACCAGCCTCTAATTTAGACCAATCTTTCTCATTTATTTTTTTTTTTCCCCGCAGAACATTGCCAGGGTCAGGAGGATTTAGTGAGGAGATAGTGGACCTGAACTACAGCAGCCGTGTCTATAAACACAGAACTTGTTATGCCTCATCTTATCTGCCCATAGGACAACGCGGTTCTCACTGACACACAGTGTTCCAAAAACAGAGCGGAGTTTCTGTGACGATGTACCACTATAAATGTGGCGTAAGTTAAAGTCTGCTTTGACATTGTCCTTCAGTGTTACAATGCAATCTAAATCAAATACTGAATGGTTTTAACTTGCAAGGACAATTGATGGCACTTTTAGGTAAAGAAAAGTTATATACACGTGTTTCCACCCACCTTTAGTGCAAATTGAAATGGGTTAACAGCTCCCTGGTCTGGTGCTATACTGCTCTCTGCAACGCAGACATTCCTCAGAGTTGCACGTTTAAAAAGCGTACACAGGAAACTACCAGAGTGGGGATTGAGTGAATCCCGCTAGTACTCACAGTGAAGAGCTTACGACCAAGTTTTGAGCAGCTCCAGACAAACTGCCTGGAGCCCGTGCCTCAAAACCAACACAATTTAAAAAAAAAAAAAAAAAATGTTTTCACTACCTACCTCCTAGTTCTGCAAACACGGTTAACACGGGAACTGAAACTGATGCGGGTTGTGTTAACGCGGAAAAGGGATACTTCAGCTCTTTATTGGAAAGATTCGTTATACAAATTTCACCACCACTAAGATACACAATAAAAATACAAAACACAGGTCACAGACTGAATCTCAGTATCAACAGTTAATAAATACAATTAGATACTTTTATATTAGCCTAATATTTTTACATTGTCACCAGATAGACAAAGTACGAGATACAGAACACTTAGATACCATTAGAGAGGGATTATTGCTTACGTTAGCAAGCAGCAAATAAGGGCACAGGATCTTGAACTGAAGAGAACTACTTCCTATCACCAGTGGCATTAAGAGAAAACATTGCATTTCACAAAGCACTGCTTTTTTGTCTAGTGTGTAGAATCAAGAGCAGCATATATCAGACCAATAACCACTACTTTTAATATTATAGAACTTTAAAGGACTTACCTTACAAATGGTTCCTATCTACTCTATAAATATGCATTTAGTGAAGAAATGAACACTTGCTATCTATACAATGTTTTTACCTGACCACACTGGAACTACGATGGTAGATTTTTGTCTCCTAGCAAGATAAATGGTATGACTCACAGAATTATCATTTATGAATCCACACCTAAAAAGCTCAATCCTTCCCAAAACAGCACACATGCAGCCCAGTGCTCTTCAACTGCTCCTGCAGACTGGGAAGAAGTTTTATCATCCATAACGGTTTTTTCATTTTCATTTACTCATCCAAGAATTGCACTTAACCACCTTTCCCTCCAAAGCATGACACTCGGCTCTAAGATGGACTTTCAATGCGCCATTATTACTGTGAATAATTTAAAACAAAGGCACCACAGAGATGCCCCGGAGTTGCATATTTTACCATTTTGTGGTTTCTCAAATTTCCTCAGTAAATCTGACTTGGAACATATGCTGCAGCTAAAGAGAACGTTGACAACTGCTAAGGCTTAATCAGATGACAGATAAGAGCCAATGATCCCGTAAGATTAAAAAAAAAGTCTGAAAAAGATCAAAGGAATCTAAAGCCACACTCCAACTCCTGGGTACTCACAAAGCCTTTTGCTATTCATCAGATTGCTTTTAAAATAGTGCATCAAAGATAGAAGCAGCGGAAACTGGCAGAATTCAAACCTCGCCATCTCGTCGTGTTGAATAATCTCCTGACTACTTAATATTAAAATACTTTGCAAATTCTAGCTAAATACTAATACTGTTATTAAATTGTTACTGCTAAAAATGATATGAATTGTACAACAAATGCCTATGAAGACTTACTTTATTCATACTCTTCCAAACGTCTTACTGTAACAAAGAATAGTAACAGGATGTGTATTTAGTGGAGCTGATGGGAATCACCTGCTTACTTACGTCCCAATTAACCTCTCCCCTACGGGTTCAACATCACCTCGAGAGTAGGGAAGAGCCGGTGGGTACTGTTTGTGTCCCGGCTTGATACACAACGCTCTGCTTGTGAAAATAAGGGTGACTGACATTCCTCACTTTCCTCTCTGAACCCAGGTTTAGCCAAAGCAGAGCTCTGGTTTGTCACCCGGTTTTACCCTCTCACTCCACCCCAAGCGCAGCCCCTGCTCATCCGCATCCATGGCATTTCCATCCGCTCTGGATCGCTCCGGCAGCCTGGCATCCGTTCCCACGCATGCTGGAAAATGCCACATTGCAGCAGTACCGCTCCTCGTAGCCACAGCATCCTACCATCCTTCATGCCGCAACTTTACGTTAAATTACGCCTTTGCCATCTAGAAATCGTTACCGAAACCAAACAGCTCATCAAATTGCTCGTTATCCCTAGCAAGCAGTTCTCTGGTTCAGCTGGGTGAGTGACAGTAGTATTGTACTGAACATCTCCACAGATTGGTTTCTTTTAAGACCTGAGATGAAGTTATGGTGGAAAGAGGTTGGCTCAAAGCATTAAGCACAATCATATTCGATTAAAACTAATTCAGAACAGTTTCCTAAGCTGACAAATGAGAAAAATGCCACTAAAAGCACCAGAAAGATACGAAATTTCCTACACTGCACCTCTAGCCATAGGAAATAATTTTTTAAAAATTACAAAAAAGTTTTCTTCATATTCCACGTTTTATGTTACATGAAAAAAAATATGTAAATTATGAGTCTGTACCTCAGTTGGAGTCTGAGAACAGAGTAGCAGGAGCTTAGTTTGTCCATTCCTAAGTTACCTGGTAAAACCCTGTATGGCTTTTAGTCTTTTACCTGCAAAAGTGGATGTAGTTTTCTTATTCACCTTAATGCTCGCCTAAAATAAACAGAAAGCAGAACACACAAAAAAAAAAAAACCCCACACCTTGACTCCTGTGGAAACTTCCCCCCACACTCTAAAAAAGTTTGGCAGTTCTAAACCGGAATCTTTCATTACATATTGCTCCACAGACGTCTCTCAAGCAGGTCCAGCTTTCTGTGTTACAGACTGTTCCCTAACCATGTCTGTTCACGTGAACCGGCTGTTTGGCTTTCACTGGTGAATGTGACTAGATACCTGTGTGTGCGGGTGGTCGGGTGGCTGTGACGTTGCTCGGGGTGGCACCACCAGCAAACTGTATTGAGATCAAAACAACTACATTTGTTAATTCCTAGATCTATTTACACATGGTTGGAGCTTTGCAGGGGACTGGAGTACAGTTCTGAAATGCCCACCTTTTTTAATGCTTTCTGACGATGCCAGTTTTATTTTGGGAATGTCTATTCTGGGAGTCTGACGGGGGAACACGAGGGAGATGGTTACATTTTACAGCATTGATGAAGGTATGAATCTGCTATACAATTACTTTGTCTTCGCATCAAAACCACGCTCTCGCTGTAAGCGCTACGACTCGCCAGCCTCCACCATGGGGAGTGTCTTACCGACAACCTTGTGCTACCGCGGCCCCGGACAGGTAAGGACAGACTCGATCCTCCTATATGGGAAGGCTCGCGAGCCAAGAGTGGCGCATGAAACTTTGGTTTGAGCCTGGCTCCGCGTCGCCTCTTCCCGTTACAGAGCTGGAAGTGAAAGAACGCAGCTCGTTTTCCCAAGGATCTGAACAGTTCATCTTCCAGCCCAAAGACGACAGGGGATAAGCCCTTCACCCTGTAGACGCTCTGCCCTGCAGCACCCAAACTAAGAGGAACGTTGTGCTCCCTGGGATCGCCCTGGCCACAGATGGATGATGTGGTGCACTCTGGTGATTCACTCTTCACTGTTAAGCCGTTGATCAAATTCACGCTCTTTGGTATGCCAGGACTAAAGACTTGACTCGGTGGCAGACATTTGGCACTCTGAGGTGTACTAGTTTCTGTTTTTGTCAGGTCTAAATAGCCTTGATCATCAAACAGGTTAATGCTGGACCCTATGCTTAAGCTAGTTCTGTCGGTGAAGGAATCCACTCGTCCCTCATACCCCAGATCTGCAGGTGCTGAGCACTGGTGCTGGGGCCACGGTCGTTTGCAGTCTCCGTGGTTTTCCTTATCTTCTCCACTGTCTTCTTGCCCACCCTGAAAAGAGTTCTCTGTCCAGTCCGACTCCTCGCTAACATTGACTGCTGCGTTCATGTCCCTGAGAAATACCACGATGACAGTAATGTTGTCGCTGGAACCGGCATCCCGAGCAGATGCCACTAATTTATGTGCTACCATGCTGCTGTCGCCATTATTCTCCTTTAGATGGTCAGCCACCACTTTGACTGCCTCATCGGGATTGACTGTGTCATAGAAGCCATCGCAGGCTAAAATGAGGTAGTCTTCAGAGCCATCTAGTACAGTGGAGGCAGAGTCTGCATCCCCACAGATATATGGCTTGTGCTCAGCGTCCCCTGTGGAAAAACAACACACAGACACACCAGACCGTGGGTTTGCAGTCACAGCATCTGGAAGCCCTTTTATTAACGCAGCGGGGAGCCAGTGACTCTTACCCCAAGTTAAAGAGATTATTTGGAAATTATTCCCTCAAACTGTAGAGGAAAAATATAGAGGTCATAGCTCACAGGTCTATCTTCAGCTGTATTTCAAATTTTGATCACTAGAAAATTAAAGTTTTAATGAAAAAGAAAAGCAAGCCTGAAAAAGGAATTAAAGCCCACTCTTACCAATAGCTCTGGAGACTGACAGGCTCCCGTTCACCCTCCAGGCTCCAAACCAGACCACGCAGCCACCAAGTGCCTCGATGCGCTTCTTCTCATCCTAAACAGCAAGGCAACATGAGAGTTGTTTGGACAGAGCGCTCACTGCTGCCGTCGCACTCTGAACGCTTCAAGAAATATTTGGTTGTTTTCACAACACTGCAGGCCCCACCAGATGAGAACAAAGGATTTGTACACAATCCGTACCAACTTCCAGAGCAGGAATACTGGAACATACGCTGCCGCTCCCAGAGACACTGGGAAGGCAACGCTCAGTGTCTGAGCATCCCACATAATGCTGCTACCTGTCAGCTTCAGTGGCAAACACTGCCTGGGTGTATTTAAACCAGCCCATTCTCACCTCTCGATCTGGTTTGTGGGGTTTCATCAGTTCCACAGCTTGGCCTCTCCTCACGAGCATCACCTGGGAGTCCCCAAGCCAAGCCACGTGCAGCATATTTCCTCGGATGAAAGTTACCACCCCGGTGGTTCCACAACGCAGACTCTGGATAGGGTGAAAAAAACCACCCTCAGTTTTAAAGAAGCAAATAAGAACCGTTTTAAAGCATTTTCCTGCTTAACTCGAGGACAGAACATGTTGACATTCCAATGCACAGCCTGTTCCCGGGGAGGAGCAGGCAGTGCTTTCCTTACAGCAGCAAGGACTGCTCAGAGCCAGCCTGGCTGAACGCAAGCGATGGATTTTGCCGCCCTGTGACTTCCCTCGCATTGGAATCTCATTTCAGAAGCTGGGCTCTGCTTGTGATCTGCCGTGCTACTGTTTCACTGGACTTCCTGTGTCTGTTGACACAGCGCTTGAACGCTAAAGAACTTGGAGGAAGGTTTATTTGTAAGCATCTGGAGTTCCCTGCACTTATCTCAGCCCTTGCATAAGTTTAGGAGGCCCAGGAGTCAGTTATCCATTTATTCTTGCTTTCTGGAGCTAGGAAAAGCGTATGTTATAGAGATGAGGAGAAAAAAAACCCACCCCAAGGACTAAACCTAGTTAGCACGCGAACATAAGAATAGCAGCAGCATCCTTCTAAATGAACTGGATGTTGCGTGACGTGGAGGTTGACATTTTTACGGAGCACGAAGAAGCCCACCAGCGGGCACCGGCTGTATGGGCTGTGCATGGACAGCTCAGTGCTAACGCCCGGCCTGTGCTCAGCACAGCACTTGGAGCTGCCCTGATAACAAAGACACAATTTACAGACAAACACTTTCCGAGTGAAGCCCGGTAACTCAGTCACCTCTCTGGCTGCCTTTTGGACAAAGCGCTCGTCAGTCACCCGGAATGCTCGGCACAGTGCCTCTGCCGGGTCGTGCTGGAACATCTCCTGATGGACCATGTTCACATGGAGGTGGATGGAGGCATAGATGGCAGCATCCACTCCCCCATGACCATCAAACACTGCAAAATAAGCTTGCTCTTCTTGGTCCTGTCAATGGAAACATATTGAGAAAACCGCTCAGGAGAAAGCAATGCAAACAGCTAATTGGATTGTCTTAAAACTTTTGAACTTGAGATTTGTGGTGTCCTCATTAAAATGCACTTAGAAACAGAGTCTGCACTGGACAAACAAACTACTCAGACCATCTTCACTTGCATCA
The DNA here is from genome assembly GCF_028858705.1 of Grus americana. NCBI lineage: Eukaryota > Metazoa > Chordata > Aves > Gruiformes > Gruidae > Grus > Grus americana. The sequence goes on along the minus strand of NC_072870.1, from coordinate 9,193,965 downwards.
GTGGGAAATGTCCACCTTTTTGCTGATGAATTCTACCTGCAAACTGCAAGGGATGCCCTGCAAGAATCACCTGTGAAGCGCTCTCAGTGCTCCTTATGTTCCATTTGTTACAATTCAGTCACTCAACTCAAATAGAAAGTGCCATTCTCATCAAATTGTGCAGGAGTTTTTGTGACTGCAAAGACCACAGAGAGAGACGAACATCCAATACGGTTTGCATGAAGTCTACATCAAGACTGGAATCCACCAGGGATAAAATGCCGGTACAGTTAAAATGTGAAGCCAGCCAGCCTCTGCTTTCATCTTTTTTTTTTTTTTTTTTTTTAAATCTCATCCATATCACCTTAGATGCCTGTTTTTAAAAAAAAGCCTGTATGTACTCTCTCATCAGATAATTGTGATTACATTCACAAATCAAATACAGCAAAATCACTCATCTTCAAGTCAGTTTTCTCAGCTTCCCCTTATCTGTTCAAACAGAAACAATGCTGTACCAAGAGACATCAGCTCCAGCGCCTAGTCATACGTATAACACACCAACCCACTGTCAGTGCCGATTCAACCTTGACAGCCATCTCAATGACTAGAATATTTGTACATTGTAATTTTTAAGTAATGGGCTCCAACACAAATTGGAATAAGAAAGCTGAGAATTGACAGGCAAAGGAAACACCTGCCTCTGTTTGCATTAATATCATTTAAAGGCAAGAATGTGGATGGGGCAGAAGATGGTTATTAAAGTGACAGGAATCAATTATGCGGCAATCTGATCCTAAAGGTAAAATTTGTGCCACTTTATTTGCCATTCTTGAGTGTCCAGTTTTGTATCTGAAGGAAGAGTAAGCATGAGTGTTTGCCTGGTGAACACAGAAATTAATGGCCACAGTTCCACCAAACTACTCATGTTGCTAGATCCTTGTGTGAACTGCAACCAATTCTCCTGTAAGTTTCGTGTTTGGGGTTTGTTTGTTTGTTTGGGGTTTTTTTACTTACTTTCTTTACTTTTGCTTTTGGCTTCATCCTCCCAAGAGAAAGTGTTGAAAAGCAGGACAGACCCACCCCTGCAGACAACTGACACCCCTTCAGCCACCGCATGTGTGGCAACATCAGGATGGGCCAGATCCAAACTTTGTTTAGTTAGATGACATTTCACCAGAAGTCTGTGAAAATTGCTCCTTTATTCTATATACCCTACGCAGAAACTGCATGTCATACTGCCTCTATGGTTACAGAATAGCAACTGAACTAACTTAAGACCAGGTTTGCCTCTTGACTATCAATGCCCCCTCAGGTCCCTCATAGGGATGGCTTGCATTTTCACAGTAGAAGACTGCCTAGTTTCCCCAAGAATGGAAACCGTATTTAGCATATGCATTTGTCTTCCACGTGATCTCTTTTTACCTCAAGGTTGAAGAGCATGTTGAAGTCTGGGATGCAGACATGCTTGTCTTCCATCTTCCTGCGCATATTCTTGATGGCATGGATGGACGTCTCGTAGTAGCGGTGGGGCTTCGGCTGGAGCGGAAAGTCTTTCACCCAGTTGCTGCAGATCTCATGCAGTTTGCTAAAAACTAAGCGGGCTAGCTTCACTGTCTCAATCTCTGGGGAAGGCAAAAACCACAAATGAAAGGCTAAGAGTGCTAGTAAGTGAATTTTTTTTTTCCTGCATACATTACAAAGATGAAACAAAACCATTCTAGCCAAGCCGTTGAAATGGATGTCAGCAGGGAAATTCTGGGCTCTGATGCATAAGAAGAGGAAGCCAAACTCACCATAATCAGCATTCATCAGTAAGCAGCTCATTGTTTGTTTGTCTTTTTAACTTAAACATTCCCCCATGCCTTTGGGGAACTCATTTGCAGCATAAGGAAAAATGAAAAGCAAGTACGTTTCCCTCAGCGTTTGATCCCCTGTGTCGCTCTGCACTGTTGGTGGCTGTCGTGGCATACAGCATCCCATATGAAACCCACAATCCATCACAATGACGTATCGGGTTTAGACCAAACGATCTAATCCAGACACCACTTCACTGCAGAACGGAGGCAATACAGTGGCAAATAAGCTACAGAAATTACTAGTGTTACTTCAAGATGTTTTATTGTACACATTCAATAGTGTAATGTACACATTCAGGTACCTTCTTAGTTTCATAACATTATTTCCAGATTCCTGGCTAGATGGTGTGTCAAGGAAATCTGCATGGCAAATGAGAAAACTGTAAAGGTCTTATATTTAAGAAAATGCTAAACTGTCACTCCTGAGAACTAGTAATTTTAAAATGCACTTGACAGTTGTTCTGAAATTCAGGAGAGGAAAACAGGAATCAGAGCTGAACACATCAAAATCTCCTTGTGCATGATCATTCACCAAAGCCAGAGATCTTCAAAGCTAAACAGCAGCAATCCATGAGCATCAAATCATTCCTGGAGGAGGAATGGCCCAAATACCAGGAGCAGAGGGGAGGGTTACAGCATCTCTCAGTTCACAGAAATTCTCTGAAGAACCTAAAAGCAGCATTTACTAATTTCCATACTAGGTCTACACAAGATGTGGGCTATAGCCATTAAGAGCAAGATATATTCCCAGTTCTGCTGATTATGAGTTGGTTCAAGCCTGATCTGCAAGAGCAGCCATTAAGCTGGAAATAAGCTATAAACATAATCAAAAGAAGGAGTCTTAGCTTCTTGATCACACAGCTTTAAAAACAAGTGGTGGAAATCAAATGATTGGGTCATCCCACTACTGCCATAGCGATAGATGCCAATTCCCCCGCAACACTTAAACTGCTCGCACTGGTGCCACCAGAAATTTCTTTGCTGGGTAATATATTTAAAGAGGGAACAGGTACAGCCTGACATGTCCAAATTACATTTTCCAGAAGTGAACCCCACAGACTTGCTCTTCCATTTTTTCCAGTGGGTTAACGGTGTACATTTCAATGTCACGTGGCTGTTACACTTCAGAGCGTCACTCTGAAGGAGGAACGAGTAAACCCACTGGCTGTGCTGAGATACTAAACACCCTTCCCCAGCAGGGAGTATGCGGAGTGTCAGCATCATCGGTAATTGCTCTTGAGGTTAAAACAGGAGAAAGGCCCACAACAGTCAAACCACCCCCTCACAGCTGTAAATTACTCATCAATTGTTAATGTTGCAGCGCTGAGCCAGAGCTGACTCAGCTGTCATTGCGGTTGTGTCATGGAGAATTTCATTTCCCTCCTGCTGCTCCAAAATCCCCAGTGTTGGAAGTAGCGCTTAATTGTACCACAGCTAGTGGGAAATCCAGCTCAGGCATTATTGTTCCCAAAGACGACTGACTTCTTTTAGACCAAAATTGTGGTAGAAAGAATACCAGTAATCAGATTCTGCTTTTTAGTACCTACATTTTAAGACTTATTTGGAAAATGTGGGCAGCGTGACAAACAGGGAACAGCAGCCAGGTTTGTAGACATGTCATCAAGCCAATGACCAATCTTCCTTAATCTAAGAAGTCCAGTTTCTGACTAGGCAACGACCTCTTTGTGTCTTGGCTATAGCAATCCCATCTCCTAGTACCTGGAAAGACTGGGTAGTGGGACTTTGTGATTTGCTTTGGAGTCTGCTGGATATTTTAGATACCTCCACCGTGTAACACAGTCCTACTATCCAGCCTCCTTCGGTGGCTCCTTAACAATGCTGAACCCTAATGTGAATATATTTCTCCACAAAAAAGAAAACTAAATGTTCTTAACCTTTCAAAAAGGAAATCAAACCTCTTTCAGTTCTCATGGAAGCTGTTTTGCTCTTCTCCAGTGCAACTGGAAGAGAAGAATCAGGCATGCCTATGACTCTTAGATTCTGTTCTTGATATCCAAAGACACATAATCACCCCAAAAAGAACAGGCCCATATTCTTGCAGTCCTACATTTGTGGACTCAAAACAGTTTTCCTTCTTTTAAGATTAGCATTCTTCTTTCATGAAACTTCTAATTTCCTTTCCACCAGCACACCAATAACTGCTTTTACCATTCCTAAGTATGCAATATGATTTGTCACGTTGCAATTCTCAGAGTGAAATGTGTCACTAAGGAAATTTGGAATATTTTTTTTTTCTTCTAGCAAATTCAAACTTGAGGCAAATCAGGTAAATGTATCCTTGTATTATACAGAGTAAAAATCCTTCTGGGTTCAGAAGAAAAAACAACATAGAATTGGATATCAAAACCAGCCAGCTAAATTCAGCTTGGTTTCACATTCTGCAGCAGTCCAAACATCATTAGGATGAACAGTGAACTCTGAGCACAAAACTTCAGGATGTAGAAATCCCATTTTCATCACCTGCTACGTTTCCCTTTGTTTTCTTTCAGAGCATGAAGGTCTCCCTGTATGGTACCAGTCAGGGCGTTCAGCAGTCACAGCTCTCTTCTAAGTAACCAGCCCAGGTTTCTCAAAGGACTCCTACTAAGAAGGTTAGCTAGGATGGAGTTGGTGACCTTTTGCAATGAAATCTCCTTCAGCACTGCATAAATCCCCCTAATTTTGTTATGGTTTTCTTAGCCAAACCTTGCATCACTTGAGCTAATGCTCTGTTTCAAAAATTATCATTTACGGTATATTCTTTGAAATTGCAGTATTCATGTGAAACCATTGCTTTACTACGGTCCAGAAGATGTTCTCTCTCTTCATCTTGCCCTTTATCTTCATAATTTGACACTTTACATTGCATCTGTAAAGGTATATTTTATTTTCCAGTACCTTCATTATGACAGTTCACAACATACTGCATCTGGAGTCACATTTTTAGTGCCTGCTATAGCCTGCACACATATCAATCTATGTTTGCATCTGTGTGTTACAGATTTAGATATATTTAAATGGCAATTTCTGTAGGTGTGAGGGTTTTGTGGTGTTTTTTTTCTTTTTCTTTTCTTTTTTGTTGAACTCTTTAGATATTCTGTGTGGAGGCTTAGTCAACATTTCCTTGGAGACTGTCAAATATTTATGCAAGTCTCAGAGATCTCAATTTGAAATTAATGAAGGCTGCTCAGCCAGAACAATGACAAATCTATTCCATTTACCTGCTCAGCAGGAGGAGGCAGCAATACCTACAAAAAGGGAACCCATAGCATGTTTTTCTGTTTCTCAGGTTCCCAAAGGCCTCTGAGAAATACAGCAGAATCTTCCTTTTTCGAAGAGCCAGATTTATATATCCTACTTATCCCCAGAATCATTTACTTATTTTTTTAATCAAAAAAAGGAGGGAATGGACAAAGTAGTTTGGTGACTGTATTTTCAAGATCAAATGACAGAACTTCTCTCAATACATGTGAGAAACATTGTTCTTCATTGTAATGAGCACCCCAGAAAGTTTTTCAAGGTTATTTAGGTCAGCAGAGTCCTGAAACAATTTAGGGTGCATGGCTTTGAGCTGGATGCTGCAAAAATCTTGTTAGCCAATACAGATAAATTGAGAAAAGGAAATTTTCCTTTTAAGCATGAAATATCTTTATACTATCCCTCTGCTAAAACTATATAAAAAATTAAAAGCCATAGTAAAAATTATACTGACTGAAATAATTCAGAATTAAATTCTCTCTTCCCACATATATTTGACTTGCTCTAAGGCTGAAGGAGGACAACTGGCACGTACCAGCAAGCAGCAGGACCCCATAGTCTAAAGTGCTTGTAAAGAAATGCAGAGCCACCAGATATGGTCTTATGAAGGTACACTTACAAGAAAGGAGTGCTTTCCACTGGCTTTTAAGAAGAAAAATTTGATCAAGCACAAGTACAACCAGAGAAAGGCATTTAAAAATAGAGACAGAATTCAATAGTAAAAGTTGAAACTAGACAAGATTCAAAGATGAGAAAGCTTTCACTAAGAAATTATCAGGAGTAGTGGTGAATTCTCCATTAATCTTTTTACATCAATATGGGATATTCCTTTACAAGAAATCTAGATCAACCTCATTTAGCTAGCTGATAGCAGGAACTAATTTGAGGAAAATCTAGTACCATTCAAGTGGTCAGACTAGATGAATCACTGAAGTCAACGCTGACTTCAAAAATCTATGAATTATCTGCAGTGTTCCAATATATAAATGAAAGATCCGCAGCATGTAAAATTGCACATTATCACACACAGATGTACTTACGTATGATCCCATCTGCATTGTCCACATGCTTTGGTAAGTAGTGTGCTGAAAGATCACTCTGAAGGACTTCATCTGAAGTTGCTCTGGCTAAAGCGGCAGCCAAAAATGAAGGACAATTACTGGAAAAGAAAAAACAAACAAACACACACACACAAAAAGATATTTTCATCTGCTTTAGCAAGGTAACTTGCAGTCAGGGAAATATATAACAATACTTTTATATAAACAAACAGGAATTTGAACCGAGACTTGTAAAACTTCCAATTCTTGTTTGCTAGACAGCACCGCAACCCTGCAGCAAGACCTCCGACTCACCATATGGATTTTAGTAACCCTGATTTGCTCTTATGTTCCCCGTTTCAAAGTTTTAATGTTCCATTTCATAACCTCTATTTAAATGCTTTTCAAATCTAGACTCGAATCCCTCTGCAGTGTCTGGCATGCAACCCTTGCTTAGTGCACATTGTCTACATGCGCATTATACATTTTTATCTTAAGCCCATTCTGTCCAGTTTCTCCTAAGAATTGGAGTCAGGATTCCAAAGGGTAATAGAACTCCTCAGTTTTCAAAGTGTCCAAAACCTCACCAAGGGACACTGAAAGTTAAGGCAAACCCATAGGAGGTATGAAGTTGATGTGCATAAGGTTAAAAGCTCCCTCGTGAATGATCTCTATCAAGACTAAAGTGGCTTTAACTCACTTTAGCTTAATTAAGCCTGATATCTCCCAAGGTTAATTAATCTATAGCAAACCAAGGCCACTTTAATGTACATTCTCTCATTCAAGAGGAGTTTAATACCTCTTAATTTATGCATGACTTTGTATTTCCCATTGGTCTGCCTTAACTTCTCCAGGTTATCACCAGGGGTAACAACGTCCTGCGTAAGACACGTCTACCACTGCAGACCGCGCAGAGATGTACAAGCTAATTTCACTCTCAGAAACCGTCCATCAACAACAGAATTCTGCATCAGCTAGTCCAGGGAACAGGCAACGAGCACACATACTTCCTTAACCTATTTCCTCTGCTTAGGCCCAGTAAGTCTGTTCACATGCTTTTAGCACGGCTGGAGAGGAGGCGTTAGCCTGGAAGCATCAGTCCAACCAGATCCAGAGCAGAAAAGCTGCTACACACGAAACTGGACTCGTCAGACTTCGCTCTGAAGCCCAAGAAGCGCATGGCAACCATCGCTTGCGTTCACATTTGGTTCACTGCCCAGGAAAGCCAACTGCCTTCCTAAACTGGCCCACATGCCAAAGCTTCGGCAGTGAAATCTGGATTCGAGAAAAAAAAATCAGATTTGCTACACTCGCGGTTTTTTGAAAAGCCATTTTACCATAAAGTTTTCCATATTCTTGATTCCAAATGCTGCTACAAACAGTAAGTTTATATAACAGATTTAGAAAATGGACGCAAAATACGTCCTCCGCCCATTATTTACTCTTCAACATATCTATAAATTATTTAAATATAAGATTAGCAATAAATAGCTTTGTCCAAGTGATACATTGTCATGAGACAAGCTCTGACCCTTGAAGTTATGCAGAAAGCCACTCGAACCACGTTACTGCACCATCAGTAAGAGTATTTCCTAGAATTAGCAGCCGAGCATTCTGCTCACGCAGCACCTCCAAGCCTCAGCAACGTGCGCTAATGAAGCATGACTGCTGGAGGAAATCAGCTGTCTTAGGACTGGCTCTTCCCAGCACAACACAGGAACTCTGATCCTATTTACATACAGCGATGCCCGGTGGTAAGAGTGATCAGCAAGAGGAAAACACACCAGGACCTCCTTTACTTCTGGTGTGTGTAGAAGCTGATTTTCTATCTTGTCTTGTTCGCCTTTATTTAGCTCACACAGAGCAGGTTTTTCGTTTCTATTATTAGCTCCAATGCTCCAGAGCAGTCATACTGGTTACTGTTCACGTTACGTGCAATTTCCACATTACAACAAAAGTGAGAGATTGCGATGCCTGGGATAGAATAATTACGCCAGCAGTTAGCAACACTGTGAGGACAGCGTTCTGAAAAAAATGCAGAGAAAGATTAAGGTTCAGCCTAAATAACGCAGAGCAGAAGAATCCGTGCTGAAAGCATTGGCAAACACAAGCCAGACAGAGCTCACTTCAGGCACAGACGTAACAGGCTGTGCTAGCGCCTGCAGGATCTGAGCTTGTTTCCCAGCCCAAGGCTTACTTACCCTCACCAGCTCAGCGCTGAAACTGTGTAGGAAAACCAAACTTGGTTTGTGACACTTACAAACAACCCCTCAAGAACATCCACTGATGGGCAAAGAGGGAACCCGGTTAAGAACTGAGGCAACCACGGTTGCTAAAAGAGAGACTCAGGTCCTAAACAGCAGAGGAAAAAACACCCCCTGGCACAAGGAACCTCTGCCCTGCTTGGGCATGGAAGGTGGGAAAGCCACCTCTATGAAGACCCAAAGTCATGAACATTCATATCTGAAATTTTAGATATTATCGTACATGTAGTGACAGATCACAAAATTGAAAGGTGCCTTTACAGAGTAAGTAGCTGGTCAGAGTATTTCCCCCATCAGCTCCAAAAGCTATTTACGTGTCCCCACCACCAATGCTAGCAGTTTCACACAGGAGCTCTGTATCTAGCCAAAGAGTGCATTTCCATCACAATGCTAAACCTACACAAAAAGCTGCTAAAGATGTTATTAGATAAATTAGGGGATTTTAAGCACATCCTTCCTGATTCTCTGGCAGCGTGGGTGTGTTTGGAACACCCACAGTTGCATTGCAGCAATCCTGGAATAACTCTGCTAAGGTAATAAATCAAGCCTAAAAGTGGGCCGTTTCCATCAATTAAGTTTGAGAAAAACAGTCTGAAGTGGGCTTAACTCAGCCCACATATTATTACGTTACCAGCTTAACTCACAACTCTGCTCCTTCCTGATAGCATTAAAGTGGTGAAGACTTTCCAAACATTTTCTCTGAGCTATTCCTCTGTGCTCTAAATCTAATATAAGGTCTCCTACTAAAAAAAGAGATGGCAAATTTAAAATTCTTATTGCATAAAAGTTCACCACTGGGGTTTGAGTGACTTATCAATTTTGATGGAAAAGGTAGAGAAAATAAATCAGCTGAAGGCTTTCCTTCTACGTCTGGCCCCTCTTTGTCCTAATAATAACAGCTGCCTGCCAAAGAATTAATTGCCCTTGACATTTGTTCATCACAAAGCTTCTTATGTAGCCATTACAGGACTGTGCCATGTAAGCAGGGAAGTGACCAGATGCAGACAGATGACTTCCTCTTCCTGATTAGTACAACTCAAAATTTACTTCTCTTACTTGGCTCCTGAGAGGACTTTAGTTAAATTACTTATCCCCTTCAAGGAATAGCAGACTGCAATGGAGATTTTTTTACTTCTTTTAAAATAGATTAGATGTTGAAGTCAAACCGCTATCGGGACACTTCGTTACTGTTACACCCAGACAAATGAAGAATCAGGTCTAGGATCTTTGTTTTTATCACAGAAGTGAACATTCAGGTGAGGACCTGCAGCATCCCACAGAACTGCAGAGCCCCACACTCGAATGATCAGACTTTGCCGCCCTGGTGGTCCTCACATTTTTGCACAAAAGTAGCAGCAGCAGACAGGACCCATGGGGACATGGGAGGTATGTGGCGTCCTGCTGCTGGCCCAACTAAGGATTACCTGTTGGCTGCTGAAAAATAAATTCTTCTGCCACATTCTAGGTGCTCAAATGTTATTAGTCATTAAGTTATGACAAATTGAAACTGGGAGGGCACAATCTTGTTTAGCAGAGAGCTGAGAGCCAGGATGCCTATGTCTATTCATAGCCTTGCCACTAATTCAGCAGCTGACCTTGGACAAGTCACTTCACCACTCAGACCTTTGATTCCTCATCTACAGACAAGGGATGATAATGTCAGTTCCTGGGGGAGAGGAGGAGAAGGAGGAAGGCTGCAGAAGGCTTAATTCAGTGTTCGTAAAAATACTCTGAGATTTCTAGATAAGAGCACAACTGAAGGGAAAAATACTGAGATGATAGCGGGAGATATTTTCAATCTATAAAAGATTTATGGAGCTTTCCATATTCTCTGTTTTCATGCACTGCCAGAAGTTCTAAGTGGAATACACGGGCTAACAACAGCTCTAGAGAGGTAGGTTTAGTCTGATGCAGGCAGCTAAGTCACGGTCATAAACAACCGCACAATGTAAATGCATTTTTAGAAAATTTGATGCATCTCAAAAGGAGAAGAGGACAAAAGAAGGACGTCAAGTTGTTAAAACTCAGCAACGCTGGTGTTCCTGGAGCATTAGCATTAGCACTGCTGATGGAAAAGTGATGCTACAGGCGCATTACTACCCCTGACCAAACTACGCAATCGAGTGCCACCAGTGCTGAAAATACGTAACGCTGTCATGCTCTGGTGTAACTGATGAGGCATCACTAACCTGAACAAAGCAGGAAAAATGGACCGAAACGTACTGGTGCCTTTCAAAGGCCAAAACGGTCAGTAAATCACAAAACATACAGTGTTCCTATTACCTCAAGAATCCCCTGACACTACAGAACAGCAATTGTTTTAGTTAGAATGAAACATGATTTAAATAGAAATGCTATTCAATCTGCTGAAACACAAAACAAATCCACAGGCAAACAGTATAACGCGTCGTATACAGTTTCACACAGCAATCCAAGACCAAGAACATGACCTGAAAAGAACCAAGTACAGCACATTTCCATAAGGCCTATAATTTACTGTGTTAGTACAAGACTTCGTAGGGATGACAAGCTAACTGCACCCTTTCCAAAAGACGTTACACTAGGGATGCAGTTTGGTAAACACTCCTGTGTTAATGTGGCCTGCTGCAAGTTCTTGTTAGAAAGCAAGTTTTCAAGATTCAGTTTAAGAAAAACCTCATCTGTCCCCAGCCTGTATTTACAAAACACTCCAAAGTCTCATGAGACTTCTTCCAGATGGAGCTTCTGATACAGCCTGGAAGCTCTTTGAAGAAGCCTTTAAAGTCTTTATTACTGAAAGTTCCCATGCTGTGAACTGCAGCAGTAATGAGCAGAGAAATTCTTTGGGAAGATCCTTTGGCTGTTTACCGAGCCCTCCCTTCAGCCGCCTCCTCTTTCAGTGGCCATCCAAAGAGACAGAGAGGGGCTTCCGTCTGTCTCCTACCTTCTCTAAGTCAGACAGGACTCAGAGAGGAACATTCTGCTATGCAGTCCTTAGATCCCAAAATGATTACGGATGTATCTTCTAATTATGCCAAGCGAATGCTATTTCCAGCTCCTGTCTCTGCAGGTTCTCCTCTTGTTCCTCACAAAGCATCGCTCTCGCCTGCAAGCTCACCGCTCTGCTCTGACCTGTGCTGTTCTGCTGCTGTGCACAGCTGGTGAAAGTTTTGAGGCTTATTTAAAGCCTGGTCATGGTGGACAAATGGAGTATGGTTTTTTCCCTAACACGTGGTGAAACCCTGCACTAGATTTCAGCTGCTGCAGTGAGTTACTAAAAAAACCCCAAAACCCAAACAGCACACACACACAAAAAAAGAAACAAACAGAAAAAACAATGCACCTTTTAAAAGATTGCATAACCAAAGCTCCTTGAGGAGTCATTTGAGCTGGCAGCGTTGAGACAGTAAAGATGCTTGATAAATCTGTTTGAAGGAGCTGAAAATGTGCTACACAAGGAAGCTGCTATCTATAGGCTTCACAGAGACAGCTGCCTGGTCACATTCAAAATGATTCTGTCCTTGTGGTGACAGTTGTAAAAGCAACAGAAATATAATACACAACCATTACAAAAATACACTCTTTCTGATGTGTTTACCATGCCCATATTCTATACAGACACTGCGGTGGTACCTATTTTTCACCAAATATTTAACCTTTTGCATTGTGCTTACTGCCATATTCTAGAGAGTATGATCAAGTTTACACAGATATTTTCCTGTGGTTAAGTCTATCTTAACTGGATGTTAAAAAAGACCCGAAAAACAGAGGTGCACTGCTCAGATAACATCTTCCACAGCTGGATTGAGATGCTTCAACATACAAATCAGACTTTCCGTATTTATCACTGTATTTATTTTGTAATAGCTCTATCTTACTTGTCAGAGCATCGGTCTCAGAAATGTCCTAAAGACTCCACAGATAAATATAGTGAATGAGAATAAAATTACTTTTTTTTGTAGAAGCAATAATTTCCCTTTGCAAGTTCTTATTATCATATTGCTGATGGTGAATACTACAAGTTCTCAACTTAGTTGCAATTATCCAAAGTCTATCTCATAAAATAAAACCTTATATGAAGCTCATATTTGACAGCTATGACTAAGATAGGTAAAAATACTTTATAGTCTCAATTTTAAAATAACCACCTTAAACCACCAAAAGAACAACAATTTAAAAATGCCTGTAGAAATAACCTGTTAACTATCTCTTGTTAACCACTACAAGTCAAAGACATTGGTTGTGACTTGTTCACAAATTAAGATCTAATCTGAGATAAAAATATTCAAATTCTTTCCTCACTGTTTAATGAGATAGTAGGAGTCAACAAAATTCTCTCTCTAGTAAGGGATAAGTGGAATAGATATGAATGGAAACCTCTAGGAAATCACGTTTGGTGATCAGACGGGAAACATTTGCAAACCCGCAGAACTCAATTATGAGTGCATTGGCACTGATCCCATACAAGGGCTCAGGTGCTGCACTCGGCTGTCAGGGGGGTTTCATAGGAATTTATACGTGAGGAAGTAAAGACAGTGCTGTGCTGCATGGCATATCAAAATAATTTTAAAAAATCAGGGCACAGAGCAAAATTAAAATACTGGCACGACACTGAAAAAAATAAATGAAGAAAAAAAATTGCTCATGAAAGCGTGATTGCAAGAGCACGGTTCATATATTCTTTTATCTGACTACCTGGGAGACCTGGCTGCAAAGGGATATCCTACCTCCTTTCTGCAGTCAGAGCACTGCAGGCGAGTTCAGCTCAAATTCCCAGGCTCTGAGGTCCAGAGGCAGCTGGCACTGGATTTGTCAATGGATGCCAACATCTAAGATCAGGCCCCTCTCCAGCTACGTTCGCACACGCGCTCTGCCTCTCTCGCACAAATGTGTTTCAGAACAGCTCTAACACAGGCTTTTTAACGCACTACTGCGAGTACCTTTCTCACTAGAAGCTAAATAAGGGCCAAGTAAGAGACACAGGGAGAGCAAGCCCAGGTGCCCTGCAGATGTGCTGGCTCTGCCCCTTGACTCCCCTCTCCAGCACGGCCGGCTTCCCCCGGAGCCCCCCACGGCACCGTCTGTTTTACAGGACAAACGCCGGGAACTGGGCACGGGCTGGCCCTCCGAAGCTGCCCTCACCTTGGAGGGGCCATTCTCACCCACCCTGCTGCCAGTTTTCAGAAAATTGACAGGTATTCACAGCTACCTTTCAGACTCCAACCCATCTTTTGAATTTGATTGAATTTGGCCTGCGAGGTTAGGTTAAGCTTATCAGTGGGAGGAACCCAGATGGGCAGACAGACAAGCAACCACAAAAGCCTTGTTCCCTTACAAACCACACTTCTGAAATCAACTTCTTGGAATGATGCTACTAGCATTTCATCTGACAATACAGGTCATTAAGGGAAACCCTTGATGTTTCATGTACTATCTTCAACACATGAATTAGACTGAGACCCCTAATCCATTTTCTTCTGCGTAGCAAGTCACTACTTCCCTTCTCCGGAGGGGTAAGTACACATGACAGTACATAAAGCTAACGAAGTGTAAGCAAGACAAAATAAAAGGTCACCTTTGTCTTTCTGATGAGGTACAATGTCATGAAGGCTAGTGTATATTTAAAAAATAAATTGTCGCTGACCACAAACCACTCATAAACATTTGTGATTTAATGAGTCACTAAAATGCGACTGATGCTGAAGGGTTGAACTGTGAACTACATAAAACAGCTTCTGCAGAGCTATTCTGCTGAAATAGATTGTCTGTATATTATCTTTGAAACCTCTTTCTATGATTTCTCTAACTCATTCGCACAATATGGCAGTTCTGAGGTTACTTATATTTCAATCTCTGCAGAGCTGATGCTACCCGTATTAAAGGCTGCTTTTAAAATGACAAAAGTCATCTACTATAACATGAACAACCCTTAAAAACTCAAGATGAATCTTCAAGGAGCTGAAAGCCAAATTACCACAAGAAATTAATTTCCCACAAGTGACTGTATGATAGTTTTCTTCATTACATCAAAGAACTGAAGATACAAAGTTTGCTGTTGAAAATCATATTCCAGGACTAGAGTCCTTCACAGCTGTGTTATATCCACCTGTTATTAAAAGAAAGGTAAGCCTAGACTTTGAAGGAATGCAAAGAGAAATCATTTTATTACAGAAATGGACCGGGATCCATGAACCTCCGATACAATATTGACATGTCGAGGATGTATCTATATAGCAGTCTTGCCCTGTCTAAATCAGAACCTTTTCTATCAAGATTCTGAGGGATTGGATAGTCTTTTATAAAATTTTAATTACTGCTATAAAACACATTTTACAAAATTATAAAAATATTATTATAATATTTAAAAAACACCATCAAGCCATTTATTTGATGGACATCTATTATAAATCTTATATCTTTAGGATTCAGCTACATAAATGCAAACACATAGTAAAAAAATAAAATCTGTATTTACTTTATCATTAATTAATCACAATAAAGATAATTTATTGGAATTACTCATACATGCGGCTTTCAGGAATTTATATTGAGATAAAAGATCCTTCTGGGTTTTGTTATTATTATTGTTTTACATTGCTTAGCTTGCATATTTACATGGTGCATTCTCTGTTCCAACAGAAATGCTCAGCATTTGAGCGACATGCATGCCTTGTAACCAGTCTTCTGACTGCCATTCCAAAAACCAGTCACCGCCTACTTAGCATCTCTGTGCCTGGAATGGTAACGAAGCCTACATCTATGCAAGACGCACGCTTACCTGAAGAAGTACATTTCTTAACTGGAAAACCAATGTCAACAAGAGTTATCTCATAGTGAGTTTCTCTGCTAGGCTGAGGCCTGTTTAAAAGCTCCACGGGACATTAAAAATGTCATTGATTTTTCCCTCTTTGGCTCTCAGTCAATTTGGAAGTCAGCATAATTCAATATCTTTCTACGAGTTCCATTAGCAAAGAAAGGAATCCATGCTTCAATCTGTGCTTATTGGGAAAAGTAATTTAATTTTACATCTGAAAGTGTGCCAACATCAGCATAAAACCGTACACAGTATACATAAAATTTAATTTATAAATTCTGTATTTTGTCAAGCCAGAATGAGATGCTGTCTAAAATCAATGAGTGTGCCCAAACTTGCTCTGAAGATACTTACATATATTCTTTTTATTTCAGGTATTTTATGTTCTAGTTGGAGTCTTTGACGATTTATCTCCTGACTATAAAATATTAATGACACACTATCTAGAAAAGTTCATGTTGCAGAAAACTTTGTTACAGCAGGCACACTTTGCCCCTAAAAGCTCAGGCATACCATTTACTTACCGCTGATTCATCTCCTATTTTTTTCTTTGTTAAAAATACGCTTTCATTGATATTTCCCTTAACCTGAAGGGATAAACCATGCACATGGGATGTGTCCAGAAATAAAAATAAGAATCACCCAATGCAGAGTATCTATTTTATTTTGGATCAGATTAACATGCCGAAGTCCTCTGATTACTAGTCAAAAAGAAAAATGTACTGTGCTGTTATAGTTAATGAGTTAATTTCAAACAAATGAAACAAAATGCTATACAGCAGCACATACCACTGTCTTCATTTATATCTCTACTGCAGATCATCATTATGGCAAACAAATGGAAAATGACTTTTTTTAAAAAGGGGGAAGAGAGTGAATCTACAGTGCCCATTCAAATGAACAGCTTTCAGTAACTCTGCACAGAGCTGTCCTCAAATAATTGTGCTTGTATTGTAATATTTGTCTTCATGCAAATGAGAAAAAATAAAAGCTGCAGGCCAGGATTTTCAAATGACATTTGATCACTTAACTTCTTTCAACCCATTGAACAAATATCAAATATAAGGCAAAACACACCCCAGAAGATTTACGATCACTGAGTCAGCAGAGAATGTTCTCTCGCTCCCTTCTCGCTCTCGTGAAACGCAGTTCATCATACAAATGGCTTGGGTGTTTATGCCAGATGTAAGCTGAGATAATTAGTCATCTGAGTCCTGGATGTCAACTCTTTTGTGATACAAAATTTATTCCAAATGCACCATTTATAATCAGTTGACTTGCAAAAGCATTCTGGTGTTATACAGTAATACATCTTATGATGTACAGCCAAATATCTGCCACTGCGTAGTGACATATTCTGTTTCTGCTGTAGCAATATCCTGCCTGGTCTTAGCCCTTCCAATGACTTAATTTTTTGTCTGCAAAATAGGGATAATGATATTGACCTTTGGAAAGTGATGAACAGTACCAAGAAGGGCTGGGTATTATTCATTAACCCTAAACCAGGAATGGAACAAGAGAACAGCACGTCACTTGCACTGATCACCAGAAAATACTGCTGCT
The DNA here is from genome assembly GCF_028858705.1 of Grus americana. NCBI lineage: Eukaryota > Metazoa > Chordata > Aves > Gruiformes > Gruidae > Grus > Grus americana. Next base: position 9,177,212 of record NC_072870.1, on the reverse strand, counting down.
CTTTTACCTACTTTCTCTTGAGCGTGACATGCAAGATAATCAAATTAAAAGCAAACATGAAAAGACTACACAGTACCTTTAAAAATAATTTTACAGAAACATATAACTACAAGTAGATTCCAACATTATGCAGTGGGAAAAATTAAAGATTTTATTGGAACCTCAATTTCAAAATTATTGACATGGATGGATGCACACAGAACAAGACACCAGAGGGGTGAATGGGACTCTAAGATACGGGTGTCTGCTCTTCTAAAGGAATAAACCTTTACTTACTCCAGAAAGATCACATCCTAATTCCCACTGTCACTTGTCCTTTGCAGAATTGCAAACAATATTGGCGGGTTTAGGGGTTTCAGTTTTTTCTTTAAAGGATAATCAAAATGGTTTAGCTATTCTGTTTCACATTAAAGTCCCTAATGCATTCTGTTCTACTGAGCCATATAGTTATTTCAGTCATTCTTAATAAATAACAGTTGCCAGTAGTAGTTAAGCCAACAGATCTGAATTATTTATAGTGTTGAGGAACAGAACGGCAGATAAAATGCATTAGGGCTTTCAGTTGTTCTTGCCTGAACGACACAATGGCAGTTTAGACATTTTTTCCACAGGCTGTAAAATATTCTGCTTCCAGTCCTAGTTTAAAAGATTTCCTAAAGAGACAACAGCCAAATCTACTGCTGTCCATCTTCAATAATCACATTCATGAAGAGAAGGTAAGAGAGAGTCTTCCAAATACAGTATGTTATTTAAAAAAAAAAAAAAAAAAAAAAAAAGCACACACTTTGATTGAACAGGTCACATTCAAGCTGTTATTTAGTATTATTACCCAGAAGTTATTGATTTAGATATTATTTAGCATGGCTCTGTACCTTCCAGTTAATGACCTAAAAGCACCTCATAGTGTTGAACTCAGTGCTTCTCTTCTTTGCCTATAATCCCTCCTCCTTTCAGCTGGAAAAAAGCACAGATATTATCTTCATTTTACAATGGAAAATCCAACTTCCCTTTCAAGGGTGGAACATGGAAATTCCAAGTCCTGTCTCTCCTCTATGTCTCTTTTTTACGAGACCACATTATGAAACATTGAACACACAAAAAACAACAGCGACAGAAATTATCTTGACAATACTTGACAAATTTAAACACAGTAGCTGAGTTTGTGGTCTTTGTGGCTTAAAAGATGCACTCAAATATCTGTCTCAGTTGACTGATGGATAACGTGCCTCTGCTGAGCTATGTCTGGGTAGAAATTTGGGGGAACATCTTGCTTCCCCACCTTGTACTGACATCACAGGGGACTGCAGTGGTGTGAAATTCACTGTACACAATCAATTCACAAGGAGAATCGTGCCCACAGATGACAAGGAGAGATTTACACTCAAACGCTGCAGAGAGAACTGGGGGAGTAGTAGCAACATAAGCTTAAACCAAACAGTTTTCCTTTTATAGTTCACCTTCCGCTTTCTACATGGATCTATTTACAGCAGGAAATGCTGCAAATTGTGGCATCTCTAACGAGTAAAAAGAATTTAAAAAATGAAAACCTGGAGAGGTAAAAACCCAAACCAATCTCCTCCTACCAAATACTAAAAAAAAAAAAGGGGGGGGGGAGGGGAGGGGAAATACCACTGTCAGGCCATGTCAGGTTATTAAGGCATCTGAAACTGGCCCCACCACACGTCAGGTTGTAGGAATGAGCCATGGTATCCAAACCGTCATGCAGGCTCAAGTGACACGGATGTCTGTGCTTCCCCACTCCCCCTTCCTTGGCTTCCCCACTCTCCCAGTTCAGAGGCGTATTTAAAATCCGCACTCTGATGTCACTGAGACAGTTCTATTGAAGTTGCCATATGTCACAGGAGTGACCATGCTCAAAAGATGAAGAATATGGCTTTTGCTTTGGGTAAAGCAGGTCCTGAGCCTGCGTAACATACAGCTTGCCTGCAGTATGCATCTATATATAGCTCTTTTTGCGCACAAAGGCTATATGAATTGATTCTGAACAAGCTGAGGACTTCAAACAAGTCTGCAGTGCTGTAGCCTCTCCCCCATCCTGAAAGGTACAGTCAGTTATTTAAAACTTGGAAAACATGTCCTAAAATTATTTCCAGCAGCATTTAAAACCAAATCTGTATACACATTCCAATCACTGTTACAAAGTCAAGTGAAAATAGGAGCTGTCACCTTTTATACCTACGACTTTACAAAGTAAATCTTGCAAGATTAGAGACGTTTCTCTACCATGGCCTTCTCAATACTGCAGAAATTCTACCTGCCTATTCACCAAAAATCAGGGCTTTGTTTATGCAAAAGAATCAGCCTTTTCTTACAATCTTTTATGTTGGATTAACACCATCAACTCACCCACCTCAGAGGCAATAACGCTGCCCCCAATCCAATGCAGCTCATGTAAGAATAACCCACAAGGAAGACTGTCATCTTTTCCTGTAAGTTTATTATTAAACCTGTGATCTCTTCAGAAGACAGACGAGCTCTAAATATAAGAAAGAATCTGTTATATAATACCTCAAGAAAGGAGGCAGCACACAATAGACAACACGAGCCTGAGTAAAATAGAAGTAGAAAGGGGATGAAAATCTGTGTTACTGTCCTGCCTTTGCCCAGTGCCCGGATTTAGGTCTGTCCTGTGTATAGTTAAATGTACGGTAGAATATGGAATCATGTAATACATGTGTAAAACTTAGTGGTTTATTTCTATGGAATATAAACAACTGCAAACAAGCAACATTATCTGGAAGTTGATTCAGGATCTGGCAAAAATTTACTCAGATCAGAAGACATCTTCCTCAAACACAACAGAACTTGTTTGAAGCTCCATGAACCAGGATTGTAAATAATACACTAGTGAGGACTGACTCACCTACGGTGATGAGTAGGCTCAAAGCTTCTTCAAATGGAGTACTGTCACAGTTTTAATCAGCAGTTAAGAGTTACTTAGGAATCATGCTATCAATTACAATGGCAATACATATTCAGGGAGTAAGTGATATGCAGACAGAGAGAATATGAAATCAAAACATTAATAAAAAATAAGGAACTGTTGGAGACAAACTATTATCTTCTACATCTACAGTGCTTTATACATTCCCAAATTATTTAAATAAATCTAAAAATAAATGGTTACTTCTACCAGCACTGACATACAAGCTACCTTGGATGGAAAACAGCAAATTGCTAACTACGGATAGAAACATTACACAACTGTTTTGAACAAACAGCAAAAAATGGACCATGCTAGAAAGAACAGGGGGAATCTATACAGAAACTGAAGTTATCCAAGCTAAAATTTAACCAGAATAATATGAATATCGTCTTGATTTTCTATAGCTATGATGGGATTTTTCAACAAAAATGAGAATGGTTAGAACCATCTGTCTGCCTTGATGTCTCATTCCCCAATCTACATCATCCTCCTGTCACCACTCTTTAGCATTGTACTGAGACAATGACTTCAAGGAAAATAGTGAAATACATACACACATATATACACACACATGTGTGTGTGTGTTTAAATATGAACACTCACCACAGACTCCTTGGGAAAAGGAAGAAGGAACATTACTAAAACAGGTAGAAGATCAAAGGTCACACAAAAACATGTAGCTAACTCAGAAAAGACATCATTAAAACACTGTGCCAAGTAATATTTTGAAAATAAAAAATTCAACCAATCCTGGCCCCCAAGCACACAGCCAGTACCAACTCTACCAGTGATAACGGCCTTGAAAAAACTAAAGAAACAGAGAGGCCTCTGAAAGGCACAGTTCTGGACTAAGGGTAGCAGTAAACTAGAATAATAATTATGTAATCACAAAAGAGCAAATTCAGGAAAAGGCAATCAAGCAAAGATGAAATCCAAGTATGTTTTCTTAGGTGGAGCAGAGATTTTATGAAAGAATTCAAACAGAGTTTAGAGATAAAGGCCATGAGACTGTGAGAATTTTTAACTGTCAACAAAGCACCAAGTGTTAAAAAAAAAAAATAAAAAAATCTGTATTCTAAATCCACACTGAAAAAATAGCAATGAATTATTTTTGTTGGATTTAGCTGTAAAAGACTGCTAATAGCATGCAACTGGATCTATCAGAAGTACAGTCAGGCAGCACAAAGATTGCCTCAAGGGCAGATAGTTTTCAAATAAAAATACAGGTGGTGCACCTGCATGAGTGAGCTTTTTAATGATGCATGGAGTCAACATAAAAGACACAACTGCAATTGGTTAGACTGAAAATAATATACCAAGAAAAAAAAGATTAGGAACACCAGCTGAGCTCAGAGATAACATAGGAAAAGTTACTGCTAAAGCAAGATTTAAGTTATAATAACACAGCAGTAGTAAATTGGAAGATGTAAGATGATAGGAGGCTGAGCCCTGCTCCCAGTTCTGCATCTGACAAGTGACACTTCTTTAATCTTTACACATCCATCCATCTAGGTGTCAAATAGGTTTATTGCCTTAAAATTTTTAGAAGACTACTGTGAAATGTAATTCATTAATACCTGGAAACTGTGTTTTAATCCTTGGATAGAAGGTGTTGGGGAAGGACACCATATTACAAAAGTAAGACTACCAAATAAAAGATTATTGTATTTACTTTAGTGAACTCTGCATCTGTCTCTCCTGTTTCAGTTCCTGGGTTCCACAGCGCTTCATGACTTTCTCATTTCTTTGTCTCTGGTTAGTAGGATGAGAGCTGTGGTCACAAGCCAGCAACATCGGGACAGACAATTAGCAGTTGCTCCCATAATATACAGAGATTATAGGAAGAATCCTACTTCATCCATGTACTCACAAATATTATTCTGAAATCCTATTCTAAAAAGTACTGTAAAAAGCAGATGGAAAACTACAGGGGGTATGAAAGAGTAATCTAGGTCCAAATCTTTCCTGAAGTTGCCAAGAATGAAAAGTTAGGGGCTTGATTTGGCATGAACTGAAGACACTCAAAACTTCCAGAAATGCAAATCAAGCACCTTGCATAACTAAACTCGACTACTCCCTTTAGTATGAGCAAAAAGGCCCCATCCAAAACCCTTTACAAGTGTAAAACATTGTAGATTATTAGATATGCAGAAAAAAGTCACGTTCAGTCCTACACCGTCTTTAATCATTAGACACATATTAATTAGCTTTGTTTTTCAAAACTAAAAACTCAGATTAATAAACTGTAGCAAAATCAAATACAGAGGAAAGCAAAGGCAGCGACATGAACTCCTCATGGATCAGGGAAATTAAACAAGTATAATATGTTACAGCTTTGTTATAAAACAATAATGCACTGGTGACAAAAGTCTCACCCTTTATCAAAACTCTGTGTTTTCTAATATTCAAGCTGTTCTTTTTGATCAGGGCTGGTTATATAATCATCAGCCATGCCACGTTTTTGCTGAAATCATGCATTTGATTTATAGATTTTTATTAGTACCAAAGACAGCAAGAGAATCAATTCATTTCCAAATAAAATATAGCAAGCCTTAGCACTGATCCACTTTCATATGGGCTAGATGGCAGTAAAAGAAAACGCTTATGACAATAAAATAGAGACATAAGCTCAAGTAACCGCAAAACAAAGAAAGGGAAAACAATGCACACAAGAATGCAAATCCACCTCGCTCTGTGTTCAAAGCCCAGACAGACCACGCTCTCTTATCCACGAGGACAGCCCGTGGGAGGAGGTCTGAAAAATCTAGTAAGGAAAACTGCCCCGGTCCCCTGCTTATAGCTGTATATTAATTCTTAGGATTTAGCATAGCTTGTCAAGGCTAATGCAGTATTGCACAATCCTTCATGAGTCTCTTCTGCCTTTTAGCTCTGAGTCACCATTATATTAGGAAAAAGAGAGCTTAATTTAGACAACACAGAAGGGTAACTTACATGTTTTTCTTAAGGTCTCTGATCCAGGGGGCTACCTTTTTATTATTTATTTAATGTCTCATTTCTCTCATCTTCCCTTTTTTTTTAAAAAAAAAAAAAAAAAAAAAACCCAACCAATGAAAATTTCATTAATCTTCAGTAGGCAGCATCACAGGAAACAATCACAGTCCTCAACATGAGGGAAAGGGGTTTCTGCATTTGATGGAGGACTTTATATCTCTGCTACGCTCCCTCTCCTGCAGGAATGACTTAAAGGAACAAAGGAGTATTCTTTCAGTATTCTTCCTCCTGCAAAATGTACTGCCCCAATCTACCTAGCACAAAGAAAAATGGAAGAACTGCAAACAAATATTAGCATTTATAGCCATTTCTTAAATACAGATCTAGTCTTGTTAGAAAGATAATGTCTGTTTTGATAGCAAATTTCATTTAGGCTGGAAAAGGAGGAGTATACGTGCCCTTTTTAGTACATGTGTTGAGTTTAATGTGATCCCAACTGAAAGCAATAGTAAATCTTACTGACTTTAGCACCTCAGTGATCAAAGCTTTTCTCTGACATTCAGTGGCGGTTATGAAAGGTTTGCAAGGAAGAGAACAATGATGTACTATAAGACATGTCTGAGTAACTCTTCAGATTTAGATATGTGCAAATCCTTACCAAAAAAGAAAGAAAAAAATTAATTGAGATTAATTTGCATACTTGCTACTACAATAATTAAAGACATCCTTCTTATAAAGTGAATGTCTCAGCCATTTCATTCATAAGGGAGATTGACATGCTGATATATTTTACTTCCAAGTTAGAAAGTATTTCTCTTTCATTGCAGCTACTCTCTGGAATTTATTAAAGGAAAATAGTGAGGAAGACTGATAGGAGTAAGAAACAGTGAGTAACATTAAGTCAGGACTGCAAATACTTCTGCACCCTATATCCACCACAGCCTTCAATATGGGACCAAGATGGTAGAAATAATTGGACATTTGCTCCTCTCTGTCCTCTCCATGGATTATCTTTTCACTCTCCCACATCCCATCCCCTGGCTCAGGCACTGACTCCGGTCACACCTCTGCTTTGTACTGGCCAAGTCCGATGATCTGATGGTTAACAGAAAACCTCCCAATATTTTCTTTGGACATCCTTCCAGGACAATCTATTTCCTTCAAAAGGGATTGTTGTGATGTGAAGGTGCAGAAGATGACAAGAAATGTGAAATGGTCAGGAAATAGAGGAAATCAGAGAAAAAAAGTCCTGGTTGTACTACAGTATGTTCCAATAATCTGTCTATATATATTTCCTTCAAAGTTTCACTATTGGAAATAAAATGCCTGTTGAAGTATCATATTATGAAGAATCTAAAGCAGCAGCCAATTAAAAAAAAAAAGAAAAAAAAGAAAGAAAACCTCAAACAGATTTCTCACTACATGTATTTAATATTAAGTTGTTTCCCGATGAAGCCCTTAGTAAGTGGGAGTACACTCAGGGAGACACTTAGAATTACATAAACTGGAGACAGAAAAATGCTGTTAGACTAAGTCCATTGCACCGCATGGTTGGGATTGAGTCTTCCAGTGGAAGTTACATCAGCCCGCGGACAAGCACAGTGCCCAGTCTCAGGCAAAACTCATAACTTCAGAATAAATTCTTAAAGCCAGTCTACTGCCCTCTCCTTTATACCATTAGCACAATATTTCAAGGTTGTTCATGCATAATATGTAAACTCTAAGTTATGATTTTACCTTGCTTTTAAATAAATAAAACTTACATAAGTCCATTCTATCATTGCCACATAAATTTTAAATGTGACTACATGCCATTTCTGATAACCTGATTTCTACCCCTCTTAAAGGGATCAGTACACACATCACAGCAACACTCAGCAGTTAATGTAATTCAATACAAAACTACACAAAATTTAAAAAATGGATAGTGCAATTTATTTAAAAGTTCTGCTAGACTCAACTCAATATAGTGCATCATCATGCAGTGGAATAGGTAATAAGTATTTATGATTTTTTTTCCCATTATGGCCAGTAACTTCAAACATTAGTAACTCTCATAAGAAACTTCATCTGCTAAAGACCTAGGTGAAGCCTAAGGCACTCACCAGAAGATACCAGGATTCTCAGCTTGGCAAACGCAGAAGAGATCTAAAAGAATCATCCATTTGCTTTTTCGGCGCAAAACCCCCAATGCTCCATGATCAATTTCTGTGCATAAGAGATCCAGGACAGAAATAGCAAGGAGCACACCCGTCAATGCTTGCTGAAAAGGGTTTACTAAAAGGACAGATAGAAACTGGCAGAACACAATTCAAATGCACACCACAATTTTCACATCAAGATGACTCCTTCGCAAGGCAAGGTCTTTCAGCCATTCCTATATTCTTACTGGTTACAATTTCACTTCTCTTGGGGCGGGGGGGGGGGGAAGACATTCAGATTTTAAGAGGAAAACGTAAGATCAAAGTATGAAGAATTTGGAGGCTGTAATAAAAAACAACAGATGGCTACAGAGTGAACGCACGCCCCAGTTCACTTGTGGGCCCCTGGTACCATTCCTAAGCCAATTACGTCAGCAGAGCCCCTCCAGTGAATTACAGCCCTGCGAACACTCGAGGGTCACATATTTTCCTACATGTGCTGAAGATGAGATGTCTTGCAGAGGCAGTGGTTACTCACCAAAAGAATACTCAAGCTGCAGCCATTCTGTGCGTACATCCTGTAATGCCTACTGGATTCAAGGAATAATGTCAGCTTTCTGATTTTTTTTTTTTCCTTCACCAAGATAATAGCCAAACTACTTCAGCTGCAATAAAGATATTAGTTTTAAAAATGCAAATGTTAGAAGGAAGCAATCAAAGAGCAATGAGAATGATCAAAAGTTTAAAAATGTCACCCCTGAATAAATGATGACGCATAAGGAAACATGATAATTCACATATAAAACAATGAAGACATCATATTGTTTTCAGTGTTAATGAGGAAGGGACAAACATTATTAAAAAAATAACAGCAGAAATTTAGATTAAGCAGTAAGAAAAACTTTCCACCTGTAACTAAGATTGCCAAGAACTGGAATAGCCTGCATAAGGAGGTTGCGGGATCTCCGCTGCCAGATATTTAGAGACGAGGTCAGAAAAGTACCTCTCAGGATATGGTTTAGATTTAGCTAGTTCTACCTTGAGGTAGAAAGATGGACTAAATGACCTCCTGAGCTGCTTTTCAGCCCTATTTTCTACGGTTTTTCTATTCTATTAAAAACATGTGAAATTTCCCTTAGCTCTTTTCCTTAAAAGGAAGGAGGGTAATTCAAGAGACACAGTGTCTCCCGAGCATAGCCCTTATTAATTAACCTCATAACGTAACCTGCAGTAACATTGTGCAATGTTGTGTACCCCCTCCAGTGCCTGTCCTACATAGGAGTGTCTTCTGGCTACAGAATGTAGAGCTTGATCACAAAGATATTGGTGTGTCCTAACTCTTGCTGAAATCAATGGGAATTAAGGTAACTAATTAAGAATTGTAATCAGGCCCTTAGTCCAAAGCAATAGAAAGGCATGCTTTTAGAATCAGATTAGTTACTTAATCATTCAAAACAGGCACCGAATGATATACTGACTGCCTGTGGAAGATGCATCTTTTTCCCAGGTCCACAGCCTGCTCTGTCTCACATTTCCGTTTAACACCTAAGGAAGGAGAAGCCAACTCTCTATCAACACAAAATCTACCAGGCATTTATACTGGTGATACCATTTTATGGTAGCTCCTCCATCGGGGCTGCTCATTTGTGGCTGTAAAAAGATGCAAGACTGTGAAAAACCAACCTGTAAAAAATTATTCTGTAATGATTTCAGTTCTTCTAAGCCTGGGCTGCCCTATTTAAAAAAAAATAAAAATAAAAAATCTTTTTCCTAGGGAAGCGTCTCCCATGTAAACAGACCTTTAGGCACATTACACTGGCAGCCTCTCGCTTGAGCAATGCTCTTTGCCTATCCACTCTTCTCATCCCAGCTGGTAATAATCAGAACTGAGAGACTTAATTACTGTACCTTTCAATAAGGCCTTAATTTTATTTTTGTTCTTTCTACTGCAAATGCCCATGAATCAGAGGGTCACTTTAAGCACAGAATTCAATTTAATTATACTCACAGGCATTTTTATCATTAAACAGGTCAACTTATTAAAAAAAAATAATCTTGATTATGAATAATGGAAAGCCTGGCAGGCAATCCAGAAGAGTTTCACTCTGAAAGCTCTCACATCCATTTGTTTAGATTTGTTTACTAAGCACTGGGCAAGGTCCCACTGAATGAACACGACAGCATTAACTGAAACTACATCTAATATTTAATTATAAGTGGATTTTAATGCTGACTTATTGACTGTTTTCATGGGAATATTTACCAGTATTTGTAAACTGGACTATTATCTGCTAATAAAAGCAGGGAATAAGAAAACCAACACAAAAGGTCATTGACTGAGAACATGACTGTGTATTCCTAAACTGAACCTGGCAAAATCCTTCCCAAGTTACAGAATTATTTCATACATTCAGGTCCATTCTTCAGATAGGATAGGATTCTTTTTCAGATAGGACACTTTTAATTACATGTCAGGGAGGATGTCTCTGATGGACTATCCTCATGTGAACTAGATCTAAAAAGAAAAATCCATGCTGTTCATGAAAGACTTGATATGCAAGGCAGAAGACCGTAAAAATTCTGGTGAAACAACATTTTGGATAGCAGAGAACAGAAGAGGTCTCTTGGAAAGCTATTTTCATGCTTAACTATTACACTTCAGTACTTAGCCTGGGTCTTTTCAAGGCAATCCTTTTGCATACTTTTGCTCTATTCTGTATGGAACTATGCATAACATGATTTCTGTATGCTATTTATAAGGCTAAGTAGTCAAATAATTATACGTACTGTGTGTCTTATATATCACCTTCCTTTATGCTCCCCATTTTCATTAACTTTTTGTTTTTTAATAATTCAACAGGCCTAGAACTTATTTATTTATTTAACTGTATGGTCGATACTAATTTGAAAACTAGATGTTATTTGTAACCCCTTCTTGTATATATAAAAAAGCACTAATTCAGTTATTTTAAGCTAAAGCCTTATAAAGGTAATTACACAGGGATGGAATGCAAGAAGTAAGTTAAAGTTTTTACTGATTTCAATTACAAAAAATTGTTTACTTTCATCTTTATGTCCTCATGACACAGAAAGGAAATCAAACTGCAGCGATAAAAAGCTATTACAAAGAATTACCTTCAAGGAGCCTGATTGCAAAGCCAGTTGTTCTCTGTACTTGCAGACTGTGTGGAACACTTTTCTAATTCATCCAGGATTACTTTACAATACTGATCATAGATAACCACAAACACAGAGATATCTAAAATGGAAAAACTAGAAGCAACTTCTGCTCCTGAAAAAAGTTGCATTTTCCTGATTCGTTGAGGCATCCAGATATAATAAGAATAGCTCTCAGAATCCAGAAAGACAATGTGGCATTATCATGACCCTGAATTCTCATGTTTCATTTTCAATTTCCTTTTCTACATAAAAGTAAACATCACACAGTTACAGCATTACAAAATTGCCAGAACTACAGATGCTTATGTAAAAACAGAACCATGTGGATTTTGTTTGACAGAAATTGTTGCTTATCATCCACGTGGCAGTTGATTTCAGAGGTTCATAGGTGTTTGGATTTTAGCAGGGAGAACTGATGCAACATACTCTTTCTAGAAATACAAAAGTTTATTCAAACAAGGATATATCCAATCACACAGATGTCCTTCTCAAATCAGTTGCTGATGTTACTTCCTTTGCAACTCCTATCTCATGTCCTCAGACGTCTCCTCTCACAGCTATATAACATTTCCCTTCAGCTGATATGGTTACTATCATGTCCAGAGTGGAAAGAGCAGCAGATTTGCTTGTAATAGGTTCATCTACTGCTCTCTGGTGATCTATTTTTGCTCAGATGATTCAACTTAATACATTCCTACAGTGTGCAAGGCTGACCTACGTTCTTTTAAGTTATGACCTAAGGAATAACATTACTTTTATTAGTCATAAAAATTTCCAAGACCAAGTTTCATATGGAAACAAACCTGAAGTTCAATGAAAAAAACCCAACCCAGTAAAAATATGCAAACTTGCTTCTGCAATATAAATTACACTGAAGCGGCACTAGAATATGCTTACTAGTCTCCAATTAGGTCTCATACTGCTTACATTAATTTTCTAGGTATCAGATATTTGTTCATCGTATGTTTCAACACAATAGCAGGGATATTTCAAACTATAACTTAGAATTAAAAAAATAAGCCTCCTTATACTTCCCAGAAATTGAAAGATTGGAATTATTTAATCAGTCCAAGTGAGAATGAATTTGCAAACTTAACTGCATATAAGAAATTACCTTTACTCCAATCAATGGATACTTAGATTTATCCCTGAATTATTTTAGAACCACATTTTTATCAGCAAAATTACTTTCAAGCAAATCAAGGTTCCTTTGAAAGATCTGAAAGATAATACTACAACACTTTGCTATCTGCAGTTTTTGACCACTCTTGCAAAGAGAACATCTACGGAACATTTTCTTACCTATCCATTCTTCCATTCCTTGTCTCAGTTACAGTGGTACGGTGCTTGGATATTTAACTGGAATTCTCTGTACAAATTTGTCATCTCTTTTTGTTACCAATTTTGCAAATTCCTGAGGTAGCTTCATAAATAAGGTCATCACAAAGAAATTACACTGTGTATGAACAAAACATGGTTTACTTGGTTCTTATGTTACCTCCTCACTCTCCTTGCTCACTGCTCTCTACTTCTGCATATGCTGCCGTGCATCTCTTCTGTTCATGCATTGTTCCTTCTGCAGGTCCATGTTTTAGTTTGCCACGTGACAGTGACTAGAATCCTAATCATGTCTTCTTTGTCACTCAGCTCTTCCGAGGACAGTATTCCTGTCACCTCCATGCTAGTGAGCGAGCATACAAAGTAAAACAGCTTGGAGGCACGATACAAAGGCTGAACAGGATAAAGGAGCAGCAAAAACAAAGCACAAACAATGGTTGGTGGTAACAGCAGCGTGGTGGCGTTGGGAAACGAAGGGTTTACTTAACACCCAACTCTCAATGGCAATGCTTTTACTCTAGTCCTCCACGAACGTACAGAAATATACTGATACGTATTAGAAGTCTCAGTATCTGGCCTGTCATTTCTTGTATTCCAGTGGAATTTCAAGTGATGGCTACTGTGCCCGGCAGAAAACACTCCCTGACCCAAAGAACCTACAATTTAAATATTTAAATTGTCAGTCAAAGGGAGAGAAAAGAAGGGCAAGAGAACTTAAGTATTAATTGCATGAAAAGAATAATAATTTGCTACTCAGGTTAGTTCCATAGTTTGGGAAGTAGATTTTGATTTAAATATTGTTTATATCATTATGAAATTAGGACAGACAGCAAAACACAAAGAAATATGGGGCAAAAAAGGGACACAGAGCAACTTTTAAACATAGAGGCCTAAACCATATCAAAATGATGCTAAAATTATGGAATACTCAGAATTATAAGCTTTTCTAATGGAATATTAGTCTTTCTGCCACATATGTCAATCCCCTAAACTTAGGGAAAAAAACCACAGGGCAATACCCAGAATACAAATTGCACTCAATGCAAAAGCAGCTGCAAAACAAAGAATGAGCTGATTTGACACTTGCTAAAAAAGTCCATTAATCAGGAGAAATATTTATGTTTCCAAGTCAGAATACCAGTCCTGAAAAATATCTGCATAAATTCCTCATCATATTTCCAGACTTTCAGCCACAACACAACTATTTCCGTGAAAAATGTGATTATACAATTCCATGTCTATGTGTATTAACAATTAGTGAGACTATAACATAACAGACGTCCTACATCGAGAGATCTACAAAATGCTGTACAGGTAACATGAAGCATGTTTCAAGCTGATGCTAGACCACTTATTAAAAAAAAGTTAGATCGTGCTTTATATCGTGCAAAAGTGGTAGATATAACCTGTAAGTTGGAATTAATTATATACTGCATAATTTCTTACTATTAAATCTGTGAGTGCTTCTTTATAAAAGCAAATTATTTGGGGTGCTTTTTTAATGGAAATTTTGAAAAAAACCAAACAATATCTAATCTTGAAGTTCTACTGAATTTCTGTTGCTATAACAACATGTGAAAACCTTTTTCCTGTTGAGGACATCTGTAGCTATTTTTACATGCAACAGCTGGATTTGTCTGTCTGAATTTCACTCATAAGAAAAAGTGGTTTATTTGCTGTCTTTGAATAAGCTTTTAATATAATGACAAATGTCAGAGTCCAGCAGGCTCAATAGCTGAATGATCTCTGTTATAAAATATGGCAAAACTGTAAAATGAGCAACAATTTGATTAAAAGCAGCGAGAGTCTCAGATTCCCCCCATGCACACACACCTCCTCCTCCCAAATTTGGCACTGGAACAACAAGGGCACAACAAGTCTTCATAAATGAGATCTTTGATCTCAGGAGATACTACTTTTTTACTCTAAATTTGTCTAAAATATACCAATACAGGAGAGCACCAAGAAGCTGACTTGCAATTTCCTGTAGAACAAAGCATGTCAGGCAGCTGGAAACAACCAGCACTCAGCTGCAACGCCCAAATACATGTAAAAATCTAACAGCTAACTGTTCTCATCTTTCTCTACAATAGTTTCTCATACAACAAAACCAGCAAATAAAACCAGTGATGAATGTGCAGAATTCTCCAAAAGAACATAAACAGCTGAGCTGTCTCAGCACCTTGCAGAATTAGGCCATGTGTAATTTTGCCCCCAAATCACAGATATCAGTAAGACTGGAAATAGAAATTAGGAGCTCTGGTCACAATCATACATAAGATGGAGATCAGACAACTAGGCAACACAAGAATTGACATCTAGAGAAGACAATTTTATTTCAAAACTCCCCTTTGTACTATGCAGCAATATATTTTTTATTATTATTGCACCATAATTTAGAATGTAATATCATTATAATGAATTACTGAAGTGAACCATTCATTCCCTGTGAGAATTAGGAAAGAATGAATTATATCCTAATGCTGTTAAAAACCACTTCTCCCATACATGGCACAGCTTTGCAGAGCCTGGTGAAACCCGTATCCCTACCTACCTCAGGCAGAGGCAAGCTCCAGTAGTGCAAAGTCTTTCAGAGCTTAAGGAGTCACAAAAGGCTATGTGGATTCCTGAAAAAAATTCTCTCCTACTGTTTCCAAAAAGACCTGTTACTTATGAACTGAAATCAGAAACAAAAAATAGCAAACAGACTCCACTGGGATGTTGGAAATATGCAATGCATACATTATACAAAGGCAAGAACTGCATATATGCCTGGCGCACATGGACTAGAAGAAGGCTATTCATTTTATTTTTCAAACACAGAAGAGGAGGGCACGACATTTTGTGAACAGGGTCCTGTATCTTTTTTCTTTCAGTTCCTATTTTAGCTGTAAATACGTAATTACTGTAAATGCATCTAACGCCTACATCATTTCTAAAACAGCACCGAATAGTTCGTATTGCATCTGCTGATCAATAATTACTAGTGTCATGCAGAGACAGGTAAATTGCCAGTGCTTTAGCCTAGGACATTTCATGTTCACACAGACGCCTACAGTTTAAGGCAACAGTAAGCAACACAAAAGACAAAACCAGTCTTAATTTTTTCTTAATAATTTGCTTCCAGCTGCTTGCCCAACACATTAAAACGTACTACTACATACTGAAAAAGCTTACTGAGTATGACTTGGATGTCAAGAAGATTTACGGCCCAGTGGCAGACAATAGTTTTGTTGACTCTTTCTAAGCTGAATTTATTGGAGAGCTTCCTGAAGAGAGGAGAAGTATTCAATTACCCGGTAAATATCAAAGAACATGCTTGGTGTTGCTGTTCTTCCCATGGACAGGAAATTTCATACTTTGAAGTGTGACCTTGCGTGCAGAGCTACTGGAGTCTGTATTTGTTGTATGCTGGAGAATTGGACACATTATTGAGCTTAAAAGTGATTTCCATGCTGCTTAATATACAATGCATGAAGCAGCACAGAAAGTAGAGACCAAATGGCCCAAGGCAGTAGTTTCTCTGCAATTCTCTAGAACAACAACAAAACAAAAAAAGATTAAGAGCAGAGATCCGAAACAATTGAAATCTAATGTCTTGAAATTGTACTGAGATGTCTGCCAGGATGCCCTGGTAGCTAAGCGACTCTCTGAACTCTGCAGGACTGATGAATATACCTAGATGCTTTGCTGTTGTTAGTAAGCAAATAAAGAAAAATAACATGGAGAATAAAACTGTCTTGGAACATGGCCAGGACAAAGCAGAGCACTTCTGCTCTGGGATTCATGATCCATGGGAAGGCTAACCTGAAGGGCCACTAATAAAACTGGAGATTGCAGTGTACTACATTAATCTTCAGGATACGAGGCCAATATATGCAGCAAAGTATACAGAACTTGGAAGTGTGACATATTGGGCAACCTACTTGCACAGGATGGAAAGCAACATATTTGTTAGGATGTGGCAAAAAACAAGTAGTTCAAGCAACTTAAAGAATTTGAGAATGACCTTGTGTTAATCAGGTTAGCAGGCCCAAGGGAGTGGGAGGGAAATCTCCTTACTTAATAAGATCAGTCTTGATTTTAGAGATAATAGGGACATAATTACAAGTTGGTGAGGATGATGTGACCTCCAACCCATCTTTTTAATCCTCATCTAGAGATACTTAATGAAGCTAGTGAAAGTGGAAAATAAAATGGGGTAAGGAATAATGATCAGTGCCAAAGTCCAGTGCAGCAGTCTTCAATAACAACTATGCCAAATTTTGTGGAACTGAAAGAAAGGGAACATTTTAACACCACATGAAATAAGATCTGCATCCAGTGAAACCTTTTAACGCATCTTGTTAAACCAAAAGACTTCAACATACAGTTTAACAGTGTGGTTTACAGCTTTGACACACAAAATGAGAGGCAAGCAGACAGAAAATGAACTGGTCTTTCTGTGTAGTAACCTTCATACGCAGCATACATCTTCCGAAGTAACCTTCCAAAATGACTAGCCTTTTCCGTCTAGCATTTAAATTTACTGTGGCTATTACAATGTTTTTGGAAGTAAACTCTCAACAATCTATCTTTAGAAACACAACAGGGCTTGGGTTTTGCACAAAGGGATACATACATCTGTAACTTTGCAGGTGCTACCATCTGCTCATGAATTAGAATTTGTACCCACAAAAATGTATTGGTACAAAGCTCTTTCAGCTACTATTAATACCTTTGG
The DNA here is from genome assembly GCF_028858705.1 of Grus americana. Lineage (NCBI taxonomy): Eukaryota > Metazoa > Chordata > Aves > Gruiformes > Gruidae > Grus > Grus americana. Next base: position 9,159,931 of record NC_072870.1, on the reverse strand, counting down.
TTTAACACTTGGTAATTTTATGAGGAATATTTAAAAAATAAAAAGCAAGAGCTGTGCACAAACATGAGAAAAAAAAACGTCCATATCAACATAGTCTTCCCAATTGGCTTTCCACCTGGTAAGTTTATGTTTACTAACCACTTTTTTTTGTCTTATTAAAGATATGATACTAAACAGATACTATGGGATAGAAGAGAAACTGATTTGAACACTATAAAAAATAACTCTAAATTATACACTATCAACTATTCCATTTTTCTAACGTTTAATATCAAAACTTAGAGAATTGCAAAGACGGTATTTCTGTCAACAGTGACTGACCTTGAATTAGGCCTCAAGGAGACAGAAAACACTCAAAATTTCAGCAGGTTCCTTGCTCATTTCAAGACTATCAGCATTCAAAATACATCGGTGACACTGATCTCCTATGTGCTGAAATTTTAAAAAGTTACCTTTAAAAAAAAAGATCAGTTCTTTACGATCAAAGTAACACCAAAACATTACTAAATCTCTTTACTACTAGTTTTCAAAATGAATTATTTAATATCAAAAAACCAAACAAAAAATTATAACCTGGTGACTTCAAGATGGTATTGCGCTCTGTTCACAATTACTATATGCTTCTTAAGGTGAAATCAAAAGTTGCTACATTAAATGTAATGATATTTAACAAATCTAAGCAGAAATAGCAATAGAGGATAGCTTGGAGGGGGGCGGGGGGAACCCACAATGAAAAGCCATGAAATTTCTCTGTGTTCTATCCTTCATGTCACAAATAATTCTCTAGAGAGATATACACACATAGAAAATTAAATTAATGCTTTCAAACTGACAAGTGTGGTTAAAAATAATAAAATTAAGCCATTTTAATCAGAAAGCACAGCCAAAAGGCGCATCCGCTGAAGCCTGCCACTGATACCAAGGCCTGGCCAATCTGACTGTTAAGAATATGACTTAATGAGCAGAGAGTGTTCTTAAGCCTACCGTGTCTTTCCCAAGCCATCACCTCCTGCGAAAGCTCAGCGAGGTGCTGGCAAGCTCTTCTCAGTGCTCTTTGGCTGGAGATCGAGTTGCTATGATATATGTCTACAGAATAATAAGGAAAAAACCTGTGGAAAATGTGAAGACTAAAAAATGTATTTGATTACAGCAAGTCAGAATCAATCTTGACCTATGAATACCTTACTACCTTACAGTTCTTCCCACTATCAGTTCCATTTGTACTCATTTTGATATCAATTTAAAAAAAGAGAGAGAAAAGAGGGGAAACAAAATGAGTATTTTGCTGAAAAATATACTAAGGCACTATAGAAAGAGTTTTTCTGTTGTTATGAAAGCACAGAAAGCACAGGCTAGGAAAAAGAAAAGCGAATAAAGAAGCAATTTAAACTGCAAATATAAACATGTTCTTGCTTCCGAGAAAAAGTCCTTCCAAAGGATTTTGTTGCTGCTGTGAATCTAAGCAACTGAAAACTACGAATTCTTCCCCACAGAAACACAGATAAAAATATGAAATCCACTGTAACAAAATAATAAATAGGACAATGAATAATAATAAAAAAAAAAAACAACAGAGGTATCAAACTGGTATTTTCACACACAAAGAAACTGAGCTTTCTGAAAATGCAATAACTTCAGACACTTGGTGTTTTAAGTAATCAACAGAGTAGTGAAAAAGGACATGATTCTGCATCTGTCTGGAGACAAATACTTCTTTGTTCCTCCCCCACATTTGTATTTGTATTTCACACATGCTGAGCATGTAGCCAAAGAAGTAATTCCATTCGCTGAACACAAATTACTTCTTAAAATTTGGTTGGTTTATGTGAAGCTACTCTAAATATGCAGAATAGAATGTAAAAATTTATATTATCTGTTAGTCTGTAGTCCTTCGCACATAAAAAAGTTAATTTAAAATATTTCCTGACACAGTCCTAAGTTACATCAAGAAATAATGGTAAATAATTGTACATATATAAGTGATTAGCTAAATTTTACTTTAAAATTCTCGTACAGTCTTTAGGTAATGCTTAATGAAATGGTACACATCAGCTGCACTAATGATATAATGTTCTTATGTACCTGGATAATCTACATTGGTTAGGTATCATGGAACTTCTCAATGAAAATGGGGCAAGGGTTCGTGATGGATCATTTACTGATGAGCACAGAAAATTGGCACTTTCTCTACAGAAGAAGAGCAAGCGCGTATATCTTTGGCTCTGACTGGAAATACCTTTCCACCATGAAAGAAAGAAAAAAGATTTTTTACTTGTAGAAATGACCATATGCTTTTGTAAATTAACAATAAGAGACTATGATAGAGGGTTTGTCATCACTCCTAAATATTTGAGGAGATTGTAAGTGAATCCTCAATGATTTTAGCACCACGGTTTTTTCTCAAATATCCTGACTGCACCTATCAATTACTGGTGCTGATGGAATAATAGGCAGGAAATCAACTGCACGTCCAATAAGCACTTTTGTAAATAAGCTAATCTTTGAAAAGAATTTCTCTTTCTTACCAAAAACCCAAAACAAAACATCAAAAAACCCCAAGGGCAATAGACCATAGAGTTCACATTATGGACCCAATGACTTCTAAATTCATCCTGGAAAGAAAACCATTTTTAGTGTAGTCATCTATCATTCACCCAGCTCAGTAGCTTTTTACTCCCTGCAGGGCAAGGTCTCTTCATCCTTGCTTCTGTATTTTAAACTACAGCAGGGAACAAATTACACACCTAAGACCACTGCTGGTTTTTCATTCTTTCTTAGACCAAATTTTTAAATCATTTGGTGACTGAGAACTCTGAACTCAGGCATCTGAACTGTGCTTAATGGTATCCATTAAGAAAAAACACTAAATTCTTCATGCATCTACACATGCACATCTATAAACAAAATCAAGCAACATTCACAGAGATGTTACCATTATAATTATAGAAAGTGACTGAACTGCACTAAATTACTAGGATTAACTTTGGCTTGCTGGTTCCATGCACTTGCACACACCTTTAGCCCCAAATACCTGTCAAACTCACTAATGTTCTTCATAGAGAAGTAAAACATAGAAACACAGATCTTATCAGGATCTAATAGGACTTTTTGGGGAAAAAAATCTAGGTAAAGGAAAAATTGTGTGATTTTTCAAAACAAAGCATTTTACCTCATTTTGTGAGGATACCCATAGAAAGCCACCTTGTAATTCTCAGGTATTCTTTAGCAACACACACACAAAACCAAGTCTCTATATATTTATGAACATGAAAGTGACACAATAAAATATTGTCCCATCTCTATTTGACCCACTGTAATTCAAGAAATACAGTTTAAAATTCTAAGCTGCAGGAAGAACCTGTTGAAAGTCCTGGTGGCTGCCTGCTCCAGAGCTTTACTGCTAGTTCTTAGCCAGGAGAAGGATAATTGCAACAAAACCTCCTGAGGGAAATGGTTGCAGAACATGCATTTTCCTTTGGGCCAAGCGTGAGCAGGACTTGAGAAGCACCAAGATGATATCCCTGCTGATTTCCTGTGCTACTGCATCTTTGGTGCACAAAATCAGTTACAATCTCCGCCATAAAAGATACAATACACTGATTTATCCCTAATTAAGGATGAAGTACCAAAACAACATTTGATTGTTGTTTACCTTTCGACATCTGTTGGCCTCTTTCAAATACAGTGATTTGAAAAAAGAGAAGAAACCTCACTAATTGCTCTTAGAGCTGTGTGAAGAGTTCAGGCTTTCTGTTTCTGGGCTTTTGTAGGGAAGAGCTATGTTTCAGATGTACTGTGTGTTGCTATGGTAATTATTATTTTACTGAATTATATACATTCAGAACTGATTTCATATTGTCAGACAGCAATTAAACAGATTAGACTGTGTATACTCACAATTCTGAAATATTTCCAATTTGTTTTAAATTTTAGGGCATGTGAAAAGCACTGGTCTGACAGTCCTGGAAAATGAAATGCTAATTCAAAGGGCAGCTCCAGCTGTACAGGTTTTCTCTTACCTCCTCAGTGGCCTGTTCACAGGCCAGTGTATCTTAGGGGCAGAGACACTGCAAGACATTTTGGTGCCTGAAGTCAGACACTGTCTCTCTGGCTCTTCACAGCTACAGCCATCTCCAGCTCATTCTTCTGCTGCAGACCTGAAATCTCTTTCCAGATGGCTGCAGCAGCAGCTACAGTAACCATCAGAAATTGAACCTGTTGGCTTCTACCTTCAATTATTACAGCACTCCTCAGGAGGAAGTTTTCAGTTGCTAACCACAGAGAAAACCTACTAAGTGAAGATAAATCACTTTGCTCATCCTGCAGTCCCTTCTGCCACCACACAACCTCTGAGGACAGAGCACAGCTCTGAAAGCAGGTAGGCATCTGTACAGCACCAGCTGCAACCCTGCATCCTACTTTTGTTACCAGGACATCTGTACGATAGAACCAAAGCATAAAGTACCCACTCTTATTCACAAACCTATCATCCATCACTTTTATTCCAGATCCAACACGTACTTTAGACTGAAAAACAACCAGTTTTCAGATTTATCTGGCTCTTTTAAGTGTGTAACTGAAGTTACAGAAACACAAAAGCAGTTGAGGAAAAAAAACAGGAAGCAACACGATTTAATTTTCCTGAGAGATTCAAAGTATATTCCAACATTCCTACAATACAAAAATGATGCTAAAATTTGTGTAACCAAAGCCACGAAACCCTTTGAAATTTTATTTGCTAATGCTTAGCTTGGCAAAGGAAGAAATGATAGTGGCAAGAATAGGAAATCAAGAGAGCCCAGGCTTGTGCCTAGCTTTATTACAGGCTTTCTTTGGTAAATCAAACAATTGCAGAATCCCATTTTTCTCCATGCTAAGAAATAACTCAAGAAAAAGATAATATACATGAGTAGGGATAGTCAGGGGGATAGATGATGAGTTTGAAAACTCATGGATGAAGACCACTAGAAAAATGCACAGAATTGTCAGGAAGAAAAGTAGCTGTGCAGCTTCTGAACAGAGGACAATCATCTCTAAAAGAAGAGCAAATTCAGTGTCTGCCTTGGTTCTATAGGCCCATGGCTGGACACATGCAATAATACACACAGAATAGGCTAAATCTTTAAGCTTCATGGGGAGGACACCTGACAGACACAGAACAGTAAGGGAAATTATAACATGTTATTTAATTATCCATATATTTTCTTGGTCATTCTCTCTAACAAGTAAATTATTTTCATAGGTTGACACATTACAGTTTGTGGGAGCAAGTCAGTTAAGAGATCAGGAATGAGTCAGCAGTAGAAGGCTGATGGAAACATTAATCTTGAAGAAAGAGCTAAAGGATGAGAGAAAAACAGAATATTGTTCAAGTTCAGAGAAAATATAATGGGCACAGAGGGTCTGAAAGGTGAATAGACTGCTGCACAAGGGAACATCAGACTGCGAGAAGCTGGTAGAGCACAGGCCATAAACAAAGAGGAAACAAAATGACTAAAATAAGGTGGAGCCTTGAAAATAAAGATAAAAATAATTTTGATTCCAAAAGGAGATCATAATTTACCCAAAGGAGGTCATGTCATGGCAACATGACTGGAGCAATTGTATAGCATTTGCTGTTTCTCTTACTGATAAGGAATCAACATAATCTAGTCATTTCACTAGCGGCATTTCAGACAGTTCACAAAGGATTTGGCATTCATTCAGGAAAGTCCTAACTTATCTTTTTGTCCCAGTTCCCATCTCTGTGAATAGTGGGGGTTTTGTATGTCATAAGCATATCAGTAAAATATCTAATTTGTTCACAATAGTACTCACAACCTAAAAATCACTAAAGCAGGAAAGACTTTTTTATGTCTCTTGGATCAAGCTGTCATGTTTGCAAAATATACTTTGCTGGGTATCCCTGACATATGGTCAGAATAATTTGGTTTGTTTTCTTATATAAAATCTTCTATCAAGGAAAATTTACCATGAGAGCGCTATGGAAGAAAAAAGGATGTGAAATGAACTGGTATTCAGTTCCAAGGGAACTTATAATACAAAGTTAATTTTAATAGCTATTGAAACCGTCTGCTGGGCTTAATATTCAGGCTAAATATGACTAAAACAAAATGGTGATTCTTTCTCTTTCCTATGCATTTTAGAAAATTCTCTGGAGAGAACAGGGAAATACAAACAAGGTTGTTCACATCAACCAGACCAGCAGCTGCCAAGAGAGCTTGAAAAAGGAACCCTAACTGTAATTTCTGCATCTGGAGGGGGAAAAAAAAAAAAAAAGCAAGTGGTTAACTAACGGCAGGATTCCACAATATGAGTTCAGTAAAGCTCATAATCCTCAGCTTTCCAAAAGGGCCACGACATTAAAATTCAGTGGTGAAGGAACAGATCATTCTTTAAGGCAACACTACCAGCTGAAGTATAAATGAAATGGTAGTTACAACAATGTCCCTAACTTTCTCCTTAAAATGGTTCTAACTATATCCTTCAGCCTTTGCCTAGTTAACTTGCAATCAGCATGTGTGAGGCTGAACAAAAAGTTATTTTAGGAGCCAACTGGAAAGGAGATTCAGCCTTTTTTAAATTGAATTGTTTTCTATGGTTTAAGATTGTTTCCATGGAGAGACCACAGCATATGAACATCTTTAGGCCAAGTGCTTTGCTGCAGGCTTATCTGAATGAAAGCACCACAGCAGGAAGGATAATTAAGGCCAGTTGTTTAAAATTCATGGACATTCTCCTATACTTAACACAGGAACAATTTATTGTCATTAATTTGATCTGTTAAGCATTTAAAAGTTAAACAGTGCTATATACACCTTCTCTTACATGACACATCTTAATATAATATTTACTTGGGATAGAATAGTGTTAGTTGCAACAATGTCATGCTATTGGGTGATGGGGGCAAAGTGGCAGGCAAAATTATACTCTAGGTGAATGTAAAGGGATGCAGATGGGGAAAAAAGGCCCATCCTGAATTCACATAAAAAACAGTGGGCTCTGAACTGACTAGTACCGCTTGGGAGAAACATCTTGTAAGTTATAATAAATAGCTCTATTAAAAAGCCAGCTTACTCTTCACTAAAGAAAATAAAGCAAACGGAATGGTAGTAATTATTAGAAACAGGAACATTGTTATACTACTTTATAAACCCTGAGTGTGCATGCAACCTAAATACTATCTCTGATTTGAGTCTCAGTCTGGGTTTCTCCCCTTACACCTTCTCCCTCCCAGTGCATACATGCAGAGAGGAACAAGAAAAAGTACAGAAAAGGGCAAGAAAAATGATCAAAGGAATGGAACAGCTGCTCTTTGAGGAACAATTAAGAGTTTATATTGTTTAAAAAAGTCACTGAAACACACTTGTGAAAGAACAGCAATCTAGTGGATATGCTGTATGCTCTTGCACACCTTCACAAGGCAAATCCAAAATTCAGCCTTTTCCCCAACACATTTTACTAGGCAACACCCTTCTTCCTACATATTTTTAAGACAATAATGAACAGTGTTATATATATGTAGATATTTCGGAGGATTTATAAATTAGTTTGCAGTTCTCCCAACAAATACTGTTATGCACTGTTTATGTTTCACATTCTTAAGACTCAACAACACACAATTGATGTATATTAAATAATATCTATATCATCTCTGAGGTTGCCAAAATTACCCCTATTTTATACTTTGGAAAACAAAAACAAATATTAAGTGGCTCAAAAACGCTAATAGGAATTTTGCAGAAATATGGTTTTGGGTCCAGGAGCTAATGTTTAAACCTGAAATACTGACAGATATATATAAAAATCCAAAGAATGTTTTCAGAGCTTAATAGATCATAAAAATATCATTAACACTCCTTGCTTAGCGTTTTCAAAAGAAGCACAAAAAAACCCTGTGGTAACCCCTTTGGAGGCAAGATAGCAAGCAAAAGGGAAACACAGACTTTGCAAAAGATTTTCTCAGCCATACTCCTGCACTCTTAAAGCACACGCCCTGAGATGTAGCTTCCCTCCTCTGTGCTCATCCCCTCACATGAATTGCTGGTTTAATCTGCATGTCATCTAACGTCATCAGTCATATTGCGTGGGCTGCGGTTGGACTCAAGACAGAGCAGAGCCTCCATTCTAACAGCCTCTAACATTGCTGTCGGCTCAGGCTCCAGTTCGATGTGTTCAGCCTGCAGCTCTCATGAACCCAAGTCACAATACCCGGGTGAGATGCTGTAGGGCCTTTTCTGGTCAGGGCAATGCTATGGAGCGCAGCTCATTTATGGTGGCAAGGCCAAACTAGTGCAGTCATCGTACTGATAACTTACCACAGTTACAGCGTAAATGTCAGTTTCATAGTCATATCCCATCACAAAACTAGGTTCAAAGCACTTAGATTTATTACAAGTTTTAATTTATTGCACCAAATTGTACATACTATGCCTGGGTTAGAATGACATCTGCATGCTTCCCAAGACAAAATGTAATTTAAAACCTCAATGGAGGAAGAAGGACAGCAAGAAAATTTTCTCTCGCAAGTCAGGCTGTTGCCACTTGCACTGGTTTTGCTCCTGGCTTTCCTGTTCATGATAAATATTAGTGTCAGGTTCTCATAACTGAGTACCAAATCAGACAAGATATTCAGACAACAACAGCTGAGTCTGAGAACATTTACTATAGCTAAAGAAATTCTAAGGCATTTAATACCAGAACATTTACCTTTGACATCAGAAACTCTGTATACACGAGAGGAGCAATTTATGCTGACATTTTCCATAGCAATGCTCTTTTCCCTTACAAATGCATCATGTTCTTTCCCTTCGTATGCATAAAGAACAATGACCTTAGAAGTAACATTTCAATTTACAGGAAATTTTAACTAGTACAATCATCATACCCAAAGGAATATGATGTTAAAATATTATTCTCTTGAACTTTGCAAAACACAGTAAGATATCAACACGAATAACAAATCTTTCACTGATTTAATACATATGCACTGTAGTGAGGTATTTTTGCAAGCAAAGGTTAATTTGCTTCTCCTTGCATTCAGTTAATATTGATAATTAACAGAGAGGCCATATTCACTCATTCCACCCAAATTTCCTGGAGATGAACAGAAGCAAAATGACCAGATTTTGACCAGGTTCTTTGACCTGCATTTCTTGGACTAATGAGGAAGTAAGTAGTTAAAATGCAAACGAGCAGCCCATGTGAAAGGAATTCCAGCCTACCAATTGCCTTTTTAAGTCCCTGTATTATGACAAGCATTTCTAAATGCTGGCAGACATTTTCTAACCACTAACTGAAGACTTGCACATTATGCATAGATCAAGATGACTGTTTTTTTATCAATACACAGTACAATATACACAGGTAATCCCTTTCCTTTTCTTGAGAACAGAAACCACTTCTGTGGCAAACACGGGTAAATGAAACAAGGACACTGATGAGCCACAAAAGTACTCTCAGCCAAGATCCTGCAAACAAAGTATGTCAGCAGAAGAGAAATGGAAACATTAATTTATTTTACTTCTTGAAATTCTGGATCCGATTCCACCATTTCATTGTATCTCTGGGGATAAACTCAAAAACCAGACAGGCTTGCTTTGTCACATTTCTTCTCTGGAGAATTTTGAAAAAGAATCTATTTGCAACATTGCAGGTGGAAAAAAATCTGAATCAACAGTAACTTGCCCAGCTAGTTCCTGACTCCAAGACAAGCGAATCAGGAAGACACTGCATCTTTTATCCAACTGTAGCAATTATCCCCAATGGATTTTACACATTCAAAAATATATTTATGATGCCTCATTAGCATGGCATGATGAATAAACTTCATCAATCAACATTTATTTTACTAGATTTAACTGCTATTGCCCTTGAGTTGAAAAGGAAATGAAGAAAAACATAGGCTCGTAGGAGTTATTTGCCCAAGGGCTTTATGGGCGAAGAAAAAAAATGTCAAGAGTTCTTTTGTTTGTTTTGGATAGGGGACAAGAATTATTCATCTGCTTCAAATGTTCTTCTTAACAGACAGGTTGGGATATAAGGTGCTGTGGTCTTCACAGCAAGAATGTAAAAACTTAATGGCAGCTGTTCAAGAGAGACAAAAGTGATGACCATCTACTCATTTGGCAAGGAATTGAGATGACATGAATTCATGGCATTGGTCTGGTTCTTCATGTGCAACTGCCACTACCACATAAATCATCAGTAGAATTACCAGCCGTATGCAATTTCGGATGAGCGCTGACTGGGGAAGGGGGCGCAGGGACAATGACCAGAAACTGAAAGAACCCCTGAGCTAACCCCTTTCTCTGCTAGAATTATTTGCATTGAGAAGATGCCATCAGGAAAACTGATACTGCAGTTGGCAGAAATTGTTCTGAGAATTAACACAGGACAGTTTTAAGAGAAAAACAACAGTCTCTATCTGCCCTAAATTAAAATATATTTATTTACAGAGCCTGTGTATGCATGTGTCTCTGTGTGTATGCTTTTAAAGATAAAATAGCAAGCAGACAGATGTTGATTTATGGAGAATTAGAATTAAAATAGCCTACTTGCTGATTACACCATTCAGCACTAGGCTGTTTTGTCCTATTTGATGTTATTTTTTCATTGCTGAATGCTATAGCATTGTCTCATCTCCAATGTATTTTAATACCATGTTCATAATGCCACAAAGGTACTAATTGACCAGAACATTGCAACAGTGTGCATATTAAGACTTCCATCATGCAAAAATGACCAAAAAAATTGCTAGTTTTGTCTATGTTATCTATCAGTAGATAGGTAGCTGTAATCCCCAAATTCTTTCTCTCTCTCTTATGTCCAATACCATACTGAATTGGCTCATGTTACCAAATGAAGAAAAATTTTAAAAATCTGGGTTTATGTTATGCCATATTAAAAGCTCAGTATTATTTCCTTAAATAGCTACATTTTCTTTGTTTGATACTACAATCTCAGATCTTACTCTTTCTAACAATACATAATCCAAGATATTTGGCACTCTATCAACAGTTCCAGACTTGCAAGGATTATAGATGTGCTGACAGTTAAACGGAGTTAGAATTCTCTGCCAAAGATAGATAAGTAGCACGTACTCTTTGATAAGTCCTACCAGAGCCACGCTCTGACAGGAATTCCTTTGCAACACTACTAAATCTTATGCTGTGAACCTCATTATGCACGCTGCCATTTGCCCCACTAGAGGCTTAACTCCCTTGCCACCAATAAATATATTCCATTTCTTTCCCCAATTACATACATACTGCTTTATATTCCAGATTCAAAATAACTGATCAGCCATGATGGGGCTGGGACGGGGCGAAGATGGAATGCTTCTGTAATAGCATAGAGAGATCTAGCCAGAATGCTTAATCTGGTTAGCTCTAAGACGAAAATCTGTCTGGTGGCTTTGTGAAAAAGGAATGAGGCTATGTAGTACAACACAAACACCTTATTTTAAATGTTTACAAACAGTATTTTCCATCATTTGCACAGTTACTCTGTTGAAAGAAGTTTCTGTAGAAACGTTGCAGTTGGGGGGGGATTGAATCTTAGATCTTTAGTCACAATGATTCTTCTGCATGCCAGATTTTTACAATATAATTACCCACATAGGCACACACATGCAGAGTATAAGGACACATGCCAGTTACCATTCAGTAGAAGCAGATCTAAGTTGATTGAACTTTCTTCTTTTATAGGGATATCATGATGCTAGCTTCTGTAGAATTTGGTCATACTTTTTACTCAACTGGATGCTACATCATTACAAAATCCATTCTGAAATCTCTTCTTGTCTTCAATACGAAGTTGGTAAAATAACAGAGCTCTAGCAGTAAAAGCATTCCTGTATGTGTAATGAAGATCTCAGATCAAACACCTCAACAGATTCATTTAAAATAAGTGTATTATAATTTCCTAGATTATTACCTGCCAAAGCTCAGTGGGTGGTCTCTGAAGGCCTACGCCGTCAGGAATCCCAGATTCTTAGAATCCTGTCATATCTGTCTGCATCCACCCCCTCAATGTTTCCAGTTTCCCTTCTTCTACTTCAAAAAGTAATTCCCTTGGTAGCTGTCACATTAAGATATTGGGATACAGTCCTCCTGCTGCACTTTTGGATTCTAACAACCTGATTGTCAAGTTCACTAACAGAAAGCGAGTACAACCTACTGCAGCACCTTGAGCTAATGAAAGTCACTTTCTAATTTTAACCCTTAATTGTGATCAATCGGGCTTGAATTAAACTTATGCAAGCAAGTAGAGAGATAACCAATAGGAAGAATTCATATTCAATGTGGCTATTGAGGATTATATACCATCCAGATTTGTTTCTTTAAGCTTAGATATTTTTCAGAAAGAGGGACGGCTCAGAGAGTTATTGCAGGAGCAAATCTGGCAAAGTTGAAGCGCCCAGTAAAAACTGGAAATGGGTTTAGAGTCATATGCAGTCAAACCAGCTTTTAACTATATACTATCACTATATAGCTACCTTTTTACGTAAGCAGGCTTTCAATAAGGTGCCTGATGGACTTCATTGAGAGAAGTCTATTCCCTGCAGGTGTTAAGGCCTAGCTCCTGACTGAGAAATCACCCCTGGCTCTTCACTCCCTCTTGCATGCTCCAGTGATATAAATCAACGGAGAGCACGTAAGGTTTACTTACATTCATGCAGCATTCTCTGAAATATGACCTAGAGGAAAATTTTATTCTTTCTCAGAATTTTCCTGCTTGCCTAATTCTGAACAAACCAAATCAGCACAAGAACTTACATATACACACACAAACATATCAATTAACTGATGTTATCTTGTTTAGTATGCTTACAAGCATGTTATTTTTAACTAAGGGAACTAATTTTATCTTACTGCTGAGCATGGGCAAGCTTGTTTACTTTCTTGGGTATAGGTAAAATCTGTCATAGACAGGATCTGTGTATTTGTGTGCTTAATTTTATCTCCACAAACTATTGGCCGAGCCATGGCATTCAATAAAAAAAATAATCTGAAAGATATTTTCAAGCATGATATCAAGGGCAACACTTCCTAAAGTGCTTTGTCTATGGTGCCATTTTTTCGGAAACTTTCCCAGTTTGTTGTTCCCACCAGTGTTACGATAAGGGTAGCAATTTTAGACACCTCATTGTAAAATTTCTTTATCATGTCACTTAACCTTGCACTGAGACTAGCAGCTTGTATTTTCTGCTCATACTAACACTAGTAGTCTCTACTGTTTTCATGGATAGTACTGTAATGGTTTTGTAACTATGCACAGAAAGCAACAGTAAAAGTTACAGTAAAATTTATCAGCCATGTATCGAGCTACCAGTGCTGTTTTAAAAATACATTGCCTTATCATGCACATATTTTTGTTTTTCTCAGATTAAAATTACAACAAATGAATAATTAACCTTTGCAAGCAAATACCAAGAGTAGCATCATCCTCATACAATTAACTGTATTCACACAACAGGCATGCATAAACTCTATTTGGACCCAGCAAGTGGACAAAAACCAGATGAATCTGTGGAGCAAAGGAATACTTGTGAAATGCTTTCTTTTACAGGATATCCAAGTATGTAGGCTGGAACATGGAATTTGGGGAGTTACAAATAATATAGCTGCAGATTCCTTATTTTGATAGTAAGTCAACATATGACTCCACACTTAAATTCTGCTAGCAGCAAGAGTACCAGATCTCTTGTATACGAGAAAGAACAGATTTACTAATTACTGATTCCTCTTACATATCAGAAAGAACAAATCCACTAATTACCAATTCCATCCAATTTGATGTATTTTGGAGGCTGGAATTAGAAGATTAGTTGCAGTCTTTGACCTTTGAAACTAAGTACACTGTCCTCCTCGCAATCTCTAACAAGTAGCAACCAAAGTTCATTAACACCAGTTTATTGGGTAGCTTGCTACGTCAATGTACTTCTGTTTCTTATGAGCCTTCTAGACAATGATAAATTCTTATTTCCCGTTTATAAACCATTAAAATAACATGAGGAGGAACTGATTGAGAATGATAGATTTATCTTTCTTTTCAAACTGCTGTTGGAAGTATAAAACCATCTATAGCTGGTTTGAACACAGGCACATTGGTTGAACAAAACCATCTGGACCACCTATTTACCTTGCCAGACTTTTTTGTCATGGAAGAAACATTCAACACTGATAGAAGAGGAAGGCAAAACCTAAGAAAGATTACAATTCTGTAAATCCATAGTAATAACATTAAAGCTGTTGCAATTCAGCTACTTCTGACAATTATATTATTGAATATATAAGCGAATATGGTTCAGGAAAAATGTGCCATTTTCATTGAGGAATCAAAAAGAATATACAGTTTTTCACCTTGGAGAAGGAGAAGAGGCACCAGACCTTTAGTTTTCATCGATTTCAGCTGTCCAGACTTTAAATGGAACTGCTTAGGTTATTAGGTTCAATCAACATTTTACTCAGATGTTTAAACACAGCCCATTAGGTAGGAAGTTAGCAGGTAACTGACTAAAGAAGTGAGCACACTAGTATTTTCTCTTAATAGTGTTTTAGCTGATCTGATGTTTCACATGGTCTCATCACTCTCACAATTTTTTTAACTTATTTTCTTTTGACACAGTGTCTATTACATTTTCTCATCCTGTCCCTTTATTCTTAATCGGTGACCTCTACATATGTTTGGAAAACAACTCCACTTAGATTTTGTCTGTTACAGATCCTATCCCCTATCTCCTTGAAGAACTGTTTTTCAGGGTTTGTGAGTGATGAGAAGTACTTTACTTAGACTTGGAGGAATTCTTGAAGCTTTAAAGGACCCATCAATTTCAGTATAAATGTTTAAAGAGTTTGGCTATCACAGATTAAAAAAAAAAAAGTCTCAAGAGCAGTCTAGAAGACCCTATATGTTTACTCATTAAAAAAAAAAAATCTGGAAGTATTTATAGTGTAACTACCAGTGGTGAAATTTCAGCAGCCTTTTTTACAGCTAGACATTTAATCTTTTGAAAGACATCACAAGTTTCCATCACATTCTATTTATGTGAAAAAGGTCCAGGTTTCACCTGACAGGCTAATAGCCCAGAAACATCCCAAAATGTGTAACACCACAGGCTCAATCACTGGCTGCAGCATATCACACCTAACCTTTTCTTATGAGGGAAAAAAAAATAACCCCCAAATCTGTACAAAGGATGAAAGTGTGGTCCAAAGGAAGCACTGGAGAATTCTGAAGGGCAGTTTTATCCCTTGATGCCAACTTGTGCAATTCCGTGACAAGTTTCATAGTATTTTGTGTTTTCTTCAAGCTCCAGCTGTTTGAAACAAGCAAGCACTTTCAAATTTCAGATTGCGAAGTAAAAGTTAAAAATGTTTCTAAGTACATTTTTCAGAAGCAAAACCAATACCAAGGGTTTATCTCAATTATTTTAAACTTAGATCAGTTGTATTGTTTTGAGCTAAATTGTGCTTACTTGGTCTGGCAGCATTATCTACTTTACCTTTTCTTTTGCATATTCTTCCCTCCTCATTATTACAGTAGCACAAGAAAAGCACATGTCAAACAAGACTACCAGCTCTGGATTTTTATTTGTAGCAGCAGCACAATATAATTGTATTTTATAACTACAGAAAGACATAACAACTTTTTGGGGGTGGGGGGTGGGGGCAAAGGGTGAGGAGAAAAGTTTAAGAAGGAAAAGGATTTTCTTAAGAGGAGAGGAATTTTTTAATGTTTACTTTTATATCAAGACTGACTTGGGGTTTGAAGGTTTTTTACTATAAATTTCTTCCAACCTTCTGCCCTGTTTTATGTATTTATCCTTCCTTATTCATAGAACAGAAAAGTAAAATAAATCATCTTCCTCAAAAAGAAGGATAAATATACAGTAAATTAATTAATGCAGTTCTGAAACATAAGGGTTTATGAAACTACAGGATGTGTTAGTTTATTCTTGGATTTAAAAGTAGCAAATTTTTGAGGGTCATATCCTGTGCCTTTTTATTTAGCCCAAACTTCCTTTGACATAACTTGGAAACTCTTGACATGCAGAAAATGCAAATTAACCTCCATACGCATTGTCTTGCTTGGCATTTTCCTGAAACTTTCCATGTTTATTGTTGCCACCAGTATTACTACGAGAGTAGCTATTTTAGACTTCTCACTGTAATCATTTTTATCATATCACTTAACCTTGCTCTAAGTGAGACTAGCAACTCATATTCCCTACTGCTCCAGTGGATAACATTGTTTTGTTACCAAAAATGAACAACTAAAAAGTAAATACAAGTTCCTGCAGAATGTATTTCAAGAGTCTAGACAGACACTTTACCTAGATACAATTTTCTGGTACTGCTTCTAGTAAAATATCTCTCTGATTTACTCTGTTCAGTTTTCTTAACTATCCTCACAAGATTAATTTTGCAGCAATCTTTTTTTCTAGCAAACTCTCTGAATCCTTATTCTCCTGTAAGTACTAACACAACTCACAGATGCCTATCAGTGCAAAATCCCACCAGATCCCATCACAGAATACACCACAAGGCTACCAGAATAACGTGAAGCTATGGCAAAATTGGAAAATGAGGAAAACGATCTGTTGGCACATAGTATTTAAAATGCTATATGATCTTATGCTATTATTTGCTTGTTAATTTTAACAAACCTAATTTATTTTTATTCTGAGCCTATAGAAATTTGGGGGGTTACTCCCACATAGAACCAGTCTTTTTTAAAAAAGGTTTTTTTCATGATTTAACACCTCTGAAAGTTTTGTTTCCTATGTACTAGATGGCCACAGGCAAAACAGCATGGTGTCTTCCCTTTTTCACCACTAAAGAGACAGTTGAATTATTTTATCAGTCTTTCAAAAAAAAAAAAAAAACAACAAAACACCAAACCAAAAAAACCCCTTTCAGCGAAGCCTAAAACAGCTCCCTGAAAAGCATCTGCAACTGGAAACAAGATATTAATAGCAAACCCCCATGAAAGCAAGAGCATAAGAAACTACCAGATCTTGCTCTAATTTAAAGTAACAGCATGGCCCCTAATACCTTGCAATGAAGTCGAAGCAAGTATAAATACAGTAGTGCATAACCAGCTTTCACCTTAGGAAGTCTGCCACAATAAAACAGGGGCTATAAAAAACTTTCCTGAGTTTCTCTATTTTGCAGACCCATTTCACAAACTTGACAACGATTCTCTAAGAAATGAATGGAGGGAACATGGGTGGGTCACTCAGGTTGTGATATTATTTAATTCTTTCTTCCTCTTTCTGTTTTATCATTTCATGCTACCTGATTAGCTGTTTTTCATATCTTTACAAATATAAAGCAAACTTCCTCAAAGTGCTTTCCTTTTTCTTTCTGTACTTCCTCAACAGATGTTTTTTGTTATCTCTATTTCAGATGGCAATTTTCTCAGAATTAAAACCAAAAAATAATCCCCCCCACACACACACAAGGCATTACTTCCAGATTTAATATTTTGCTCCACTCCACAATAAAGAGGATGAGACTGCAAGACAGCTTGTAACTCCCTTCTTACTCTGAATTTTTGCCTGGCTAGATAATTTTTGTTCATAAAGGGACTGATCAAAATTTGGTGTTTAAATGAGCTCAGACAGACAAGACACATAAGCATACATGTCTTACTATAACATTTCTTGGGCTGTTACAACATTTGTGCTTATTCCTGTTAAGATGCACAGATATAGCATGGCAACAGAAATTGCATTACTTCATCAGTTTTCAGAGGACAATAAATTAAACCCAATAGCTTTCAATATGTTAATGCAAAACTAGTTTTTATTAAGTAAATTATATATTGTAATATATAAATTATATATTTTGTAATTTTTAAAAAAATCTATTTAACATAGAATTACATTAATAGAAATAGAAGAACACCTTTTACAAACAAATTTAATAAAAATATTTAGAGTGCTTTGCTTTCTGCATTAAATTTTCTACTAGTTAGGATGAATTTAAGAAGTGTTTTTCAGATTTATTGTATTCTACTATACACATTGATTCCATATAATTAAAAATTAGTGTTCTTACTCCCTGTTGACAAACCTGTCTTCTCACATCTCCCAAGACATAGGGAGAATTTGTAAGTGTTTTTTGGGGGGGAAATATTTTAGGATACTTAGTAATTTCATAGGAAAACCTGTTTTTTCTTTAATCCCCAGAGCTAGATTTAGAATTTTGTGGCTTGTCGCATGTTGTATGTCATAAACAGCATCAGCACTTATAAAAGTGAATGTGAATTGCACCAACTCAGTTTTGTGAGGTACTAAACCAAAAGTATCCAATATCCAAAAATGTTATTCTAAAATTAGTATACAATGTAATTAGCAAGATTTTAAGTATTCTATATGATCATTTGGGTCATTCATAATCAGTCAAACTGAAAAAGGTTAACACCAATGAGGAAAGTTTAAACCACTTAAAATTCATTCTCAGATGAACAATGCACTGGGGAAGAGGATCAGATTGCTTAATACAGGCTCAGTTCTCCTCTCCAACCAAGCAGTCTGGGCATCCATCCCCAGCCAGACTGTCTTGGGAGCTGCATCTTTTTTTCCTCCACTTACTTCAATGGGAATTGCACAAGTGTTACACAGTGATAACTCTAACTCTGTTTATATGGAATACAATTCTTTTTGTGGATGTTACACAGTTCCTACCATTGAGTTAAAAGGTTAAAGGCAAGAGAAAAGAGCTCACACTTTTATTTTTAAAGGATGTGCAGTATTTGGTCAAAGGGCAGTTCTTTCTCTCTTCTGATCTATCAGATATCATAAATGGATAATATACCTCACTTTCTCTTTAGTTATCTAAGACTTGAATATACCTAAAATTTCATTCTTTTTGAGCACATCAAAACTACTATTAGTTACTACCATTTACCATCACAGGGAAATCATATGTACAAGCACCACTTTGTAATCTCTGCCATATGTCAAAAGTTTAATGTACTCAGTAAAAATCCAAGATCCCTGTTAACTATTCTAACAGATGTTTATTTGAAGTTAACATAGACTAACCTTAGTAGTTCAGCACAGAATTTATATCATTGCTCATTTCTATTGGGGGCACTTTCACCACCAATTCACATTTGAATGTTAAGGTTTGCACCAATTCATTTTCTTGTAAAATCTGACGAAATGTTTGGAGTCCCAGAAGGAGGAGAGATTAAATTCATCTGATAACAGATACGTCTCTCATTCTCTGTGGAGTACACTCCAGTGAGAAAGCAGAACTAAGAACAACCCAATGCAGCCGTGTTCTGCAAGCAGAAAGCATATCCGTTCCCCAAACAATAGTGTTCCTCGTAATCTCGAGAAATATTGAGCTTCTGACTTTCATTACCCAACACATAGGTTTTTACACAGCTTTTCAGAAGAAAAATAAGAATATAAACTGAGAATATAAACTCTTTTAAGATAGGGACCTTATATATAAATACATGCATTCTATCATATTTGCCTCAAACACAATGATTAGATTACTTAAACAGAATGATACTACTTATAAGAAAAGCTGGTAAAAGCTTTAGTTTAAAATATGTATCATGCTGTATATGTAAGTATGTACGATTCGTTTATATTAGCTTATTAAAGTCCTACTTTTTATGCAGGTAGTAATTTTATATAGTTTACCACTGTCCTCAACTGGCCCATAGGTTCCAATAGGAACTGAATGTTTCCACTCATTTTCAGGTGATCCATTATAAACTAATAAACCAAATACCTTATTAAAAAAGATTGTATTATGAGCTTTGTCAACACTATCATATAATTTTAAAAAATAATCAAGCAATGCCTAATTGAGCTAAAACTCATTACATGTAAAGATAGTATACACAGAAAACCAAATCTTAGTTACCTAATATTTTCTCTGTTAAGAAACAGAAAAAGAATAATTCTAGAAACTAATTAATATAACATGTAGAATACAGTGTTTGTAACACTAATGAGGAATAACTTCCCACATTCATTTCAGGTTTTTGAACCTCAGGAAGAAGGTCATAGCCCGAGGTGAAAGAAGCAGCCCTAGAGACAGTGCCAAGAAGTTAAAATGCCAAGCCCTATTTTTATATTCTGCTTCTATTTTTAGTTACATCATGATGGCAGTACAGAGCCTATGAAAAAATCATATTCTCAAATGAGAGAAACTACTCAAATTCTTTATTGTAAATGAAGAGCAAAAGAAACTAAACTTGAAAAAATGTTATGTACAATTTAACAGACTTTACTGAATCATAAAAGGTGGGCAAAAATAGCTTCAAAATCATATCCTCTGAGAAAATTAATGTTAAGGAGCTACCCACGATTTTACCCAATTAATCAAATATTCCTTTTATTGTAATTACAGCTACAAGAAAGTGCAAATATTTCCCCATTTAAACTTGTCTGAGTGCAAGCTCATTTTCCCATGATCAAAGTTTAGCAGGCAACTTTTTAATCCTGCTTTACCAACAAACAATATCAAACTTTTAAACTGATTGCATGCAGAGTTCAGAACTGGTGCGCAGTACTACAGCTTAAAATGTTGGTTCAGTTACTCAATCATTAGTTGCCTTTAGCTGTTTTCCATCTGATATAAACATGAACTGAGGTAATCCTGCAATCTAGTTAACTCGTTTAACTTCTGTATTAATTATTGAAGTACCCAAGGGCAGCTATTTCCCTTGCAGTTCTAATTTATGGCTGATGATTACTTCTTTATAAAATGTCTTATTAAAGGTGGGTAATGTTGTTTCTTCCTAATGAAGTACAAAGGCACAGCAGAAATGTTTCTGTAAAACAAGTCCACAATCTGCATTCATTTCATCTAATCACTAATATGTTATAACAACAAAAATCTAGACTATTTGCTTAGTGGTTGATTTCAGCTAAAACAAATATGAGAACCTACATTACAATGTGTAGCAATGACCATTTACAGTTTAGTCGCATGTCATAGGTTACTAACATGTAAGGTATACATATTGTCCAGGACACATTTATTTTTATAACCATTTGCATTACGTAATCATGATTGCATTGCATAAAACAGTCTTACAGCATGGTTCAAAGAACATCTAATGTTTTAAAGCCCTAACTCCGTTTCATCTCATTTTTCACCTATATCTCATAGTCAGTGAGAATACTTCCTAGGAGAAAACAAACCAAAAACCAGTATGCACAAAACAACATGAAGAAAGAAAGAAAATTATGCAATACAGCCAGAGATTATTTCAGACTGATAACAAATATAGGAATAAGTAGTACTCTCATTATCTGTGTACTACATGTCCTGTTGCTTTTGCTTTTAATGTGATCATGTAAGCAATTTAGCAAGACGACAAAATTGAATGAGAGCATACACCAGTGACGGAACAGTCAAGGCATCGAAACTTCTGCTAACATACTGTAAAGCAAACTAAAAGTTTAACCTTAACAACGAGAAAAACATTTTTTAAAAATCTTTAGTGAAAAGAATCACAACTAAGTAGACTATCATTTCTTCAAAGTACTGGTGGAGAAACACTCTGCCTTTGTTGAAGGTAATTACAATGAAGAATTTTAAGGATAAATACATTCTATGCAGAGGGTTTAATGAAAAAAAAGTAGAATTACTAACAAACTCAAGTCTAACATGCTCATGACATCCAAAAGATAGAGCCAAAAGTATATTCACAAGATGGCCAATAAGATTTTAGTTAGTCAAAGGCTTTTGAGTATCTTATAAATGAAAAGTAACATATTATGAATAAAATTTATTATACAGATTCATATATACATTCTTTACTGATAACTCAATCTAGTTTCACAGTGGTTATATAAGGTCCCCAAAAAGAACACATTAGCACAGGTCTAATTCTTCAATCAGTTCATATGCAAAAGCAAACAGCTTCACTAGGAGTAGTAGAATATACGCAATTTATTCTTGTGTCAAAAAAATCTTGGTGTGAAAAGCTTCTAACAAATTAATTGTTGTGCTACTAGCAACATGCATTGAAATAAAAGCACTGGAATGAATATATTCCCATAATCTGTTCACTAAGTATTATTTTTTCAATACTATATAAAGCAACTTCTAAGCATAGTCACCATTGCACTTGAAAAACTCAGCATCCTTTTAATCATAAATTAATAAGTTTTGAAATGTCACCATACATGTTAACCATTACAAAAAAATCTGCAATTTAAATAGCTCATTTTAGCCAATACTCTATTTTTAAAAGGAGTATCAAAATATCTGATCTGATTCAGTATTTTTAAAAGCGTGGGAGCATGAACTGAAGATGCCTTAAAAGCAACATAAAGAATCTCTCACTGTGTAGACCATTAGTTGTGTTTTGAAGATGATTATCACTAAATACCACCTATTTGCAGATTATCATGATTTCCAGTCTAAAGTGTATGAAACGTGCCCATCTCTGTATGCTATGACATCACCATCATCCAATATATGGGTTGAATTTCATAGTAGGTTCTTCTAAAGAGTAGTAACAATACTGAAGTTCTCTCAACTTTCTGCATACACTTCTATCAGATGCTTTAGAATTTCTCTACAGAGAAGCACCAGGATTTCTAGGACCAAAATCCTTTGGGTCTGAGGATGTCAGCATCAGCAGCCATACCCACACAGCTCTACACCTCAGTAGCAGAGCTTGGTGCTCACCGCTGAGTGTCTGGGACTCCAGGCCATTGTTGCTCGCTCTGTAGCACATGGCTGGCAGCGGCCAGCTCAACAACTACCCTCAGGAAGAGATTCCTAATTGCAGAGGGGGCTCCAGTGAGACATTAACACAACTACAACCAGCTTCACCTCCCTTTCCCCTCCCTCAGCCCATGACACCATCATACCCAGGAACAAGCTAAGGTGCAGAACAAAATCATCAACAGAACTGGGGGTGGGAAATTTAACGGTCTCTGTTTGTCAAACCTCCTCGTTAACCATTAGAAAATTCCCCAAACATGTGCAGTCAATATCTATTCCAGTTCTTTATTGTGAACACAGGCCAACATTATCATAATTTCCATTGTAAAACTTCACAAAAGAAGATGAAACAAGTACCATCTTAAAAAGGATGGTATTTCTTTTTGGTCGGTCCTTATGATTAATATTAGAGATGGCAAATAGTTAATTATATTTCCTAAAAGGGCTTTTAGATTGCAATCAACAGAATAGGTGATAAAAGATAAATAATAAAAGAGTAAAACATCACGGGCTATTTAATATGATGTTAAAAAAGCCAATCTAGCATAATATATGAATTTCGACTTACAGATAGTGACAATAATGCCAGCTTTCATATGATAGGGGTTAAGCAAGCAAGTTAAAAACATGTACATATGCTTTTTAAAGGAAGAGGATACAGTCTCTTCACTCATCAGTGATGGAGACAGACAGAACATTGTTTTCAAGTTAAGAACTTTATAAAAAAAGATTTCAGCTCACATAAAATTACCATGAAAAGTTCTTCCTCTTTAGCTTAAAATTGCAAGTTGAGGGGCAAGAACTCCACTTTTATTTACTGTCCACATTTTACATAATTCCAAAGTTAAAAGGTTGAGTCTACATTGCCTTGCTTGATTTTTCATAGCAAGACTGTGGGGAACACTTACACCTAAGTAAAAATATTTTCTCTCTTTAAAATAAAGACAGGAGTAATTTTAAAATAAATCTCACTTCCAAGTATTGCACTTTTTAATCCTAAACTTGGGATCTATGATATTCTGTGAATGTTGCATAGTATTCTGTGCAGAAATCTAAAAAGGCAATGATCACAAGTTTTTCTTTTTATGTTCTGAGTCAGAGCAAGATTTTTGCAGTCCTCCAAATAACCATTTTGTCATCGGTGCCTTAGTTAAGCACTTAATGTGACATAACATTAAATTTTATTTTAACTTTACTTACAGTCTTTTGCAAATATCAACATTGGAGAAATAGGCCTAATTTCTAAGCTTGCTAAAGATGTTTCTAAATGAATATTTAAAAGCAAAATATTGCACCATCAGAATCACTGAAAGTAAACCTGAACCTACAAATCACACCAACTATATCTGTTCCCACCAAAGCTTGGGGGGCGGGGGGAGAGAGAGAAAAGGAAAAGCAAGAACAATATACAATGGAATTTTTCAAATTATTTCATTTGTACAGGGGGAAAAAAAAAAAGTAACAGCAAGATAAATTTGTTCTTCCTAGTAGCATAACTTCTAAGGGTGTGCTATTTAACACAGCCTGACTCTCTCCTCTCGTAGCAACCACACCTTTGTTGATTAGTTTTTCAAACGTCTTCTCAAGAACCAGCTTTTCCAATATGTTAGATTTAATAAAAGTATCAGTAGGAAGAGGAAAAGAACAGAGCAACATATATAACTTTATTACATCAAGTTAGTAACTTCTTCCTTTACAATAAGTCAGAAATGAGGTCTAGTCCTGTATCAGTGGGGTCTCATATTTAATAGATGTAAGATTAAGTCCTTAGTATATTTGTTTCTGCATAGAAACTATTTAAATTATATAGCCTTCTCTTGAATAAGATGTTATAGAAGATAATCACAAAATGAACTTTCAAGCTGTCAGCCAATGTTCTAATGCAATTCCTCAAATGTTATTCTTTTTTGATTATTTTCTTCATCTGACATACCTCCTATTGATCAGATGTTTCATTCTGTTGAGGATCACTAAGAAAACACACAGTACACATTTTGTGGCATTTAGACAGATATAAAAATTACATTAATCTAATTTTCCAAGCATATGCTGTCTCTAGAAAGAAACCAGGAACTGGAAATCTCAAAGGGGAATATGAGTCTTCCGGAAAATAGCAGGAAAATCTCATAAATAGGAACTCTTTGATACTGATCTACACAGTGGCAGAAAACTATTATCTTTTTTCATGATTGGCAATATGTTCTCATTTCTGAGATGGTCTTACTTCTCTCAAAAAGAACTAAAGCTGTGTGCTTAAAATAGCTGAAAAACAGCTGTTGGATTTCTCACAGTAATGGATTTTATCCACATGCTACATATAATGCAAACCAGTCATTTGATTAATATATAGTTACAGTTACAGAAAACATGCCTTTCACAATATAGTCTTTCTTGCTAATGACATACCTATAAAATATTCCCCTTCACATGAGTTTTCATGTGTGGGGGTTTTTTTTGTTTTTTTTTAAACACTATCATAACCATTTGGCACGAGAGTAGCTTTACTCATATGCATGAAGTTTCCCCATCTCTGGGATCATCTGACCAGTCAAACCCTTAGTGGTTAAGGGGGAAGACATTCTACTTTTGCCTGGTTTATAATCTTATGACAGTTTTAAGCTTCTCTGGTGACTGGAGTGTACTAAAAATACAATATTTTACCTGAAGAACACTTTTGCATGCTTGCACTTACCTCAGATTCCACCACCACTCAAGAAAAAGCTATTCCAGTTTTGGTCTCTGTATTAAAAGTTATTAGATTTGGCTTATAATATTTTAAAATATTTTAAAGAATTACATTTTAACTAGACAGATATAAATCAATGTCTATCAATCTTCAGTTAAAAGATACTAATTTACTATTTGAAAATGCATTTTCTATACATTGTCAAAATATTTAAGCCTTTAGAAAATAATTTTCTTATAACATGATCCCCTGCTCCCTTAATTTTGAGGCAGATATTGCTTTTTGCTTCATAATTGTAGGTGCCTATAGAAGGAAGTCTGCATTGATTTCACCACAAACAAAGCCAAGGAGATGCTCCATTCAGTAGCCATCAAAAGATTTATACAAAGGCTGAAGGAAAAAACCAACCAAACCCACAACCTGGCAAGAGATATCCCTGTATAAAGAATCCTGTCAAAATGTCTTTTTTTTTCCCCCCCTAATAATTTCATCCATGAATATGGGCCTTAAACTGGGGGATCCAAGTCTGCCTGTCCTGGGGTATGGGGACATGCAGAGAGAGAAGGGGTTGGGGGGAATTCAAGTTCAAAATAATTTCATAGATACACTCTACATAATACTTTAAAATATTCTTCTTTATGTCTAAAACTTTATTTAAATTAATCTGACTTTTGATTTCACAAGTCCTTTTTTTTTAAAACAAAAGACATTCCAAATACATAGAAGGGACTTGTCTCTCTCCTCTCTAGCACATCCTATGAACATGCTGCTGTATTCCAGAGAAAGACTTTCCAAAGGTGGCAGGGTGAGCATGTGTAAGCAGGAGAGCTTTGTCCTCTGCAGCTATCATTGTGTTGTCCCTATCGTCCCCAAACGCAGAGGGCAGATGAGAATTGAATAGAAACAGACCATGCAGTTGTAAAACCTGGTTATTTATTTATTTATTTTTGTGACTGAGTAACACCTCTCATTACAATTATCAGCTCAATGGCAGAAAGCTCCCCGGTGCGCTGTGCATATTTTCACAGGTTCATTTGTCTCCTCCTGTGGCATCAGTTTAAAAAGGTTCCTAAAGAAACACTGCTAACAACCATTTCTATTTCAAGCCTTCAAAGCCAAAGCTGAGCACAATACAAGGCACTGGTAACTAACTGATCTTTGGGTTTCAGTCCACAGACTTTTCACACTGGGAATAGATCCCATCTGTTTCCTCTTTATGCACCAGCCTTTAGAAAGCACAGATCTGGAAACTGCCTCCGTACAAAACAGAGTAGAGCTGGCTTTCCCCAGCTGACAGTAGAAAGAGCCCCATGATTATGGATAGCTGTCGTCTTAGGCTTTCTACTCCTCTTTTCTCCCTGGTCTGTAAATACATGCTGTGGTTTTCTCGATGTGGGTGTTTTTTTTGGTTTTTTTTTTTTTTTTGAGGGGGAAAGGAGGAGAACTGTCTCTCTTTGCCCCTTGTTCTCCCCCCTTCCTTCTTTCTTGGCAGAGGTTTCCCCATTTACAAACCCTCATGCAGGGAACATTTCAATTTCAAGCCTCAGTACGATCAACCACAGGCAAACCCCCCTCCTGCTTTGGCACCAGAGCGTGAGACATTTCCCCCATCGCTCTCTCTCCCCAAGCAAGCTGCTCTCCAGATGGATACCCGTGGCTCTCCCAGGTCTATTCCCTTTGCCTCTTCGCTCCCTGTCCCGGCGAGAGGGAAGGAGGGGGGCAGGGAGCAGAGGCGTGTTTTGGGCAGGGGGTAACAGGACAGAGCAGGACGATTTGATCCCGAGCAACTCAGCACCACCGAAGTCCTTAACTCCTTGCCTGGGGGACTGTCCCCTCCCCAAGCGCCCTGCCCTCGCCCCCCAGCAGGACGGTCTCCCTCAGCCCCACACCCTGCCCTCGCCCGCCAGCATGGGGGGGGGGCTCCACCGCCCCACGCCCTGCCCACACACGGAGCGGGGGTTGCCCTCAGCCCCACACTGGAGATTGCCCCCACAGAGGAGGGATTCCCTCAGCCCCCTCCCGCCTCTCCCCCACACGGAGGGTCCCTCGGCCCCACACAGGAGGCTCCCCTCAGCCTCTCACCCTGACGCCCTCCCCTCAGCCCGGCACTCACTACTTGTAGAGCTGCTGCAGACAGAGGTCCAGGCACTCGCCCTCCACCTCTTCCTCCGTGATGTACTCCGAGAGTGGCCGGGACAGCGGGGGCAGCGGCGGGGGAGGCGGCGGCGGGGCGGGCGGCTGAGGGTCGGCGGCGTCGCTCTCGCCCTCCTCCGCCTCAGCGGTCGTTCCCGCTTCTCCCTCTGCCCCGGGGTCCTCGTCAGCGGCGGCCGCGGCGTCGGCAGCAGGGGGGGGAGCAGGCGCCGGCTCTGCCCCGAAGGGCCCGCGGAACTCGCCCAAGAACAGCTCGAGGAAGCGGCGGTAGCTCTTCTCCTCCGCGCTGCCGCCGCCGCTGCTGCTGCCCGAGCCGCCCGCGGCCATTGCTTCGCATTCCCGGCCGCCCGCCGGCGGATCAGCACTGCGCCCGCAGAGAGCTCCCTGCCCGCCGCCGCCGGCAGCCTCCTCCCGCCCGCCCGCCTGCGCGCGCGCTCCCGAGCCGGACCCGCGGGGGCGCGCACGCCACTGGAGGAGGGGGGAGAAGGAGGGGGCGCGCGCCTCAGCGGCGGGAACGCGGCCCACACTGAGGGAACCGGGGGGTCCGAGCCGCGGCCTGAGGGGGAGGCTCGGCCGGCGGCGGGAGGGGAAAGGGAAGGCAAAGAGGCCAAGCGGGCGGAGAGAGGTCGGGGGGAGGCAGGTGGAGGGCAGGCGCGCTGACAGCCGCGCCGATGTGATGAGTCATGCGAAGGCAGCCAGACGCGTAGGTTCCTCACAGGAACCCGAAGGAAACCTGAGAGCACATTCCCTATTACCTAATCTCTGCCTCAGGATTTCCCTGCGCTCATCGTTTCCGGCGCCGGAGTCGCCTCCGCGGGCTCCCGCTCGCTGCCAGGACGGGGCCGGAGGGTAAGCGGGACCGGGGGCGGCTCGGCTCGGCCTCACCTCATGGTGTGGGGACATCGCTGCCCCGCCGAGCCGGCAGTCTCGGGCTGGCTGCCAGGCAGAGTCTCTGAGGAATGGTTTTGAAATCAGAGTGCGTTAGCGTGAGGGAAAACTGGCGATTAAACATACAGTATTTCAGCAAAAACGTCCTCTCTGGAAAGCCTGTGGTGTAGCGTGTGCGGCCCCGGGCTGCCCCGCACCGAGGGTGGGTCGGTGCGGGGCCCAGGCTGAGCTCCCCGCTCTCGGTGCCGCGGCGGTGGGGCTGTGAACCCCCCAGCTCCTCAACCCTTCCCTTTTAAAATACTCCTCTCGCTCCCGGGAAGGGGAGCTTTGGGGTCGTACTTACCGATTTCCAACACTTCACAACAAAACTTCTGACACTTAGCTACGTTCTGGATCGGCATATGAATAGCCACATGGATTCATCAATGATACATTATATGATAGCTATACATTCGATGTTCTGGCAAAGGGGAGTTCATAAGTAGCTGAAGGTGTTACACCGAATGAAACTTGAAAGTTATAGCCAGTCAGTGGGAGACAAACTGTAGTTGATATTCTACTGCTGTCTAATAAACGTCTTTCATTTGTGAAAGGCATTTTATTAATTGCTGCTGAAAAGCTATTTTCAGAGCTATCAGGTCCATAAATACCAACAATGAACAGGTATAATTGCCACACATTTAAAATAGCTTGTACACATGGGAGGGAACGATATCCTTAATGTCAGATATACCCTGAAAAATGGCCAAATCAGAAGCCTCATATGCAAAAATATTCTCAAATTTTAATGGATTGTAACAAGGACAGTAGCTTGCTGAAACCTGTTGTTCTCTGCATTGTAGTAATTACCTCTGCATGTCAGGTGCTGCTGTAAATCTGTCTTCTGTCTGGTGAATTGTTATCTCAGAGCCAAACTAATTTTAGAATATTTCCGGCAACTGCATTGACTGATCATATTGCAATCTTGTGAATATGTAAAAGCCCAGAGAGTTAAAAATGTGATTGTCACAGTTAGTCTTAGTCTTTCACAGCCAAAAGCTGTTAGAGCAACAGAAAATTGCATAGCTTCTCCTGAAAGAATCTCTTAAGTATTTTTTTTTTCAGTATACCATTTATATATTTTCAATTAAACATTCATTTATTTAAGAATGCCAGGTGGGTTTGAGGGGTAAAAAACATTGCAGTTCTTCTTGAAGAGATAGCCAACAGTTGCAGCTGATGATGTCATTGCTGGATTTTCTTTTTATTTTTTTAGGTTTGTGTGTACTGCATCATCAGTGAGTCACAAGCCTCAAGAGAATGCATATCAATGCAAGTATCAAAAAAGCAGTTTTAAGTTCATGATTAGTTGTTTTTCACTAGTAGTTCAGAGGCAGTTGGAGTTTCTAAGAAACTGTAATCCAGATAATCTTAGTGTAATATGATCTCAATTCTAAAAATTCTTATTATAACAATATCTTAGGGAAGTAACAGCTAATTCAACAAGATGTATCAGAATCATGTTGTATGACAAACAGCAATTAAGGCTATCCAAGAAAAGATTCAAAAGCATTTAGATAGCCTTTTTCTTAAATTTTTGTTAATTGTTTTTTTAGTTGTTTCAAGCAGCACAGAAGAGTATCTGAGAGTAATACCTACCCTGTTTCATGTTGAAATGTTAAAATTACCAGATGTCCTTGATTCATCTTGGCAGTCCCCATGTGCTTTTCATCATTTGTCTAATTGCAAAGGACACTAATTAAAATGAAATAGAGTAGAACTTTGTACTCAGGATACTTTGTCAAGTTTTGGCACTAGGGTCAAGTTAGTATTGTTTTGCTTCAATATTAAATAAAGAGCTTATGGCTCTAAGCCATGCTGACATTTGTTTCTGGGAGGGAAAGGTGAAAAACCATTCTTATTAACCTGCAATGTGGAACATATGGTAGCTGTGGGTGGTATGGCTAAGTTAGGCAGCCAGGAACCTGCTATCACTTCACCATGCGGAGACAGTGGGGTGGGCAATTACCACAGAAGGTAGCCACGCTGTTACTGCTATCCAGAAAAGGAAGCTCTAAATACAATGTATTATCAAGTAAAGCACTAATCTAAGAGAGGCGTGTTTGGTACTGTTATGAAATGGTTTTAGTGTTCAGTTAGCTCTGGAAGCTAAATTTAGAATGCCTCAGTGCACTCTGGATTGCGAGGTAGCAGCACTATAAATGGTTTCCATGTGATGAGGTTAAGTGGATGGAATAAACTCACAATTCATAAAATTTTGAGTCTGAAATCATTGGTTTGCAACATCTGTTAAATGGAGGATAAGACTTGCACCTGACTTAAGAAGGAAACACAGGTGTTTGTATCCTTTCTGCCTGTAAAGAAGGCTTTACAGTGTTGTTTTGGAAGAAATCTGTTTTATTTTAGCCTTAAAATGATGTGTTCCTCTTTCTCCTTTTGCTGGTGAGAAATAAGCAGGATTTGAGCAGGCCTTGGGGAGGTGACCTGAATTGTATGGAGTGCAAAAAGAAGTGCTTTTGAGGTTTTTGTAACCTTTGGAAGTGATTCCTGTAAGCTGGCAAGTAGAAAACATGTAGGGGTATTAAGAATGATTTGACAGTATTTAATATACCTATGATACACCCTCCAATACCATACAAAAAACTATAATGGGAAAACCCAATGGTAAATAAATTGCATTTCTAAAGCAATCTCTTTAAAAAGTAGGGCTTTTGCAATAAACCAGAAGTAATTTTAGAAGCTATGTTCTGTTTTCCTGGCCAGATGAAACCACCAGAAAGGCAAGTATTTCCAAGCATTTGGCAGTTCTCATTTTGAAGGCATGTCTACTGTCAAATGTAGTGTTGTGTATTGGATAATACATGAAATGATGCTTGCAATATACTGTTGAAAGAGATTAAAATTCTTTGTATGTATTCACACGATCAATGTCAGTCACCTTGTGCATGTGAATATATATGTCTTTTTATGGCTCTTCAAACTCAATGAGATAATTATTGTTCAATTCACTAAAATAATTTCAGTTGCTTAAGAGTAAGAACAGCAGGAATTTGAAAGGAATGCAGTGAGAAGGCTCTTGTTGACAAGCTGCATCAAGTTCCAGTTAATTTCCTTGGGTTCAGTCTTTGTTCAGCTGCAGTTTTAAAAAGCACAGTAACTTCTGTTACCACAGTTTTACTGGCTCCTTTACCATAATAAGTTCTGTATTAGGATGTTCTTAAATGCCAAATTCCTTATCTCTATTTTTTTTCTCTTGCCCTTTTTTTTTTTTCTTTCTAAAAGAAAAAGGGTTTGAGCTCAAGTCAACTTTTCCAGTTTAATAGTCAAAGATTGTTCTGAAATATCCACATCCATTGCAAAACACAGGATTTCAGGCCTGAATCCCACTTCCAGCTGTCATGGAAATTTCCGGTCCCATTCAAAAAAAAAAATTCCATTTTCAGCCTTCCATTCAGACCCCAGTTTAGGAAAGGGGGTTCTTTGAATAGCAATAGTGAGAAACAGGATACTAGTCCATGCCTATTTACTTAGATTTGGAAATCTGTTTGAGAAAAGTATGTGGAAGAAAGAAGCACTGAAAAGCCGAGCTCTTCAAAATAACTAAACAGGTTTGGAACACTGTCAAAGCAGATGTAGGACAACATACCTTGCTTCCCTTTAACGAGGCAAAGACAAAATTTGTTACATCATAAAACCTTTGACTGACTGATTAAAGTGTGCCTGTAGATTAGTGCCCATGGGATTGCCTCAGCAAAACACAGCTGACCGCATAACACTTAGTAATGTGGTCTGGATGTTGTCAAATCATGAGATCATCCTGCAGGCAGGAGCACACCAGAGTCCAATATCTTCTTGTTAAGGTTGATCCACTTCAGCAATCGGTCACTCTTCATTATCATAATTTCCTTTTACTGCTAAATGGAGATGAAGGCCGCAGACCTGGATATCAGCAAACCACAGAGCTTGCTGGCAGTGTTACTGTGCCAAGCCCTTCCTCTGTACTTTCCAATTTTGCAACACATTTCATCTGAAGTTGAAGTCCCACAGTACCCTGCTGTGTGAATATAGCACTACTGGAATTCCTAAGCCTGAAGCTCACTTTTGCTCAGAGGCGGCAATACAAAATGGTGTACTGCTTAAATCCCATTTATACTCTGTTCTAGGATTTAACAGTGTGAGCATATTCTGCCCTTTTGGGGTGGGGGGTGAAGTTCATCCTAAAATGAGAGCAAAGTTTAAGGCAGGCTTGATAAGGCAGGTGCCTAGTGGGATTTAAAAAATTCTATTGGTTCTTCCACAGACTTACTTTAAATTATTTGTTCATCATCTTACTGTAGATTAGATTCCTGATTCTGTGATATCCTACTCCAGGTCACAAGACCTTGAATTTTACTTAAAAATGTCTCTTAAAAAAACAAAACAAAACAAAATAACTACCAAACTTCAAAAACATCAGCTACTTACATGAGTACCAGAAACCAACAGCTGTTGTGTCCAGCCTCTGGCCATTATTATTGTAATATATGTGCTATAAGAGTACAGAAAAAAGAGAATGGTAGGGTTCACAGACTTTAAAGTATGTATGCAGCTGATGCTAACTTCTTCAAACAGTCTCAAATTCTATGATTTAGCCACAGAAATTTGTGTTATTTATACAAAATAATGAATTAATAAATTACTTTTAAAGAGATACATTTATTTGATGTATTCAATAAATTTACAGTCAAATGTGTATTAAGCTTATATAGTAAAAAAAGGTGTTACAAATTATGTTACAATCTCATATTCACATGCCATACTTTATAGGCATAATTTTCATGCTAAGGAGACAACTTGTTCTTTGGTCCAAAGCATTTTATTTTAGCAACATATATAATACAAAAAGAATCACTAAGTAAGTGTAGTTGTAACTGTTGCTAGAATTGCAGTGGTTCACACTAAATAAGAGTATTAGAAGTATACATGTCATAGATTTAAAACTCCAAAATAATGCAATGTAAGATACCAAACTGAGCAAGTATTCAAACAGCATGTTTGGAGGCTTTGAGAAAAGCATCCAGATGCAATTAGAACCATTTATTGAGGTTTGTAGTTTTCTTTTAACATTCCTATATACATTCCTAGATATTGTATATTTTAAACGTTCCCCCTTCTCATTGTTTGAAACTGAAATGTCTTTTTTTTTTTTTTTTTTAATATCCTGATGCTTCTCTGGCGCCATTTAAATCAATGGCAAGTAATTCTTGTAATAAAATGAACAGTACTAGATATAATTCTTGAAGAATTACTTAGTAAAATACATGCTTTTCTATGCATCCTTTCAGTATATAAGCTAAAATTTTTACTGCTTGTATAGTGATTGAATGATTGCTTTTAATACCATTTACTATTTCTATAGATATAGTTAAAACTGTGTAGAGCTTAGACTCTCTAATAAATAGATAGTGCATATTGTACAAATATTTCTTGCTTGCAGGAAGCAAGACAGTTAGCTTACAGTTTAACAGTGGGTGCATTTGTGGGTGAAATTCAGTACTGGGAAGGGGGCCAGTTCCCAGTGATTTCATTCTTCAGTATAGAACATTAATGCAGAAATCTTGCACTAGCCAAGGGAAGCCAACTGCCCTGACCCTAATCATCCAAAATGGTTCTATGGCTAGAAGCCACAAGACGTTGAGTACACAGCCTGGGGAGAGGGGAAGCCCAGGAGCAGGTAGCAGCTGGCACTGGTTCCTTGAGTCACGGGGAAGACTGGTGCGGAGGAGGACTGGGCAGGCTGTTTGGCAGCCCTAAGACACTGCTAGCTCCGGCAGCCAGTGGCTCACATTCCCCTACAGCCAGGCTCCTGTGTGCACACTCTTAGCAGGGCCGTTGTGCTTGAACTGGTTTGGGAATCACAGGTTAACTTCCCCGGTTCTCATCCTGTAAAAAGAAGTACTGTTTCCCTTACGTACTCTGTTGGAATTGTGTTACTGCGATGTAAGCACTCTATTTGTTCAATTTCCCTCAAGGTACCCTGTTTTAGGACAAGAAAGCATCAAAACATACTTTAAAACTTAATCAAATATATTTCATGTAGAATTAGCATGTGTTAAAATAGTATAATGTGCCTTTCTAAAGAATTATGATCACAAGCACGGTGAAGACAATCTCTTCTGCGAAACTGGAACACAATGACTTGTCCTTTCAACTTACAGATCTTCTTTTGTTCGGAAAAAGGGTGGAGTTAAAAAGGCAGGCAGTAAGGATTTTACCTTTGTCATGAATCCATGAAATACCTTAGAATAAATCTAAGTTTAGTCCCCCCAAAATAACTAAAGGAACAGTAACAGAAATTCAACTGAAAAATAGGTGTCATATTTTAAATGTACTTTTCTCAGCACTGTATTCAACATTCAGGTTAGCAGCTGAATCTCCTTCCACATTAGTCAACCAGTTTGTATTTGACTTCAAAACGAGACTGATTGCATAATTTGAACTGTGGCTATACCTTCTTACCTTCAGTTAAGCTATTTCTTCTCTGTGTTTTCTTAAATTATTCTAGTTGGAAGCTAGTTGGTTTCTCAGTGTTTCATAATGGAAACAGTGCAGAACACATAAAATCAGAAGAAAAAAATTGTTATTTTCCCTGACCAAACTAAAGAGTTTCAAAGTAGGATTCTGGGCTTGAGAAGTATACTGTGACCACAATGTCTTCCTGTTGCCAAGCCCTGTGGTAGATACTGTATTCTTGTTTTGGTGATGAAGTAGGTTCCTACACCACAAGTAAATGTCGTCCCTACAAAATGGAATAATTCTAAAGTCAGCATGATAGTTAAAGCTCTTGGCTTTCGGAAAACTGGGACTTATGCAGCAAAAATTTTATTTTTGATTCAGTGCTGTTGTTTTGATTCAGCTTTGATTCAGTTGGCTGGTTAGAATCTTACTTTTTGTGCGGTCAGAAAATTCTCTCATGCCACTCACTGTTGTGCACTGATGCTGTGAAATGCAAGAGAATCCCAGGCATATGTAAAAAAATATCAAGTTGCCGTGGAAGATTTATTGGTGAGGCAATGGTCAAATTCTTTCTTCATAAGCAATTCCAAGCCTGGAACAGCTTCCTTGTCTCCAGCAGATGAGAACGAAATCTGGCTCGTTTAATCTAATTTTGTCTCCGCCAACAGATCCTTCTCTCTAGTTCTGATCTGCAGAGCTGATTTTTAGAATAGCTTCAATATGAAAAAAAATATTAAAAAATCTCAGCATAGAGAGGCTCCAATGCTTCCTCTGGATGTTTTGTAACTCCCACTGTTAACCAGCAACTATGCAATTTTTCTTTATTTTGATAATGACTCCTGGAATACAGGAAGATCTAACATTTACTCAGACAAAATGATTTATCTTGGTATAACAGGATCAGCATCTCAGCTGGGGCTTCTGGATACTACTCTACTACAAACAAAATAAAAAACCCCAGTCAGCTGAAATTAATATATTGGAGACGTGTCCTTACTCTCCTTGAACATGTTGAGGATATTAAACCAGAACACAATAAATTGAGAGAAATGGATTTTTCCATAAATATCAAACACATTAGATAGCTGCTATCACTAATAACCAGCAGTGCTTCTTAAAATATTGCTACAACATTCTTAATGGATGGTTTTCCTTGTGGCTACGTAGGCATGTGTACTGTGCTAGCTCCCCCCTCCTCTTGCGCTGCAATACGTAGGAAGCTATTATTCCCAAATGGAGCGTTTGCTTGCTGACATCACATGCGGTAGGATCCTTTTGTTTGCCTGTGTCTCCTGCATTGAAATGTTTGTCTGAGTCACAAATCCCGCCACCTTTCTTCCTCTATGTCATGCTTGCTTGAGAGCTTCTCCCTGACTCACAGTTTTTAAATTTTGACACAGTCCAGTTTGCTGCATGGCAATCGAATACTTTAAATATTTTATTATGTAATTTATATCTAAACACTACAATGATGCAAATATCACTGCTGCTTTTTTTGCAGCTTTTTCAATAGAGAGGTTTTGTGACTCAGATTCAGCACTGAATTTTGTTTCAAGCCAAAGTCAGTTTAGTGTTACTAAATTAAAAATTCAAGATAGAGACTCCTACAACTTGAATTCTCCATTTAGCCTGCTGGCTGAGTTTCCTCAGCTATAACATTATCAAGCACTATGCCAGAAAGGGGTCATATGTGTGCATGTGTACAAACACTTCTTATAATTGAAGTAATTACTATTTGGCACTGCAGTACCTCTCCTCTCCTCTAATAATCTTATCGATTTGTTTTCTCTTAATAAAAGGAGGACAAATCCCTGCTGTATTTTCAATGTACATTCAATGTACATTCAGTGTACATTCAAACAAAACAGATCCTGATTACAGAACCTTTATTCTGAATGCTTTGGTAAAAGAAGATGGAAGCTAAGGGCTGTGCAGCAGTTTGGTTCAAGCCCGAGTGACAGTAAAATATTCTTTCTTACTAAGATAGGAACATAAAATTACCATGCTGGATTAAATCTTCTGTCCTTCACAGCTAGTCTTTCATCTCTATTGTTACCACTACAAGATAAATGAGAAGTTCAAAACAATGCTTTGATTGTCCTTGATGAAGGACTTTGCAGCAGGTAAGGGCTAATGCCCCAATTTGGCAGAGCATTTAGGCATATATTTATCTTAAAGCATCCATCAGCAACTCCATTGCGTTCTGCCCTGGTCTGAAGCATGTGAGCAGATTCCTGCATGAAACCTTGTTAAAATTCAGATACATACAAAACCAGATGAGTGATCAAGACTTGTGTCATTAAGTGGACTGCATTAGATGCTCGCATTTAATTGTTTTTTTACCCAAAGACAGTAGTTGTATTCTCCATCTCTCCCAAAAAAGCTGAAGTCTCTTGTTGTAGAAAACATAGATTTTTATTATAAAAGTAAAATTATGCCATACACAAAGGAATTTTCTGCGACAAATTTGCATATTGCAGTCTTAATGTTAAAATAATGTCCAGAGCAGGAATTTAAGTTAGAGTCTCTCAGGTTTTGTTGCATGTTCACTATGCAACTCCTCTCACGTAGCACACATCTTTTCAACATTCAACTTTGGAATTGCTGTTACTTTTCCTCTTCTCTCCGTGGCCGTTTGCGAGGGTTCATTTCAGTACCTTCTGCATTTTGAGTGACAGCTGGAGGCTGCACATCTCGGAAGCCATGAGACTGGAAGATATAAGCAAAATCATGTGATAACACTTCTACGGACATAAGCATGAGTAACTAGTTCCCAGAAGGTCAGAATAAGGTATGATGCTGTCATTTATTTTAGATGAACAGCTACAGAACATTTATAGACCAGGCTAAGCTCAGAACGGCAAGCTTCTCAACACACATGCCAACTAATAAATGTGTCTCCTCATTTTATTTTTTAAAGATATTTTATTTTCACCAACCAGGCTATCATTTTCATTTTACCACTAATAACCCCTATGGCTATGAAGCACTGCTTCTCTGTAAATTAACTTATCTTGCCTATTTAAATAAATTAAAAGCCAAATCCTTCAGCCCTTATTCAAGCTCCCACAGAAGCAAGGAGATGACTGAATTAATTGCCTCAGTCTTTTTCAGAAACAAAACCGTGAATTTCTAAAACCTAGGATATTTTTGTTTCATCTATCTACTTAATGAACTGAAACCATCAATGAGACATTGTAAGAGAACAGCATATCTGAATCAGTCTCTAGACTGCAAACACTGTTCCAGCACAGTAATTTATGGGACACAATGGGATGAGACCCTTTAACAGCCCAGAACTATGTAGATGTGAAAACTAGATGCTGCTACTCAGGAGAGAGCTTAAAGTGATCTATCTGGCCTAGTACCATTCGTATCTTCTGTTACCTTAGCTCACAATTTAATGACTTTTGAAAGATTTTAAAATATGAAAGATCTGGAAAATCAGTTAGTTAAACATGTCAGAAATGCAGATGGAGATACTGAGATGTTATGCAAAGCCTGCAACTGTCTTCCCATCTCCAAATGCTGTGCAGTAAGCACTGCTGACAGCTCAACGAAGACTCTCACTGCAGTGCAAACTTAGCAAGGAAAAGGGGTTAATCAGAAGAAATTGCTTTGGAGATCCTAAACACTCGGGTAGAGACAATGTGGGGATAAGAGCATTTCAGGAAAGCTGACATTTTAGGTTGGTGCAGTGTGAAAAAGCAGGCAGAATTACTATCAGACATGTGACTTTTCTAAAATGCCGGCATGTCCCACACCAAGATCAATCCAAAACAAAACCCAATCAAAATGTTTTGCTTAACTCTCCCATCTCTGTATTTCTATTTCTGAACACCTCACCTCACACAGCCTGCTATGTTTTCAAAGGAACAAACAGCAAGAGGTGCCACAAGGGCAGAATTTGTGCAGTCCCTCGGCTATTATAAGCAACTCAAGTGTTATTCTAAATAGCGTAATGGGGAATCTTCAAGTTTAGTGTTTCACTGCTGCTTGCATCTAATCTCTGCCATTTCCCTTAGGCACAAAGGTGGATCTGTAGCCAAGAATCCACTTAATCCAGCATGCTAGACTCCCAGCAAAAGCATTCCAATGGTTATAAAGGCCAGAACATGATAAAGTACGCTGCTTAGTATGGATGTTTTGCATTCAGCTAAAGGCATGTACCTTCTGGGCATAGTGCCTTGAAAATACAAGGATTTTCTGTGTATTCGTAAAGCTTGTTAGTGGTTTTCAGAAGGAGAGAACATGGCTAATGGAACCAAGGACCTACAAAGCTCAGACAGTCTACAGTCATTTTTAATTGTTCTTTAATGTGTTCTGGCATCTACAGACTGCATCAAGATTCACAAGAGTAGATGGCTTTATTACTTGAGCAGTATTTTCATTGCTAGTCTGGCAGACCCTCCACAGTTCAGGGAAGTACTGACACTTCCTACCCAGAATATAGGTCCCGGCTCTCTATCTTTCACGATGAAACAATCAGGTCACATTACCTGGGAAGTTCAGGTGAATCAGATGATCGACTTACTCCCTTGTGCATTAATCTACATTTCTATACTCTGCATTTAAGAATGAATCCTTATCAGCCTGTGAAAGAAACTCTATTTCATTTGATAGGTGTTCCACAGCTTCCACACTTGCTCAGAGTGGTGACAGACATGCCAGTATGCTGGAAAGGACGCAGCTGAGAAAGAACTAGAGCTCAGTTACACACTTCTCCATCGGCTTACAGGCACTCAACAGCCAGTTTGTCAAGGGTACCAAATCATCTAACTTACCTAAGCCTAAACATCTTTGAGGATCTAGGCTTGAGGAATTTAGATTTTTTTAAAATATTTTTTTGTATGCTGGTTATACATAAATGTGCTAGATCAGATTTGGAAGCATTGAACATGTATTTACATCTTCCAGTTCAACTACTGAGATGGGAATGAGAACCTGTAACAACAGACCGTTACCATCAGACCTGAATTTCATGAAAGAAACAGGGATAAGACATTTTTTATTTACAGAAACCATCTGCTGAAGGAGCTCAACAGGATTAAGGGAAAAAACACAGGGATAATCTTAAGTTTTAAGTAATCTTTGATTAGGATACACTCTCAACCATATTTCAAGATTGTGTGCATTCACACAGAAGAAGAGAGCATAGCTGTTTTATAATGCATGTAAAACTGAAAGGAAAAGGCAATTAAACTGTTGAAGATAAAATCCATCTGTCTGTCAGCTGGAGAGAAAGGGCTGCACACTCCTATCACATGATCCAAACAACCTTGGCAAGTAGTCCCACTTACCCTTCCAGTCTTTACAGAACTAAGAATACGCATATTTGCAGTATTTCTTCTGTCCAAGTGAATACATTCAGGAGTGAAAGAAAATCTGATTTCTGTTCAATAGTTTGAAGATCTCATCTTATGGCAGCATTAAAATCTGCAGGAAATGCTATGGCAACGTGTTTCCATGAGGACACATAGCAAATAGTTATGGCATGTACCTATGTATCTGACATTTGAAGATATAAGAGTTGAGTGGTGGGGTTTTTTTAAACCTAAATACAGCTTAGATGGTGTGTATTCTCATTAATATGTATCTAAGCACTCCACAAAATAATCACAGGATTATTTTGAATAAGGACGCCAGCCATAAGCTGGAAGCTCCTCATATGATAGTGACAGAAGAGATAAATCTGTATATATTGGCTGGTCACAGGGTCACCAGTTCGATGGAGCTATGAAAGAGATAAATACAACCGAGGTTATATCAGGCAATGCACTTAAAGCAGAGATGTGGAAATATGTATGGCACAAAGCGCTGGAGAGACCTCTGAAATACCATGTATGATTCTGGTCACCCTTGTCCTAAAAAGATAAGCTCAACTGGAACAGGTGCAGAGAAGAGCCACTAGGGAAACAACAGCCTACCTGACAAGGGAGAAAACAGCTTGGCTTGCTGAAGTGTCCCAAAATGAAGGCTCAGAGAGTGCATGATTGTTCTCTGTAATTGCACTTGGGCCAAAAGTTAACATCAAGGGCAGATAAAATAAGCAGTGCTAGCGCAAGAACAGATGGGGACAGGCTGACTGTAAATTTGATCTGGAAATCCAAATGTTTTAACTCTAAGAGGACTAACATGCTGGATCATTTTTCTAAAAAGAAAAGGTGAAAAATATTGATAAACCTGGAGACATCCCAGTATTACCGGTTACCTTCAGAAGGCAACTGAAAGGCAACAATAAGAAAGCAAACATCATTCTCAGATTTGTCTATGTGTCTGAAAATTCCTTTACAGCTAACAATTTACTCCCATCTCTATCTCCATCCCCAAAGGAATACTAACTGTAATTTGATATGGTATGGTTGACTCCTTCTGACTCGGTGATTTGTACAACGTTGCCAACCTGGTTAAACAAAAATAGATAATTATCATTAGTGAATACAATAATAAAAATTCCAAGTAACCAAATAACCAGACCCAAGTTTTCCCACAATCGTGGGGTAGGTGACCGGTGGAATTCTTATGTATTCTTATTTTCATATAAGTCATTTAAACTGTGGATGCTGAATTCCCATCCTTATATGACCTGTCAGCTCAAATACAATGTAGACCTACTAAAAAGAGTGAATGACTAATTAGCCTTGTTTCATCACAGTATTTGATCACATTTTTGGAACAATACTCATTATGAATTCATTCCAAATGCCACTTTCTTAAAATGCAAACAAAAAGGATTTTGAACACAACTCCTTCCTACTCCATTAAGCAATTGTTTGTTCATTGACCTCCCGAAGTTGGGAGATACACTCAAGAATTCAAATACTTCTAGGGAGGTTTTTTCTAGAGGTTTCACAAGCCTGTCAATATAACCTAGTGGATGGAGAATGAGAATAAGATGTTCTATTTCTAAGCCTGACCTTGCCACTGACATACAGCATAACCTTGAGAAGATCGTTTCCCTTGTATTTCTCCTCTAACACTTCC
The DNA here is from genome assembly GCF_028858705.1 of Grus americana. NCBI lineage: Eukaryota > Metazoa > Chordata > Aves > Gruiformes > Gruidae > Grus > Grus americana. The sequence continues at coordinate 9,118,006 of NC_072870.1, read as the reverse complement.
CTGACTTTGTGCATTTAGACTCTAAGCAATGCATCTTGATTTGTGCTTATACAGCACCTAGCCCAATAGATGCTTGCATAATATAGATAGAAGATTGCAAAGCAGCTCAAAAGCAAGGGATTTTCCAACCAGTCCCAGCGCTGCTAGTCTGCACCCATGCCCACCTCCCCAAAACTTCACTTACGTAAAGCCAATATAGAAAGTGTTCTGCTCTCTGTATCAAGACACCCTGCCAAAGATCCTGTTAATTATTTTGGGGGTTTTTTTCCTCCCTGAGGTGCCATTCTATTAGACAGCACATAATTACAGCCTGAGGAACACTGCCACTTCATATTAGCTACACAGGGAATTCCTCAGAACATTTAAGTGGTGGGTTATACTTTACAAAATAGCCTAAATCTGAAGCTGCAGAAGCTATGCCTTTACAAGCGCTCAGCTGGAGCTCTGCTGCGTGCCCCTGACTCAACAGGATCTTTCCTCACAGCAATGAGAACCCTTATAATTAAGCTCTGATATTTTCAGTAGTAGATAGAAGGAAAGAGACAGGTATCATATCTGGCCAAAGCACAACTATTTTTTTTTTTTTTAAAAAAAAAGGCAACTGGATTCTCAAATGGTCATCTTTGTGTCTTAATAACCTAATATAAAAACAAGAACAACAAACCCATGATGGATCATCAGGTGTAGGTATGTAGGCAGTTCATGTAAAAAAAATAATGCAAGAGAATCTAGTGATTTCTGCTTTTTATAGATAGGCAGTTGCAATCAGAATTGTTATGCTTCTGCAGGCCTTGCTCCATACTAGCTGCATATTTAGAACAGCAAATAAAACATGTTTGCCTGTCTTTGGCTTGCTTTCTGGAACCTGCATCTACAACCTTCCTAGCTGTGTTGCAGAAGAAAAAAGCTCTTTACTTTTGATATATAAAATTAACTTTTGTTCACTCTGCAATCATTATGTTGATGCAACTTCTCTCTTATAAAGACTGTTAACTAATCAGTGATGTTAATTTAATTCCAAATTAAACAGCCTGCTGTAATCATTCTGCATTGCCTTCAATCTTAGAATTTAAAAAACAAAACTCCGCAAGAAAGTGTCACTGCATTTCTCTTTCAAGTTTAACAAGCAAAACTATGCACAACAACATTCCAGTAGCATTTTTATTTGCTCTTTGCGGAAGATTAGGGAATTGAAGAAAGGCTTCTTACTCTCAAGTTGCTGCATCGTGATACTATATGCAAGACAAATTTAACTGACCAGGAAAGAGAAGTGAGCTTGCAATATAGTGAAGAGGGGAAAAAAGAACAAGGAAACAGAAAAGATCTCATTGCAACAGACATAACTTGATACTGTTTTTAGAAGGGTCATCTTCATTCCTTTGGGCTTCTAAAATCATCTTCCATCAGTCAGCTCTGCATTGGCAGTAAATGCAGCTCTCTTTCTACCACTCTGCAAGTTGTTGTAACTTGCTATCTGCATAGCTGTCCAGTTTTGCAGAACCATCCTGCTGCATTCAAAAGGAGAAAGGTCCAATGGATGCCACCGAGGCTCAGGGGTCAATCTGTCTTCCTCAGAATCACTATCTAGGTGGAAAGCCTTCTTTGGCATCTTTGGCTTTGTACTGACTGGGGTCTAAAAGACTGAAACAAGGAAATTCTACTCCCTGCTTACAAAATGCAGGTAGTAAAAAAAAAAGTTTCTGCTTTGCCACCAGATCCTAAATTCTTGTGTCTGAGCAACTGCCATTAGGATATTATATTTTGATGAGACAGGGCATCTTGTCAGAAAGAAAGTACAGAACTGCAGCAAGCTGACCATGGTGAAAAGGAGAAGCACGACAGGGCGGCCCACGCTGTCTTAGGCTGAGCTAGAAAGCTCTTCTTGAGCCTCAGTAGCCTGGGACATGGCAGATCAAGAAGTCAAATTCAAATCCCTGCCTGGTCACTGAAACGGAGTCTCAAATGTCACACTTGCATTATGATGTACCTTACTGGTACTTCACTTACCTCTGACTGTTGTCCCAGTGAAAGATTAAACGGACAGTAGCAGCATGTCCCCAGCTTTCTCCTGGGTGACACAAAATTACAAGCCATTTTATTCATCTCCTACAACAGCAGCAGCATCAGTAAACTAAACTGATATTAGACCAGTCTTCGAAAAAAACCCCATGATTAAAACATATATACCTTTCTTGCAGTAATGAATCACATCTTTTCCATATGTGCAAAGATTTCACAAATAGTTTATCAAATATACTGAGACAAGGAATAACCTCTGTACTCACAGTGTGAAAGTCTGATGCAATGATTCCATATCTGTAGAAAGGTTTTATATATACCTAATAAAGGACAGGTACTAGACAAATCTTGAAAACAGAGGTAGCATGAAGAAAAGATTTTTCTAATTACTACTAAAGAAGTCTAGTCAGTATGTCTAAATTCTACTTCAAAATTGCAATATTCTGTCTCTCAGGCATAATTATGAGCAAACATCACTCCCTCTGGGATACAAGCTTTGGGAGAAAGTCAATGATTATTAAAGTATTAAGGGCCCCTGAAGCAGTCTTCTGCTTCTGACAGCAAAATGCAAAAGAACACAACCAAAAGAAGAAAGGGGCGGGGGGGGGGGAAGAGAGAAGGAAGTTTGGATTGTTATCCTATTTCAGGGGAAACAGTCCTACTGTTTCAGTTCACACATGACCACAAGCTCAGTCCATTTATAGCCAGTTTTATTGGGTGTTTTCCTCTGTTCATCCCAGGAGACAGTCCAAAGACAGACTGCATTTTAAAACAGCCATTTTGGTTAAGTGCTGCAAGCCTCTCCTATTCACCTGTACCCAGCCCTGTAACTTCTCAATCACTTGTTGGTCTCCATCATGTCATCAGCCCCACAGGCCACATGTGCTCTGCTATTCATTACAGCACAGAGGAGAAAAAAAATTATTCAACTGTACTGACGACCTAGACCCTCTAGGCATCTTGCCAGACCTTGCTCCACTGTATCTAAGTTGAGATTAAAGCTTGTGGCTATCGGATACCGTTCCGAGTCAGAGATCAAAACACATTTTACAGTGGGTACAAATTCCACACCAGAATGTTTCCAACTGTATCGAATATGAGAGAAAAATGCTACTGTAAAATGAGATATTTCTGAGTTAAACTGGCTGTAGATTAATATTTGACCTTCTTTCTAAATATATCCAGTAGAAATGTCTAGGAACACCCAGCTTAGCTATCACTAGTAGGAAAGAAAGCTGTCCCCTTCATAAAGCTCTTGACTTAATATCTTGCAACATCTGTGCCTTTTTTTTTTTTTTCCCCCTCCATAATTAAGAACTTCCCTTCTGCTAGGAAGCTGAATAAGAGTTTAGAGATTAATGCTCTTGTGAAATCTTGGAAAAGGCTGTTTCTAAGGCTTACCGATCAATGGGGAAAAAGCCTATTTAGGGAAGGCAATAGGATCGATTTTACTTGGGGTTTTGCTGCCGACCCCTCCCTCAATAGCTCCTCTGGCTACAACCAACCATGGAGGACTAGGAGGTTCTTTAGCCTTTTTGATGAGACTGTTGAAATAGCATCCTTTCAGAACGGGTCATAAAAATCACCTTTAATCCACCAGCTCAATACTTGTACAGAGTCTATGGAATAAATTCACATCAAAATGAAAACAGCTTTGTACCACTCTGAAATTCTCAACCTGAGATATTGCTGTTTAGGATGAGGGGAATATCTCTTAGCTTAAATATTTTACCAACTGGTACAAAGTTTCATTTTTGCAAAAGTAGACACTACTCAGTTTAACAACACTCTGTGGTTACACGCATGTTCTGGTGAGAGTCACAATAAGTTTATGGTCAATATGAGGTTATGTCAAATTGAATGTTTGTAAAAGAAAATATGTAAAAGACAACACACAATATCTTTGAATTATAACCTACTCTGAATGTCTTTACATTCTTTACTGTCCCTGTGACTCAATGAACACAACAGCTCTCAAACAACACTGGCTATTGAAAAAAGACAGAATCTATTAGCTTTAATTGAGTTTGTAGCCAGAAAGGCTGCCAAAAATAATACATCAGAGAGCAAGAGGCAAAAATGACAAAAAGGGTCAGATACTGGAAGCTGAGTCTTTATCTGCATGCACAGCTCAAAATTCCACATTCTTCACGTTCTCAAAGGAGCTGGTCTGTATTGTTCGTTTTATCTTACATCTGTGTCAAATGGTTCAATGCCTGTACAGACACTGAGAACATCTTTGCCTTTGTGCTATCCTCTTCTTCTCCCTCCCCTCCAAAAGAAGAGAATCATTACTTAGGTCACAGAAACTGAAGCTGTGGACAGCGAATTTGCGCCCTTTAAGTGCATCATGAAATAATATAAAATTACAATCTGAAATAAAGATTTAAACACTGAGCTTTTTCTTAATTTCTCAAAATCTCTACTTCAGAAGAACTGTTCTATTTTCCTTGGTGACCGCAGCAGCAGAGTCTACATAGTCTGATCATTACACGGCAAAATGGAGCAGGCTGTAAAAACCACTTAAACTCACTACGGGCAGGCTGCAGTTGAGGATCCAACATAGAACTTCCCCCTACATCATAACTATAGAGAGCAACAAGTAGAGAGTTCCAGCTATGCACCAAATATGAAACATCTTTGCAAATAATTAATGGAACATGTTCAAGTCTAATAGCAAAATAAACAATTTAAACTGTTTTTGAGAGGCAATGAATGATTCTCAGGGAATTTAGAAAACTGCAGCATAGTTTGAGGCGTGCAACCATTAATCTGTGTTCTTCTGTCAGTCCTTTAACCTGTTCATCACCACGTTCCTGCTAGAGGTTTACTGCCCCCAGGTCCATCCCTACTTTTTTTGTATGATCATTCACCAGCCAATTTCAGTCTAAGTTACCTGATTTATAACCGGTTTACTTATTAAATACCTCAAGCTTACCTAAGCCCACTTTTGGCAGAAACCAATTGAGAGGCAATCACATAAACAGCTCAGCCAGCATACAGGATGCGGCAGCGACCTCCAGCAGTGGTAGCAGCCTCCTTAGCTGACACAGCTGCAGCTGGAATAGAGGTAACTCCACAGCCTAACATCGTCCTCAGGGGAATGCTGCAATACATTAGCTGCGTGTCTAAAAACCTACTTACTCAGAGAGTTCTTAGTACCTAGCGCTTCCCCATAAAGGGTGATTCAGTCATCTTAAGGAATACCAATAATAACATCAAGTTTAGTATTAAAAATTATGGTTTAAAAAGGAAAAAAAATAATAATCCAGCAACACTTTCAACCTGTGAGTTTCTGCAATCTGAAAGTGTCATGGCTTCTAAAAATATTTGTAATTCCTTCTCAAAAATCTAACCAAGATTCTAGTCTGCATACCATGTTTGTGTTTAGAATAAAAAATGATAGTTGCTAATTATAATTACAATGTTGACATAGATAAGCACCACTGTAGCATTCCACAATGCTAGCAGTTCCAGATGCATCTAATAGTTTCACCATGGATTCTGCTACAGTGCAGAAATTCAGCAAACAATTTCATTGTCTTTGTACACGATGCCAAAAGAAAGGAAGTAATATATTTGAAGATTAACTCAGTTTTCAGCTCACAAGCTAAACACCTACCTAAAGCAGGTACCAATGTGGACTGTCTTTGTCCAATCCTTGTTGTCATTTGGTTTGTCAGAACTACCTAAAAGAAACAAAAGCAAACAACAAGAAAATCTCCAGAAAAGAAGCATACTGGTGGGAGGGAAGAGAGGGATTTTTGAAAAAGCATTTTATCAAGTTACTCAGGCAAAACTCTTGCCTACTGTATGTAATGAAACTTTCATGTTAATGAGAAGAAAAAACTGTAAAGGTGCCTCATCTTTCCTCAAAAGAAAATAAAAAACCCAGCAAAATGTATTTTCAATTTGCACGGAAGGTAGATTTCTTTCATTCAAGACTTTAAAGAAACCTAAATTTCTCCCTTTCCGAGCGATGCAAACTCTACACAACTTGTATATTCCACCATATTTGTACTAACCACTGACTGGATCTGTATTTAGATGCACATGACTCGTCCTAGCCCTCTATAAAGAGATAGACTTCAGTTAATGTGGCACAAATGAACTCAGTGGTGCTGCTCAAAACATGCATAAGCCTAGTGATTAACAGAATTTCTGCACCTTGTAGTCTAAAAATGCGCAAGTGGGTACAATACAAAGCAGAATGAAAGTGAACAGACAGAGCGGGGGAGTGTTTTCGCAGCACGAATCACTCGTAGGAGGTTCACAGACAGTCTAGGTTAGATCCCTGGTAGAAGTGGGGGTGGGTGAGACAGAAAAGAGCCAGAAATGTTAATTGCAAAGTTCATTAAAAATGAAAAATAAAAAATTGTACCTATCTTAAACCCTAGGGGTTTTCATTGTTTGACATGTTTATATGATTCTTGCTTGAACAGTTAGAAGAGTGTGCTAGAGCAAACAATTCCACTGAGGACATGGGACACACACCAAAACATTGACATAGCTGAAAGCCCCAAGACATATATTGCATATTTTAGAGAAGTAACTCATCATGTATGGATGGTAACAGCCCCAAATAGGCTCCCCATCTCACTGCTGGAGAAGGGCTGGTCTGGGCATCCTAGCACAACCCCCTGAGTTTGGCTTTAGAAACTAAAGGAACTTATTTCCTACCATATTAGAGCATTCGGGCTGCCCAGCTTTGCTGCCTGACAAGCCGTCTCTGGCACACAAGCTGAATTTAGACTGCTTGCAAGCTACATGGAGCTAACTCAAAAACTAATAGGGCCACTCTGAGTTAAATAATTTCTGAAGCTCTGTGATTGATCACTTCTTTAGCAAGTGTTTGTTTAGCAAGTGTTTGCCCTAAACTGCTCACTTGTTCAACAGAAATAAGTTATATGTTTCCCTTGACCAAAGAAAAAAAGACTGTACAATGACAACTGCTCCTGTTCAAGGTCACCAGGTACCCAATTTATGAGTGAAAGCACTCAGTAAACTGGAGGCTGTACAAATCCAGGAGTCGTGTAACATTCATCTCCCTTGGTGCCCACACCAGCAGGAAGAAGCTTCATAATTCATGTCAGGGCAAGAGAGAGGGGACACTTTCAGCAGCAAGCCCAATCGCCGAACCCAGGCGGAACGTAGAGCTGTGCTCTTTCCCTTCCTGCAGCTATCAGAGGAAGCACAAGGGGAGGCTTATTTTTAGCAGTTACGAACAAAAGCCAATTGCGCCAGAGAGTTGTGGGTGACAAGGTTGCAAGTCACCTGGAAACAGTTACGGGGACAAGCACCATTTTGAGACTGTGCAAGCTCTAATTCCTGAACAATTCTTTTCCGTGCTGTAAAAAGACTTGCCAAAACAACTTCTGGAACAGATGTAGCTTCTGAGTGCCATCTGCTGGCTACGTGGCTGCAGATTTGCTGGCCTCCATGTTGGCGTAAATGACGTAGAAACAATGCCCAGGAAGCAAGCTATGGGTTTCCATGGATGCCAGAAAAGCAATCCAAACTAGCAGATAAAGTGGTTTTCCTGCCTAAGAAGAATTCTTCTGCTAAGACAGTAGTTTAGTTTTAAACAAAGAGTGGTAAATTATGTTGGAACTGCTCAATATTCTGATGGATTTTAATGCCTGCGCTTTGTAGGTAAAAGTCACCAAAGGAGCACTCTTTGTCCAACCAAATCATTAAAGAAGATGATGTGAAACAGCATGACAAACTGATATGCTACCATTTAATTAAGATCCACAGGATGCTTTTAATGCAAATTTGACTTATTTTGGCAAGTCTAGGAATTTTTCACCTGAACAGTTTTGCCTGTGCGATCCATCTATATTTACTAATCAAACTGGCAAACACAAATGTAGAGGACATTCTTGCAGTTTTATTTAGCTATTTACAGACAATCACTAATCACATTTGCTTAATTCTTTGTAATGTAATTATTCCAAAGTAGCATCTTCTGTGATTTAAACCTGCCCCGGACTTACCGCTGATTTATGATCATTTGCTACGATGATCAGCTGTTGCGCCAGACCGTTCAAAAGCCTTGTTCGAAGTGACAGGTCCTCAAAGTCATGGCGAAAAGGAAATGCAATTCCATCAACTACCACCAGTCGGACCTAAATGTGGAAGAAAAGGAAAAAATACCATTACTATCCTACCAACCAATGTCAGAAAGCAGTAAGACCTCTTTTTAAGTGCATTGGAATGTTTTATATAAGGTGATGACAATCTTTTATTTCATACTCAGGTGTGCATGACAGTATAATGCCTATTGTCTCTCTCTATATGTATATTGGAGAAAATAAGCACTCCACAAGAGCGCAGGGTAAAGAGCCTCAAACTCCAAACACGCTGGTACACTCACTAAGCGCATTATGCATAGATACTAGCTTAGACCATAGCTGCACTAGCTTAAACAAAACGCTGCATTAAGCTCTCCCATTAGTTAACTCAGCACAGAGCTGCCCTTTTGACTGTTTCCAGTTTCAGAGCTCGCTCACTTACAGCTAGCTGACTTATCTCTGCAGCACCTGGTACAGAATACAAAATAACAAAGCTGGACTTAAAGCCTTGCAGAAGAGAAGCTGGAGAAAAAAGAAATCATTAAACATCAGAATTGTACTTCAATCAACTCTCTGTGAATATTAATTTAGTTCACCTTCTCCCTCAAAAATTAAATCCAAACCAAAATTAGAATACATGCTGTCTGTAGTCAGTTAACTCATCTGATTCTAAGGCTCGTATCAGTGATCTATCTTAGAATTTTAACAGATGCTTAAAGGTATCCAGACACTGTGCAATGGATCTGAGTATCTATCTTGCCTGAAGACGTTTGCTTTGCTGAATTATTTCTTTTGCAGCAATCATTAGCTGAAGCTAGAGCACAACACTGCTGCTGGCTCATCACCCTCAAAACACTATACGAACATTAGTCTGGGATTTTGATTTATTCTAACTTCATTTGTTGTAGCTGTTTTGATGACCCAAGTTTGTATGAAATACAGAAGGGAGATGGATAGTCTTACAGTGTCTGCATGTTCAGATGTCACTCAAAGCCTAGGTACCTATGAGTTCCTGCACTAATGCACAAGATAACAAATTGGAAACAACACAAGAAAACTGATTTTCTGTATTATTGATTTTACTCATTTCTGGGAAGTAGCTTTGTGACTAGAACATACAAGCCTGCAGCAAACATCGCTCTCTGAAATGGCCCTGGGGCTTCAACTGAAAAAAAAAAACAATCTTAATTTGAAAAAGAAGATTAAATAGTTATAATTAAAAGAAGATATTGTTTTCTCATTTTTCCTCCTTCCTGCAAATTCTTTTCTATGAGCCTGTACATCTTCTCATGCATAATTTTTTGACTTTAAGAACAATCAATTTAACAGTATAAACATGACTCATGTTAGAAAGGAATATATACAGAGTTATATAACTTGCCTATCAGATGAATATGTCCAGGTAGGATGCAATTTAGTTTATTTTCTCCCAGTTGCACTTGTTATAAAATAGCAAACAAGTAGACTTAAAACATTCAAAAGTAGGCTATATAGAGAAAGCTTGGTAACACATACCTTCTCCATGTCAGTTGGTCTCTACTAGATCTTAAAGAATTCGGTTTATTAGGACAAGAATATTTTCTAACATAGTCTTTCTCATATTATTAACAAGATCTCAAACTGATTCATATTTCCAAATGACACTTTCTACAACTACGTCTCTCAAAAAAAAACCCCTAAAACCTGGAGGTTTCCTGTGGTCTCAGTCTCAGCTCCAGGTCTGCACAGGGGGATCAGACTAATTTTAATGAGAGCTGGACTGCAATGAGCAATCTGTCAAGTCACTTATAGCCTGTCCAAGGAACCACCAGAAGGTCTTACGGTTCTCCTGCAACCTTCAGTATTTCAGGCTCCAGGCCAAGCACAGATAATCAGCGCAGATGGTACCAGAGAACTGCAGCCCAATGTAACTGTGCTAATGAAGCCATGTACTTTCCACAAGAGCAAACACAACAGGGCACCGTTAGTACCTGGCAGAGAAAGGGAAATACCAGACTACACTAAGCAAAAGTAAGACTCCCATCTGCACTTTCAAGAACATAACAGTTTCCAAAAATGGAAATGATATGCAAAAGACAATCTAACTAAACAACACTGATTTGTGCTCTGTTAGAACGAGGCACAAGTCATCTTCCCTGAATCCTGTTAGGGAGTGATCTGCTGTGCAGAATCTAGAAATCTGGAGGGGAGGTGGTGAAAATCTGCCTTACAATAGCATTTCACTAAGACACTAGGTACTAGGAAACTGTTTGGCTGTAGTCCACCCGAGAGTCAAGCTGCAGGCTCTGGTTGCTTGTAGCAACAGAAGATGTGTTGGAAAGAAGAAGAGTCACTTTCTGGATGCTAAGATGGTGCAGGATGCTTCTGGCCCTCAGTGATCTTCTAGCACAAAAAAAAAATGGCACTAAGCCTTTCTGATCCCCCTGCATCATGGCTACCTGGCTCAGAGACTCTTTTGCAAAGCAGTTTTGTGATGATTCATAACTCAGTGCTCATAGAAACGTAACAACATGTGGCAACACAGATTGAGTATCCTCACCTCAAAGTGGAGATGCAGGATGATGGCAGCAGTGGTAGCAAAAGCAAATGACTCTCAAGAGTAATTGAGATGGGAATGAAAAAGCAAACAAGCAAGTGTACGTTACATTTGTACTCTGGCATCAGCCAATGTATTACTGCCGAGCTGATGAGGTACTAAGGTGTTACTCGTGTTACTCATTATACCAGAAAATCTTTACTGTGAAGATGAGTCATATCTTCTGGTAAGTCTGCAATAACCCTTACCTTTGAATGCTCTGAAAGAAAGTCTGGGAGGAGGTAGACCTGTGCAAGAAGCTCTGTGTAGTCACGGCAACGGAAGTAATATATGTGAGAAAGGATACTTTCAAGAGAGAAGGTCTCCAAAGCTTTTAGATTATCTGAGAACAAATAAACAGATGAGTAAATGAGTCAGAAGTCTGTACTAGCACATTACTACTTTCATCACTCTACTGAACTATGCCTTCCACATATAGCAACAGCAAAACTCCCAGAAACGGAAACAGTCAAGGTAAAGAGTGTGGGAAACATACCTTCCATCTGGCTTGAAAGTCAAGGAGGTGATGAGCAGATGCTATCTCAGCATTTGCACACAGATACACCGGAGCCTCCAAGGGAGTGCTCCAAAAATGAAAAATTTATTTCTGAAAGAGTAACTTTTCCAGTAAGTAATTTTCAAGCCAGAACACCACCAGAGGATAACAGTGACTATTAATCATCCATTGTTTAATGTACAGGCAGTGGCTCATTTAATACAGTGTCCTTTTACCTCTGTTCAAACAGAAGTTTACCTCATAAAATACCCCAAGAGTAACATAAAAGTTGTGTCAGTATCCCTAACAGGCTGATGACTTATAGAACGAAACTCTTCATTAAATGCAAACTAGCTATATTGACCTCATGAAGGAGCTGAATTCCAGCTACAGGTTTACAATATGGGGCTTCAGCAGCAACATTGCTTTAAGAAATTCTGCCATTCTTCTTCTCTTTCGCCAGCTGCTCTTCCTGTCCCTGAGTCACAGCACATTATCCCTCAGTTTTGCTGACAGAGTTGCGTTTGGGTTTTGCTGTACATTTAATCATTAAAGCGATCCGTTTAAAAAAAAAAAAAAAAGGCAAAAACCCCCACAAATTGTCATGTAGAAAGAGAATTATTCTTAAAGTAGATGAGCTCAGTGTGCAGCATGGCTCCACGGTCATACTGACGCATTTCAGGGTATGATACATACAGGTGGATATAAAAGGCTGGCAGCAAGAACTCATAAGCCAGCACTGCTGCTGAAACCCTCAAACTGTAAAACTGTATCCTACAAGACACTCACTTCACTCAGATCCTAGTTTACTAGGCAGAAAGAAACGACTTAGCAAAGTACCTTCTTCTTGATGAGCTTCAGCAATTAGCTGGCAATGCTGCACACAGGCAGTTGCAATATCCACTACTCTGTCCACCATAAAACTTCCTTCAGTATCAATGAACACTGCTTCTCCAGCTACACCCCCGAAGCATTCTGGGATCTGTACGTCTACTGCCAACTGCATACTGCCATGGGAAACAGAAAAAAGGCATAAATATATATATTTATATATCACAAAGCTCTCCCCTCCCAACTCACTCCTGAAGTGATGTTTCTGTCGAGGAATACATGGAACAGGAAGCAGTACAGCCATTATTGTGATTATATTTATAATGCTGCAGAAGAATCAGAGATTGCAGTCATGACAACAAGAAAAATGAACTCTCTTCACAGTTAAACTAAACAAAGTGATTCTCAGTAGCACAAAAGTAATCTAAAAATAAAATACCATAGCTGTGTTTTCCCAACACCAGGTGCTCCACAGATCTCAGTAATTTTTGTTAGTTGCACACCACCTCCCAGAATATTGTCTAGTGCTGAACAAAAGGTGATGATGAAGCCCTGGGCTTGCTCTTCTTCCAGAAGTTCCAGTGCTGTGCACTTTCTGGTGGCACCCGATCCCCCGGCAGTCCTTGCTGCATCACCGTGGCATTCCTGCCTCACAACCTGCAACGCTTCCAGTGCCTCTTCTTTGGAGATTCCAATCTCTAGAAGAGTCAAAATCATGAAACACTGCCTTATTTTTATAAACAGTGATTTATTTAAATTATGAAAAGATAATTCAACTTGTTTGACAGAACCTGATTGTTCTGCAGTGTAACACAAAAATATTAATCCTTTTAGTATAACGATGTGCACTCTGGAACTAATGATGTAATTTTCAAAAGAACTCAGAGCAGTGATGCCCTACGTTCAAGATTCAGGTGACAGTAACTGCAAATAAAAAAAAAAACAAAACAAACCACAAAACTGCTGTTCACACACACGGATGAGATCTGGCAGAGCAATTCACCTGTTCTGCGCTGAATGTGCTGTCACATTAATTTCATTTGAAGCAAAGAAGGTCCCGTAAAGGAAGTCAGCTGCAGACTCGTAAGTGACAGTGACACCTACTGATCGTGCTCTGAATTGTCAGGGTGCTCCAGGGCTCAGCACCTTACGCACCATTTCCAGATTTGAAACACAGACCTAAGAGCAGAGATGAGATACCTGCAAATATCTGTGCGTCTGTCTGTATACACACGTACCTGTCAGGATCTGGCTACTTCACTTTGGTCTTCGAGGCAAAACTATTACCATTATTATAATAGATAATAAAACGACTGATAATCAAAATCATGATACACTTACAGTGGCTGTGAAAATCTTGTTTTAGCTTCTTGAAAAAGGCAACTTTTTGACTTCATAGAAGCTTACTTTGTTTAAAGCACACACAGTTGGGGCAAGCAGAGGAACGAGAGAGACCGAATCCTCCTGTATCCCACTGACACCTACCGCTCGGTGTAAGGAGGATCTTTTATCAGTACCGTGGGGAGTTGTTTATTTACATTTCTTTGCTTAGGCACACCTGAGCCAGTAAACGTTCGCTTTGCCCACTCCTCCGGACCCACCCGAGGTCTCAGTGAGGTTTCTCAAGGGAGCTGCCCCCTCGCTGTGGATCAAGGGCCTTCCTCCGCCCAAGCTGCAGAACATACATCAGCCGTTTAAATCAGCGAAACCCTGCTCAACCCCCATCCTCGCTGACAAGCTACTACGAAAGTTTCGCAGAAGGGAAGGGCTGAGGGAAGGGCTGAGGGGCAGACCTGCCCGAGGAGGGGGGGATGCTTCGGGGAAGGCGGCCCGCGGGGACAAGGGCCGCCGGGCGCGGACCCTCCGACAGCAGGGGCGCCGCGCCCCCGCCAGTACCTTTACTCAGCCCGCAGGGGCCGGTCTCCAGCAGCTCCTGCACCGTCTGGAAGCCGGCGGCGACGAGCCTGGCCCGCAGCGCGGGGGCCAGCGGGAGGCTGCCCAGGTCCCGCTGCATGCCAATGGCGCCGCCGCCGGGCCGCGCTAGGCCGCCGCAGGCCCCGCCCCTCCCGGCCCCTCCCGACCGCCCTCACAGGCGCGCGCCTCACAGGCCCCGCGCCAAACTCGGGCCAGAGCGAGGCGGGAGGGGGAGGAGGTGGCCACGCATGCGCACTGGAGCGTGAGCGCGTGGCGCGGCCGTGCGGGAGGTCGGCGATGAGGCGGCTGCGACAGACTGCGACAGGCTGTGACAGGGGGTGTGCGCAGCCTGGGGCTGGAGTGGGGGGGCATTAGTCGTGGGAAGGGGGCAGGAGCAGCCAAAGGGCTGCTGGGCCCGAGCAGCCTGACCCCCGAATGGTGCTGGCTTTGTCCTGCCTTCATCCTGTCAAGAAAGGCCTACGCACCTGGCAGGCCTGAGGGGTGTTTCAGTGATCCCCTGGCTGTCACCTCGCCCTTTCCCTCCTTGGGACTGTGTTCCCCCTTGGCCAGGCCTTGCCCTCTAACAGAGCGTCTCATCGGTGTGTCTCGTGGGCAGGCCTTTCCTCAGGGCACGCTTTTGGCGGAGGGAGGTAGCCAGTGGGACTAGAGGGCTGAGCTGCTGTCACCCGCAACTCAAAATTTCTCTGGAGGAAGCAGCCATGATTCATTGTGTCACCTATTGAGGTTTTTGAAATCTTTGAGCTATGGCATTTTGCAGCTTCGTTAGGTTTCATGCCTTTTTCTAGTTCTGTTGAGGAAAGAAGATGGCTCATGCTCTCCCTCTCCCGATTCCCTGCCCAGTCCAGCTTGGAAGTATAAAAGGTGACTCCCTGGAAGCTCAGCTGCATGACTATGTCAGGCAAGGAAGCTATGTGAAAGTGAAGAAGCTTCTGAAAAAAGGTAAAAGCTAAGTTTAGGCAAGTACTAGCAGAAACATTTTACTTTTTCCTTTATGCTTATATTTGTGGTAAAAAAATAGCATGCTCAGTGTACAGTTCAGTCGTGTGAGTGAAATATATTTACAAAATTAACTACAGTTGGCCTTTTCTTCTAAGTGGCACTAATTGAATCAAAAAATGTTGTATCATAATAAGTAAATCAAGAAGAAAACTAAGCTTTTAATTGAAAGGTGCTCATCAGGAAATGGTTGAGGTATTGTAAAACTAAAAATCTGAAAGGCTACTTTAGGAATATGCTCTTTAAATGGGATTTTAACTGTAATTCCAATTACAAAATGCTTCAGGTATGGTTTAGATACTGGTATTTTAGACACCTAAACATTTAGCTAGATGGGAACAAGGAATTTCGTAAATGAACCCCAGTGTTTGATGCAGTTCTATTTCGGTTTTAAATCAACTCGAACAGCGTGTGCTGTTCCTAGAGGTGTGACAGCTCTATAGCAGAGGCGGCAGGCTGCCCGCGGGCCCTGTGCGCAGAACGACGCGCTGCGCGGCGCCGTGACGGTGCTGGGCTCCGGCGGGTGTCGCTGCGCAGCTCGGGGCGGAGCCTACGTGAGAGCGTCGTGTGTGATTGGGCGTGTGAGGCCGAGGATGCAAATGAGGGGGCGCGTCCCGGTGTGGGGCCCCGCGCGGCCGTCCCGTGGGTCACGGAGCGGGACCGCGGGTCGCGTTTGTTCGGGGGCGGGTGTTGGGCGGTGGCGCGTGGAGGGTGTGGGTGGTTTGTTGGGTGGGTGTGCGTGGGGTGGCCGTGTGCTATAGGGCAGTGCGTGCGTGTGGGGCGTGTGGTTTGTGGAGTTGTTTGTCAAGACTATACTTTCAGGGATCATTTCTGTAGTTGGTCACTAGAGGAGAGTGATCGCACCTGTACGGCGTCACAAGCCACGAGGAGGAGCGAGGTGTTCTCTCCTGAGCGCGAAGCGGGCGGGCGGTGCTGCCTGGGCAGGAGCCGCTCGCCATTGATGACCGTTCCTGGTTCTTCGTGGAAGGGCCGGGAGGGAGAGAGCACGGGCTGAGTGGTTTGTGGCCCTTTTTTTTTTTTCTGCGGTTGCAAAAACAGTTGGAGTGGGGAGCAGCGGGGGCTTGTGGCAGGGCTGGTTGCCCTGAATCAACCTGGCCCAGTGGAACACAGAGGCTGCCCGTGGGTGGATTTTCGATAGCAGTGACGGCGTGCCCATTCCAGGGGGGAAGCAGCTGGACGGGTTTAGGATTTAATGTCCGGAGGGGTGGGGTTGTTCAGTGCAAAGAAATGCTTGGGAAGTTTGTTCGTAGGTGGGTGTGCAAGTTCGGCAATGGATGGTGTTCTCGAGCCATCTGTTAGCGTAGGACAGGGTGAGGTAGTAGGTGCTGTGGGGTTGTTTTGGATGAGCAGTGTTCATCAGAGAGTGACAAAGGGCTGGGGTGAAACTGTTTGGGATTCACTTGTCGTGACACGTTGTGGGAGCGTGTGTCGCTCAGGCTAGACCTGGAGCAGGGTAAACCTTTGATCAGGGTCTGATGGGGTCAGGGAGAAACTGTTTGCTGCTGTGCCCTTTGTGCTGCGCAGTGCCGTGGAAGACGGGACCCGTCGGGTTGGATCCTGGGGCCGCAGGGTGTCTGCTGGGCTTAGGGAGTGGGAGAAGCTGGTGGGTGTTACGTTGACACGATGGCGTGGGTGTCGTCGGTAGTCAGGCTGAATCGAGAGCTGTAAAGGACAGCGCCAGTTAAGGCGGCACCCTGTGGGGTGGTCGTAGTTGGTAGGTGAGAGTGCGCCTGGAAGCGTAGGGCCTCGGTAGCCCCCGGAAGCCGATGCATGCCGTGCAGAGCAGCGGCAGGAGTCGCGCAGCGCTGCCGGGTGTCGGTGCCTGGGCCCGTTGTGCGTTTTGTTTGCGGAGCCCTGGCTCTGCGGCCCGGGACGTGCGTGGGCGGAGGCGGCCTGAGCGCGGTTGCGGCGTCACGGGGAGCGGGGGCGGAGCGTCGCGCGTGATTGGGCGTGTGAGGCCGAGGATGCAAATGAGGGGGCGCGTCCCGGTGTGGGGCCCCGCGCGGCCGTCCCGTGGGTCACGGAGCGGGACCGTGGGTCGCGGGTCGCGTTTGTTCGGGGGCGAGTGTTGGGCGGTGGCGCGTGGAGGGCGTGGGTGGTTTGTTGGGTGGGTGTGCGTGGGGTGGCCGTGTGCTATAGGGCAGTGCGTGCGTGTGGGGCGTGTGGTTTGTGGAGTTGTTTGTCAAGACTATACTTTCAGGGATCATTTTTGTAGTTGGTCACTAGAGGAGAGTGATCGCACCTGTACGGCGTCACAAGCCACGAGGAGGAGCGAGGTGTTCTCTCCTGAGCGCGAAGCGGGCGGGCGGTGCTGCCTGGGCAGGAGCCGCCCGCCATTGATGACCGTTCCCGGTCCTTCGTGGAAGGGCCGGGAGGGAGAGAGCACGGGCTGAGTGGTTTGTGGCCCTTTTTTTTTTTCTGCGGTTGCAAAAACAGTTGGAGTGGGGAGCAGTGGGGGGTTGTGGCAGGGCTGGTTGCCCTGAATCAACCTGGCCCGGTGGAACACAGAGGCTGCCCGTGGGTGGATTTTCGATAGCAGTGACGGTGTGCGTATTCCACAGGCAGGGCAGGGGGGAAGCAGCTGGACGGGTTTAGGATTTAATGTCCGGAGGGGTGGGGTTCAGTGCAAAGAAATGCTTGGAAACTCTGTTGTGTTGGGCAACGTGGCGCAGATGCATCCCCTTTGCAGCAGCAGCAAGAGTTGTGTGGTGCTGCTTGACGCTGGTGCCTGGGCACCTTCTCCTCTGGTGGCGTGGGTGGAAGGAGCACAGACTGAGATGGCTGTCTCTTGTATTGTGTCATGAAAACTTTTCAACTGGCTTGCGTGTCTGAGGAGAGGTTGGCATGCAAGGTATAGAATTATAATAATAATTCTCTATACAGGTGCATGAGGTGTCCCATTCAAACTGGGGCACCCTGGATGTGGTTTTCCACATGGTTCTTGTACCTTTCAGGCATTCAGGTACAAGATGATTTGACCAGTCGCTACTTAACACACACACGCACACTACTGTCTTGCAAAGGAACTCTAATTCTAGGGTGTCACTGTCCATTTACTTCTTTCTGTATGTAGGCATCCACAGAGTCACTCTTGTTGCAGTTACTTATATATGATGCCAAATAATGGGAGGGTTTCACACAAGTGTTGGAGGGGGTAGGGAGCCGGCCTTGTCGTGGTAGTCCAGGGGTATCTTTTATTCCTCCTGGGTAGCTTTTAAGGTTCCGAGAAACAAAGGTCCTCATCCTCAGGGTGGGGGCTGTCCTTGCAATGAGCCGGGGTCCTTTAGTCATGCTCACTCAGCCATGACTATGCTGTATGCCATCATATATCTTAAAAAAGTTCATATGATTTCATACTACAAAGCCTAATTGGTACACTACTTAGGAAATGAGATTTTTCCTAACAATTGTCAAGAGGAGGTTTGTCATAACCTCTGGGTGACTTTGAAGAAAGCATAGGCTTTTATATTAGCTGAAACTTGTCTGTGGCTCTGCAGTACCTGGGATCGGGAGTGTCTTCGGACTCCAGAAATTAGCATTTGAAAGATGATGTTCCTCGTCAGTAGCTGACAGAGCTGCAGCCACCCCAGCCCTGGATGTGATGCGATGTGCTGTGCTACCACCAGGGTCCGATGTCTGCTCCCGGAAAGGAGCGAGTTGTTGGCATCGCAGTTAGCCAGCCCAGGCTGGGGTGGGTGTACTGTACCCCGGCGCTGGGCGCTTTGTTTGCGGAGCCCTGGCTCTTGTGGACCGGGACGTGCGTGGGCGGAGGCGGCCTGAGCGCGGTTGTGGCGTCACGGGGAGCGGGGGCGGAGCGTAGCGCCTGCCTGCGTGAGAGCGTCGCGTGTGATTGGGCGTGTGAGGCCGAGGATGCAAATGAGGGGGCGCGTCCCGGTGTGGGGCCCCGCGCGGCCGTCCCGTGGGTCACGGAGCGGGACCGCGGGTCGCGTTTGTTCGGGGGCGGGTGTTGGGCGGTGGCGCGTGGAGGGCGTGGGTGGTTTGTTGGGTGGCCGTGTGCGGGGTGGCCGTGTGCTATAGGGCAGTGCGTGCGTGTGGGGCGTGTGGTTTGTGGAGTTGTTTGTCAAGACTATACTTTCAGGGATCATTTCTGTAGTTGGTCACTAGAGGAGAGTGATCGCACCTGTACGGCGTCACAAGCCACGAGGAGGAGCGAGGTGTTCTCTCCTGAGCGCGAAGCGGGCGGGCGGTGCTGCCTGGGCAGGAGCCGCTCGCCATTGATGACCGTTCCTGGTTCTTCGTGGAAGGGCCGGGAGGGAGAGAGCACGGGCTGAGTGGTTTGTGGCCCTTTTTTTTTTTTCTGCGGTTGCAAAAACAGTTGGAGTGGGGAGCAGTGGGGGGTTGTGGCAGGGCTGGTTGCCCTGAATCAACCTGGCCCAGTGGAACACAGAGGCTGCCCGTGGGTGGATTTTCGATAGCAGTGACGGCGTGCCCATTCCAGGGGGGAAGCAGCTGGACGGGTTTAGGATTTAATGTCCGGAGGGGTGGGGTTGTTCAGTGCAAAGAAATGCTTGGGAAGTTTGTTCGTAGGTGGGTGTGCAAGTTCGGCAATGGATGGTGTTCTCGAGCCATCTGTTAGCGTAGGACAGGGTGAGGTAGTAGGTGCTGTGGGGTTGTTTTGGATGAGCAGTGTTCATCAGAGAGTGACAAAGGGCTGGGGTGAAACTGTTTGGGATTCACTTGTCGTGACACGTTGTGGGAGCGTGTGTCGCTCAGGCTAGACCTGGAGCAGGGTAAACCTTTGATCAGGGTCTGATGGGGTCAGGGAGAAACTGTTTGCTGCTGTGCCCTTTGTGCTGCGCAGTGCCGTGGAAGACGGGACCCGTCGGGTTGGATCCTGGGGCCGCAGGGTGTCTGCTGGGCTTAGGGAGTGGGAGAAGCTGGTGGGTGTTACGTTGACACGATGGCGTGGGTGTCGTCGGTAGTCAGGCTGAATCGAGAGCTGTAAAGGACAGCGCCAGTTAAGGCGGCACCCTGTGGGGTGGTCGTAGTTGGTAGGTGAGAGTGCGCCTGGAAGCGTAGGGCCTCGGTAGCCCCCGGAAGCCGATGCATGCCGTGCAGAGCAGCGGCAGGAGTCGCGCAGCGCTGCCGGGTGTCGGTGCCTGGGCCCGTTGTGCGTTTTGTTTGCGGAGCCCTGGCTCTGCGGCCCGGGACGTGCGTGGGCGGAGGCGGCCTGAGCGCGGTTGCGGCGTCACGGGGAGCGGGGGCGGAGCGTCGCGCGTGATTGGGCGTGTGAGGCCGAGGATGCAAATGAGGGGGCGCGTCCCGGTGTGGGGCCCCGCGCGGCCGTCCCGTGGGTCACGGAGCGGGACCGTGGGTCGCGGGTCGCGTTTGTTCGGGGGCGAGTGTTGGGCGGTGGCGCGTGGAGGGCGTGGGTGGTTTGTTGGGTGGGTGTGCGTGGGGTGGCCGTGTGCTATAGGGCAGTGCGTGCGTGTGGGGCGTGTGGTTTGTGGGGTTGTTTGTCAAGACTATACTTTCAGGGATCATTTCTGTAGTTGGTCACTAGAGGAGAGTGATCGCACCTGTACGGCGTCACAAGCCACGAGGAGGAGCGAGGTGTTTTCTCCTGAGCGCGAAGCGGGCGGGCGGTGCTGCCTGGGCAGGAGCCGCTCGCCATTGATGACCGTTCCCGGTCCTTCGTGGAAGGGCCGGGAGGGAGAGAGCACGGGCTGAGTGGTTTGTGGCCTCTTTTTTTTTTTTTCTGCGGTTCCAAAAACAGAATGGTTTTGCTGTTACTGCCTGAACTCACCACGGAGTTTTGGCTTCACGCCTGTGTCCCCCTAAGCCACCTTTTTTATGTGGTATATTTTTTTGAATAAAATATTATTTTAACTCTTACTTCAGAGGAATTTATTTCATTAATGTATTCCTCCGGTGTTATTTCTCCTTATCCAGGTTAATGCTTTGCCTCTGACAGTTACACGTTCTTTTTTTGAAAATGTTGTGTACAAGCAGTGCATAGTATGTACAGAAAGTTACAAGGAAGGTCGTTTGCTCTTATTTCAATTTCTGTCACTATCATTGTGGTACTATTTCCAGTATCTCAGAGGGAATATTGCAGTCAGTTTCAGTGATAATGAACTGTTGCTTTTTATTCGGACTGGAGAACAAGTACTTTGCCTCGTAATCTTTTGTTTTCTTGTAGGTATCTTTGTTGATGCTGTGAATTCCATGGGCCAAACTTCTCTCTTCACTGCTGCTTTGCTAGGTCTCGGTAAAATAGTGGATGTGCTGTTGGATTATGGCTCAGATGCTAATCAGTTAAGTATAAAAATAATAATTCTTTTTTCTTATATTGAAATTAATGTTTAATCTTTAGTGGTTTTAGTCTATGTAATACACAGTCTTCACTGTACATAAATGAAGCAGTTCTTAAGATGCATGTTGCTATTTTAGCTGAAGATCCTTAGAGGTAAGCAGGTACATAATTTTCCTTATTTCATGGTGTATCTTGTTGTTTGGAGGTACATAAAGTTACGCTGCTTTTTTCCCAGAAGCACAGCTGGCTGAGTGTAGTATGGGTAGGTCGAAACATTTCTGCTTTAATGTTCCTCAGTCGCTGTTATGATGGAAGCACCCCAGTCCACGCAGCTGCGTTCTCAGGAAATCAGTGGATTCTTAGCAAGTTATTGGATGAAGGAGGTGATCTGAGAGTACATGATAAAGATGGAAAAAATCCACAGTACTGGGCTATGTCAGCTGGGAAAGAAAGCAGTGCTCAGGTATGTGTGTGTGAATATGTGCTAGGTACATGCTCACCTCTTCATCTTGCAGTGAAAAAACTCCAGCGTTCCAGGGAGAAGTTCTTGGCTTTTACATGTTAGATAATTATTTAACATTAATTTTCAATGTCAGTAATGGTATTTTGAAGTCCTCATGATTCAGATTATTTAACTAAGGCATGTCTGTTACTTGTTAGGACACTTACGTGTAAGTGTGCAGTGAGGAGAATGACAGGGCCTTATTTTCTATCCCTGATGTATGTAGTTTATTTGCATGTATGTGCAATTCAGGAGTAAACCTGAAGTAGTTTTCAAGTGCATCTCAGTCAGAGCATGAACAGTGTCAGCAAATGTGTCGTTTCTGCTAGCATGGCAGCAAAATGGTAGCTTATTCATGACTGCAAGATTGATTTGAAACTCATAATATTCCTCTTTCCTGTTATTACAATGCTCCTCTTAAAAAGAAACCTGATCCTACATTTTTCAGTGGGTGAATCTCTTGAAAGTTAGTCATCTAGTGTTTGGAGTAAGCTTTCTCTTACATTTTCATGTAATTGTTTTTCTTCAAATTTTTCTGTGTATCCATTTCCTGAAATGCCTATTTAAATATTGCAAGTAACTAGTTATTTTTTCAGTAGTCATGATCTATTAATTTAAAATGGTTAATCTTACATTTCTGAAGTAATTTGTTGTTGTTTTTCCCTTTCCCCTCCTCTCCAGATGCTGGAGTTTATACAGCGTTGTACGTTCCACATGCAGGCTGCCATTCAAAATTTTCCCTCTGATCTACTCAAGAAGGTTGGTTCATCAAAAGCGCTGGTCTGCAGCCTGTCTAGGTTTGGCGGCCTTGTTCAAGGGTAAGAATGTATTCTCCAGTACTGAGGAGTTGAGCTACAAGGACTTCTGTATTCTGTTATCTTAAAATTAACATGTTCTTGTTTCTTTTTGACAATATCAGATTTAAAACCAATGTGTGTTAGGCATGATGATATTTTTTAATTCTGTTGTGAGAGTTCCAAACAGAATTTTGATAGTTGTAAATATCTGTATATCAAGAGATACTCTTGAAATCAGCAATATGAAATACTGGATTTTAATAGTATTAAAATGGCGGTAACATGAAGTAGCTTGTTTCTTGACCTTTTAAGGTCACTGTAAATCTTTGGGGGGTGTGTTTCCAATGATTTCAAGAGCTTTTGTCTCAGATATGTGTTAGGAAAAACACATGCTTCTGAACAAAAAGTGATGCAGGATGCCTGTAAATATATGGGTTTTTTTTAAATTGGTTATCTTGCTTTAAATAAATACACTGTCATGACAGTGTATCTAAATAGTTTTAAAGAGTTGCACAATAATTTGGAATTTCAGCATCCGCATTACACTTTTTGTGTGGGACCAGTCTAATGCAACATTTGAAATACATGGCTGTTGCAGAATTTCTGCATTTCTGTCTCTCTCCTTTTTTTGTATTTTACTCAAAGCCTTGGCGTATTAATTACTCTTACTGTTTATGTTTTTGATACTTAGAAATGTTGACAGTCCCCTGAGTAGATTTCTAAAAGGTGGAGCTAATGCAGCCAAGAACATTTACAGCTTTGGTTTTGGGAAGGTAAGATGCTATGGATAATGGTTTTCTAATGATATTAGTACAGTTTTTCAGAGTCACGTATTCTTCACAGTAATTAGCCCACCTGTGTTATTTTTAGTGTGTTCTTACTTCTACTGAAATGGTGGAAAAAACCTGTGGAGAGCACAAATATTCAGGCCTTTACTCATTAGTAGACCCTATCAGAGGAAGCTCTTTTGGAACAGGCAATAGAAACTCTCCTGTTAGTCACCTGTGGGAGTTCTTAGTGACTGTTCCTGCTTTCCCTATTTCAGCTTCACTAGAAAGTTAAGTTTTTGGCAGAGATATCTTAACGTTTCATTTTTACGCTTTGATGCTCCCATCGAAGTGATTGCACTCAAGTTTTTAGTGAGCTTGCGGCAGATGTGATGGATCTTGGGAATGGTTGCGTATTCCTTTTGGTTATGCCCTGGTGTTGTGTCAGTTTTATCTTGCAGGCAGTGGGCATCTCGGGTACTTGGCGTCTCTCCCTATTATTGGGGAAAAAGAGGTGGTTCAGGCAGATGACGAACCGACGTTTTCTTACCATGTTGGACCATACATGATCATGACAAAGTGAGTGGAATCCAGGGGATTTTAGCCTCTCTTAGTGTGTATCAGTTACTATTAAGTTGTTGTACCAAATACTTTGGAGAGTTTTCCTTGTCTGTTCTATATTCATCCACTGCTTTCTGCTTGCAACTTGTTTTCTGCAGTCCACTGATTAATATCTTCTTTAGACCCTCTTGATATCTGTAGGTTGCTCTTGTCCTTTCCAGCAATGTTAACCCAGTTATGGTTGTTCATTGATAGTAATGTTTCAGTACTAATTCCTTTTGTGCTGGGGTTGCACAGATTGCGTTGTTCAGTGTTTAGTCCTTTTATTGTTGGGTCAGACCTCAGACGTCTGTGTAGGTACGTCGGCAGCCCGCTCGCTCAAACCTATGGTGAAATGAAGGTAGCAGTCTGAGCCTTGTTTTTTGTTTTTTGGTTGTTTTTTTTTTTTTTTTATCTTTTGTATTGTGTAGCACGTAGTTGTGCCTCAGAGGCATCCAGAGAATTGACAAATTAGTGATCTTCCCAAAGCTCTGGCTTGTATCACAGTGGGCTGATGGCCTCTAGTGAAAGGAGTTCTAGAGTGTCCTTGTTCTTTACTTTGGATCATGGAAGGGTAGCGTCTTTTGACAGCAAACCTGTCCTGCTACATCCAGTCTTTAACAGCACGAAAATTTATTGTCAATTTGAAAGAGTATATGCTATAGCCAGGATCATCAAAGTAATGTTACTAACAGTAGGAGACAGCACCAGAGCATTTCAGAATTACAAAGTTATTTGTAAGTAATCCTGTAACTGGAAAAAATACTGCAGAAAGCAGCTTGCAGAAATTCCTCCTCTTCTCCTTGTAGCTTAATGTGGGGAGGCAGCAGAGTTACAGTGAAGGAACTCAGCTTTGAGCCCCATCAGAACTGTTGTAAACTACGCTTAGCTGATCTTCTCATCGCAGAGCAAGAACATAGTAGGTAAGAAGGAATGTGGTTTGGGTATCTCCAGTGATGTGAGGAAATGTGATTAACCTCAGGAGCCCTGTCAGGCTGTGGTTGTGCTTTCTCTCCAAATGAGAATTACAGGTCAGTCTCTTCTCCTGGCTCTTCCCACCCCCTTTGCTCCCCAGTGGATAATACAGGAGAAGATGATACTCTCTTCTCATCCATCTGGGTGCTTCATTGCACACTTTCTGGATGGCTTATTTATAGATTCTCCTGTATGCAACAGTAAAACTGTTTCCTAAATGTGTCCTAATCTATGGTTCTTTTAAAATTTTGGGTATTTTAATGATAAATTAGAAGCATTTGTATTGTATTGGTAAAAAGGCCTAGAAGGCCAGGACTCTTTCTCTTTTAATCTCAGATTTGCCTTACAATTTTTTTTTTCCCTCTCCCTTTGCAGCAAGCTCCGTCATCCTCATTTGCTACAGTTGATGTCTGTTTGTCTGTCTAGTGACTTGGAGAAAACCCGCTTAGTATATGAAAGGGTTAACTTTGGTTCTCTGTACAGCATCCTTCATGAAAGGGTAATTGGAATACTTGTTTTTTAAGTAGTAATTAATTGAAAGGAAGAAGTTTAGTATCTACCTCTACCATCTTTACTCAAAGCACAAGAAGACAAGATCATCGGTCTGTGTATCTGGGTTTCTGTTTCATTGCACAGTATCAGATACTCTGTGTGAGCTGGTGAAGTTTGTGACTGGCAAATACTTCAGTTACTATTTAGGTGCAATTGCATTGATGTTCTTGGTTTTTGTCAGTCTTTAAATGGCTGCTGTTAAATTCAGTTGAACTTTCAGTCCTCTGCATGTGGTTGTATACTGCAAATATGGCGAGACCAGCTTTTGCCCTTGAGTATTTGCACGTAGTACATTGCAAACTGCCTGTATAGAAAAGTAAGGCTTGAACTCTGTTCTGGTTCTTTTTTTTATTTATTTTTTTTTAAATCAACTGATCTGTATTTTATTTTTGTCATTTAATGTTTTTTTCCTTTTTTGCAGTTAAGTGAGTTGTTATTTTATTTTTTTAATTGTTAATGCAGACATCTAAGTTACTGGAGAAATTGAAGTCAAAAGCAAGACGTTCTAAGAGTTGATTCTGCTTCAGAGTGAATTTTGGCATAGTCAATATCTTTTTTTTCTTTAATTACTGTTTAAGGTATTATTAGTTGGTTTGGTATTGAGAATGAGCATTATTTAGCAAGTGCAATTTGTTTGACTTTTACTACAGTGTGTTTCATGTTTGCTTTCTTTGCCGCCTTCTGTACAATAATAGTTTTTCACTACATCAAGCTTTGAAGACCTACAATGCAAACTTGGTACTTCTGTTTTTTTTCAGCGTACAGAATTCCCAGTACTGCACATGGAGACAATTTTGCATGTGCTACTTCAAATTAATGACGCTTTGCGTTTTCTACACTCCCGTGGATTTATCCACCGTTCGATTACCTCCTATGCTATTCAAATTGTTTCTTCTGGTGAGGCAAAGCTGTGCAACTTGGAATACATGATAGAGAGGTAAAGAACTTCCTCACTGTTTCTGTGAAAAGGACAAACGCAAAGTCAAATTTAGTGCTAAATTCTACTGAAGTGCCCCTCTTGATGACTGGGGTCTCCTGCCTGAGTCAGGCAACAGAGTTACAGGAGTAAAGAACTCCAAGTTATTACTGCTCAGGTACGTTAACTTTGCCACAGGCAGTACAGCAAGTTTCAGGTGGGCTTAGTTTCAGTGTTATAAGTATCTGAAAATAGAAACTAGTAAGAGAAGCAGCTCTTTACTGGAGTATAAAAATACCATTGTAAAGAAATAGAACCTAATCTTACAGAACAGAGATGAAATTCTTCTTTGAGCCGCTAATTCTGCTGCTGAGCTGGAAATAATTTGAGTCTCCTCTTGTTACACTGAACTTGTACGTATGAAGGCTTACCTAAAATGGCTGAAGATTCCACACCTCGTTGAACTGGTAGTAATTAAGTGCCACCAGTGACAAAAAGAGTGTTTCTTTTATGAGGGAAACCATTCATTTCATCTGAGTAAATTATTACGTACATACATCTTTTACTTCTTTCCTGTAGTGCAGTCTGATTAGAAAGGAAGTGAATGGCTGGTTAGACTGTAAAGAGAGTAAAATTGATAATAAACAAAAATTTGCTGATGGAAATGTCCTGAAAGAAGCAAAGATACTTCCTAACCTCCTTGCAAACTCAATTTGTTAATAAATCTTGGCTATTTCTTAGAGGTACGGATACAGCTTACCGTGAAATAAATAACAAAAAAACCCCTATAGTTAAATGTGAGGAGGAAGTTATCTTCTAGATATATGCATACATTGCAGAATAAATGTTGACAGGCACCTTGTGTATTTTGTGCGTGGTCAGAGAAGGCTGGCCAGAACTGAAGAGTTGTTTGTAAAATTCCTATAGGGAAATTTTCAACTTTCTCTGATTTCTTTTTGAGTGTAAACTTGTTAAAGGAGATGTTACTTTCACCAGAAAGTCTTTGATGTAATGTGACAAAATACATTTATTGGTGTGAAAATATTACACGTGTTTATTTGCAAGTCTACTGGACTTTTTAGGTAATTAAACTAAAAGCAGATATACCAAACTCAGGTGCGTAATTCCAAAAGATATACTTTCTGGTTGAGTATGCTGTATGTTCCAATTTACAACCTTTTTTTCCCTTTATACAGCAAAGATGGTGGAGAACACAGTGATCTGACACGTATTCCTGTCCCAGTCCAGCTGTACAAATGGTGCTCTCCTGAAGTAATCCTTGAAAAAGTTGTCACAGTGAAATCAGATATTTATAGCTTCTGTACAGTAATGCAGGAGGCCTTGACAGGTATATCTATAGGTTTTTAGGCTTTTGTCACTAGAGTAGCCTGCTGAATGTTTTCAACACAGACTGTTAGCCCCCAAACGTCTGTTCAACTCTCCTGTGTGACTGGAGAAAACCCTCCTGTGATGGCTCATACAGAGGACACTTGGAAAAGGAACCCTTCAGGCAAAACCCCCAAATGTTAATGACAATAGCAAAGACTATTGGAAACTTTGGTAAAATGTAATCAGGAAATTTAAAATTGCGTAACTAAGGGATGACATTAATGGTTGGTATTGGTGAGATACAATTTTGTGTACAGTGTTTTTCTGCTGTTTATCTTCCTTCTTCATACGAGGACAGTAAAACATTCGGTTAACTCTTTGCAATGTCAAAACAAGCCTGTGCAGCTTTCATCTTTTTGATCACTAAGATACATTACGTTATCTGTAATAACAACATAACTGACAGATAATGTATTGTTATTATGTATTGACTTTGACTATTTTGACAGTGAAATGGGATAAACAATTACCCTAAAACCTAAACCCTCTATTAGCTACGTGGTAATGAAGAATCCAGATTGTGGTTTACAGTGAAACTGTCCTCTAGAGATTGCTGTTGGCTCCCTTTAAAGCATCCACTGTTGAAATAAGACAGGGAGGAGATGCCAGACTGGCATTTGTTTCGTGGCAGTAGTTGTAAGTTTGGAAATGTGCAGATAATAATGCTTCAGTATCTCTGATTCTTTTCTTTTTTTTTTTCTTTATTTTCACCAACATTGATACACAGCTTGTGACATAAAGTCTGTGTCTTGCAGAGACCCCTCCCTGGAAAGGTGTTGAAGACTCGGTTATTAAACAGCTCTTAATTTCAGGAAAATCATTAGAAGCAGATGTCAGACTTCCTATGCCCTATTACAGTATCGTGAAGTCAGGGCTAGAACCTAAACAGAAGAACCGCTCCATGAAACTTCAGGATATTCAGTATATACTGAAAAATGACTTAAAGGTGACTTCCAGGATTGTAGCCTTTCATGTATTTAAACAGGCCAAGTTTTGTGTCCATTTAGATTCAAGTTGTTCTGCTTAAATCTAGGTGGGAGGCAATCTAAACATTGAGTGTCCTTTTCTAATCATGGAGGCAAAGTACCTTAAAAGAGAAGGTAGAGACATTGAACTGTCAAATATAGTTGTCTTTCATTCTGTTTTTTGTATTACAGGACTTAACTAAGTCTCAAACTGGTCATGCTGATGAAATGTCAAAAGCAACAAGACGCGCTGTTTTTGCCGATGTGAACAACATCTGTTTGGCATCAGCTTTTAGCTACCAGAAGAGAACACAGGAATTGCAGGGAAAAGAGATAACCGAGGCTGGTGAGTTTCTTCTAGCAAGATCTCACATGTCCTTCACTTCGCATGTTCCTCAATCCACAAAGTTCTAATACAATTATTTAAAATGTGAGCATTTACAGAGTTTATGACATAGTTTGAAAATAGAAAGCAGTTAGCTTTGGATTCTAGCTACTACCCTAATTGTTAATGTAAACTCAAGACTCTAAGCCTGGTTAATATTTGAAGTTCAGGCTCACTGTTTTCAGCAGAGGTGTTAAACGCTGCTCATGTAAACTCTAAAAGCCGTTAACTCCTACTAAACGTACGAAAGCAGTGTGTTCGGACATCTGGAGAAATGGTGTTAACACTTAAAATCAAATTTTTCAGACCTCTCCGCTGCCCCAAGATACTCTAATTTTTCTGAGGAGAATTGTGCTTTAGTGGACCAAGAGGCATCAACGAGTCTACAGCCAGTTGGGCAGGACAAAAATCATGATGTAACTTCTGAACTCCAGATGACCGTCAGTGTCAGTGATGTGGATGACAGCCTCTGTAGCTTTGAAATCAATGAAATCTTTGCCAGTTATCCAGAACTTCACGAAGACTTCCTGGAAGAAGGAGCTAGATTAGATCAAACTCTAAAGGATGAAAAAAGGCAGCAAAAGGAAGGAGATAAGGCTACCCTCAGAGACCTATATGCATCCCTTGGAGTCCACTGTGAGGAAAAGCCAGTTTATGAGGAAGGTGGCTTTTCAGAATCAAGTGTAGCGTATACTACAGAAGAGAAGGAGAGGATAAGTGAGGTCTCTGACCTATGCATGCTGGCACAGGTGAGAGGAGATGCTGGGAGAGGAAGGAGTAGTCTGTCCCAAAACGAGCAGCACATAAGCAAATGTGTCCTTAATTTAAAGATCGTTCAAAGCATGTTACAGCAGGCAGCAGATTCCCTGTGTAGAACAGAGGAGAAGCTGGACAAATTAGAGGCCACTGAAAAACAAAAGAAGCTGCTCCAGGAGATCAGAATGAATCAACTTCCTAAGCAAATTTTTCAAGAAGGACCCTGGAATAGACCTGATGATACTTCCCAGAATACCAATGACCCTTTTTCTGGAGTAAATACTTTTTTATGGAAAGCTATAGGTCCACCATCAAGTGACTATATTCCACCACCGACAACATGTCAGGCACAAGGAGTGTTGGGTGGAGACAGTTTCCAAGCTGTTTCAAAGGCAGCAAAGGAAATGGAGGCAATTCAAAATGAAAAGTGGAAATGCTTTCATGAGATGAGTAAGAGTAAGAATGAAAACAACCATCGTGATCTCAGCTTCAGTGTGGTGAAAAGCCTGGATGATCAAATGAGCCTAGACCATGAGGTAAAGTGTTGAGCAGAGCAACTGTGTTTATCACTTCTGTATTCTTCAGCAGGTAAAGAGACATAATTATGGATGGTGTCCAAGAGGAGGGATGAATCTGTCTTTTAAAATATATGTGCATACCATATGCATTATATATAGGAATGAAAATAGTCAGCTCAGCAGTGCAATAGTACTATTTCTTCTTCCCCCCACCCTTGGCAGAATACTAGTCCAGTGACTCAGGAGGGAATAAAATCCTGTACTAAAGTGGAGGTGGAACTGTCAGGGGAAAAAGGCAAGTGGAGAAATATTTTTGTTTGCATACTTAGTTATGGAGGTCTAAGTTGTCATTAGTAAGGGCTTCTAGATAATTTTCATTATTAAATATAAGTAATTGACATGTATAGCATAAAGAGAGGAAAAACTTATGTATGTATCTGCTGTGGGCATAATCTTGAGTAATTTAGGTCCACTCATTCCTCTGGGAACTATGTGTTGTTATCCTCTGCCTGTGTATATATGAAACCTGCTGTAAATCCAGGGCAGAGTTTTTACTAGGCTAAGGCCTGGAGTTGTCATCCTTTCTCATGAGCAGTGCTACTAAAATAAAACCTAGGGAATAAAGTTTGCATGGTCCAGTTCTTAGTATATCTCATAGACAGCTTGACTAGTAATTACCAGAATGCCCGATGTGAGCTGAGTCATGGCTTGTTGGACTCATTTCAGCATTTACTCCCACGTGTATCTGTAAGACGCAAAAAAAAGTTCAACTTGCAGTGTCAGAGAGGAGGTGATTCACATTCTGCAGCAAGTGGAAGTGAAGAGAGGTGGTGAGTTTTGATGGTATTCACAAAAGAGTTTATCCTACCAGATTTATCTTGATACAGCCACTGTCAAAAGCAGACACATCCAGGATCAAGGATGGCATTAAATATTTTTCCAGTAAGCCAAAAGCCATCTGTCCAATTAGGACCCTACTGTGAGTCATTGTCAGCTGCAGAGCTGACAGGGCAGTTACGTTTAAAGAGTGGTGTTCAGACAGATTCGAGGTCAGTGGTCCAAAACTGTAGCGGTGCCTGAGGAAAGCAATCTAAGAAGTTACTAGTAACGGTGGTTCTCCTCTCTCTGCACAGCCTTGTTCAGTTCTCAGTAGAAATACTTTGTGTTTCACAGGTGTAGGACTAGGACCTATGTTAGGGGCTGTGGGAGTAGAACAGTCTTGCTAAACCCAGTGACAACAGAGCGTACGTTACTTTTTTGTTTGCTCTGCTTTTTAATGTCCCTTTATGTTTCTAAGTATGGGTGGAAAGTACATGTTAAAATTACCTGGCAAAATTTGTGCAAATTAATGTATCTTACTAGTTGGAAATATGGGGACAGGCACCTCCTTCAACATTTGGGTCAAATCAATCAGGAAAACGGTTGCAGTTTTTGAGTTGCTTCATGACCCAGTTGGATCAGTAAGACCCATTGGTAGAGGACATACTTGGTTAGACCATAAATATGCCAGATGCTGACTCATGGTTAGGTGGTCAAGTGAATGAACTCTGGATTCGAATTGGGTTGGTGGTAGGATTTTGTTATCCAAGTCTGAAGTTCTGAGTATCTTCAGTTGTCCACTGATCACCTTACTGACCCGAACAAAACACATCTACATAGCATTCACTGTCTGTTAGTGTTTATATAGATACATCATCTGAAGGCAGTTGACAGCTTTTGAAATACAGATTTTAATGTACAGCTTGTCTGATTAATCCATAATAGACCTAAATAACTGTCTGTGCTTTCTAAGCTTCTGACGACTCAATCTGTTACTTCTGTTGGGTTCTTAGAGCATGTGTGCTCTGAGCCTTTTAATTAGCATTAAAACAACTTCTTGTCTTTTATTGACTGGGGAATGCTTAACGCATCCACTTGTGCATTAACAGAGTTTGATGCATCTCATAGCGATTTCTTATAGGTGCTATCCGAAATCAAGATCTGAAATTTACAATACAAAAATAAGTGAGGAGAGGACGGTGCAGTCAGAATGGAGGAGTAAGTAAATCGGTGTTAACTTGGCATTTATGTTAGCAAGTCTTACTGCAGTGCATTAAAACTTAACACGTTTTGTTACTTAAGAAAGGTCTGTGTGCCTTAATTGCCAAAGCTCTGTTAGGCTGTTCTTGGATGAAATCCATATGAGTAGGATCCTGTGTCTTGCACATTCAGGGCATGAAATAATCAGAACCGCATTAAGATGGTTTGATTATAAAGCTCAAAGAATTTCTACCCTTTTTTTGGAGGATGTAAGGGAGGGACAGCATATGATTTTAGAAGGGGTAGTATAGCAACGACCAGTGGATGGCAGTACAGGCATGAATAATAGAGAATGCAAACTAAGAAAAATTGTTCATGTAAAGACTTGTCCAAATCAATTTAAGCAGGTTTTAAGCTTTCCTTAAAACAGAAGGAAGTGTTTAACACTCTTCACAATAAAGGAGTTTACAGGCTATAACTTAAGCATTTTCAAGTCTGTAGACACAATGGAACACAGGGAATGCTTTGAAGGTCCAGATTCTGTTGGGTGAACTGGTAATTTTGTTCTTGTGTAGCTGAAGTAACACAAATGGCCAGAAGAGTGGCCTCAGGACAACTAGAACTCGGCTGTCCATATCCAGCCAGTGAGTGTACATCTGAAAGTGAAGCAGAGAGTATAAAGGAAGCCTTTCAACATGTCACTGTTAGACTCCAAAAAAGTCAAGACCAACAAAGATACAGGTGGCAGACAGGTGATAACGTTGAGCCTTGGGATCTGGGCAGTGAGGATAGATCTGAATCTGAGGAGAGTGATCTGGAGTCTGCATTTGGAAATTCTGGAGGTAAGGCTGAAAAAGAAAAAAATAACTTCCCTTTTTGTGTCTCTATCTCCCTGGAGATTTCAGCTTCTGTGGTTTTGTTACAATAATTGTCAATTTTATCTTCCAGAGTCTTGCTCCCAAAGCAGGTCAATCACTCGGTCATTAGTGGACATAAATAATAGACTGAGTGTTATGTTAATAGGTGCAGGTAATGTCTGCTGAGCTTGGAGACCCTTCATCGTCTTTGATTACCATGTATCAGCATGGGAGACCCAGAGCTTTCAAATCCACGAGTATGCTTTCACACTTTATTTCTTTCCATTGGAGATGGACAGAGATGCTTTTTCTGTAGCAGCATAGTGGACAGTGATTTTGTAATAGTTATGGATAAAGTAACAAGGAAGGGTTCACGTGCCTAGATTAATGAAATAAGCATTTAAATGTCATTATTTGTCCATGTTCCTGACAGGCAATGTAGTCTTACTGTCTGCTCTTGTTGATATTCCATCAGTGTTTCAGATCACTCGCTTCATATTATTTTTTGCCTAATTTTGTTCCATTCTGACATCCTAGGGAGAAGTTGCCAGTCACCATCACAAGATGAACAAGCAGAGTCTGGAATAGCCATTCATAAGAATTCAGTCCTCCTTCAACAAGTCGAGAATCTCTCTAGAGTATGTTTAGTA